>NC_053156.1:86031820-86344320 GCF_016835505.1 Polypterus senegalus | reverse complement strand
AACAGTTTATTTTGAATTCTCAATTAAAAATATGCTTTGGTACTTCTACTTATGATTCATCTCCTGATTCTCTTTTGTGAGTTCCTTTTTGTTTGGATTTTTAAAAACACAGGGAGATTTGCTTACACTGTAAACCTCTAGTACTTAGTGCTGGCTTTTTTCCCTCTGGCTTTTTCTCCACGGAAGAAAATTTACTTGCTTTAAAATTAGTTATTTTATGTCTTTTGTGGTAGCAAATGACAATATTAGGGGTGACACTACCTCATAGCATACTCACTTTGCATAAGTCTGACACCAGAAATGCAGAGTGCAAGACATGAACTAATCCTGGATAAAACACCCGTTTTTGATTTTAATACAAAATCAAAAATGTCAAACAAATACAATGGAAAATAAGAAGAAAGCTGCAGAAAACCAACATATAAAATGCAACTTTCCATTTTAAATAAATATACACATGCAATTAAAAAATGAGGACAGCTGTAAAATATGTCTACATACTTATATCAGTAATGAAATTAGCTTAATTACTGATGCATACTTATAGCAGCCAACTGGAGTCTTAATGACCATTGACCTATTCATTTCAGTAATTTGTGCACAATTAAAAATACAATATTCATTGATTTCTTTTTTGTAGGAGAGAGGTGATGTTCCAAGTAAATGATGCTCTAATTGCCAAACTACTCCCAGTAATCTGCCCTATTGCATCTGTTGTAGCTCAGTTGTAGGACCTCCTCAGACATCTGCCATTGTTCCCTGTATTGTCTTCTGCTCTGCCATGGCTGTTTATATTATTTTGATTTAATAACTGATCTAATTGACAGACCACTCAATTGAGTGCCTTCACATATACATACAAAACCAGGATAAGGTGAGTATCCTGGTTAAAGCAAAAACAAATGCACAAGTATGCTTCTGAAGTTCACCCTTGGCAAAATGCTCCAACATCACTAAACTGTGGAAAAAAATAGGTAAGCATCATCAACATCAAACACTGCATGAAGCCTGTGATAATTATCTTGTAATTACATTTAGTACTTCATGTGCTCTAAAGTAAATAACCCTTTTCACATCATCATCTTGAGAAACCAATAGTTCGCAGTATGGATGGACACTGGCCGCTGATCACTTGATCACACTGTTTTAGTTAGATAGATAGATAGATAGATAGATAGATAGATAGATAGATAGTTAGATAGATAGATAGATAGATAGATAGATAGATAGATACTCTATTAATCCCAAGGGGAAATTCACAAACAACATCTTTACAGCAAATTGCTGAATTAAAAATACACTGACACTTAATTGTAATGTTTCTGTTGCAAAATTGCAAGTAGCACACTTTTTTTTGCTTGGCTGTACAATTGAGCCCTGCCCAGGAGTGTCATACCAGTTATGTGCTTCTTGCTGTACACTGCTGCTGGGATAATAACAACACAGATATTTTTACTTAAATAAAATAACTACTGCATTAAGTTATTTGTTACTTTAAAAAGTAATCACACTGCATAACGCACATTATTTTTAACTATTTACCCAACTGTTTTCCTACTGTTTTTGTGCTGCTGAGTTTAGCACTGTACATTGAGCTCATTGACAGGTATTTAACAATTTCTAAAATGTGGAGACAGATCATTTCAACCAGGAGAAGAAATAATAGGATTGCCTGAGCATTTACCTCAAGAAGTTTATTTTGTGGACACTTCTAATCGTGGCTACTGAAAGCTAACGCGTATGTAGGTGAACACAGTGAAACTGACATGCACAGACTACAAAATCCATAACTGTATCCCATTTAAGGGTTTACATGGCCAAATAACTGAGTTACTTGTGGAGAAATCTAGGTTTGTTAACCTGGTTTCTCTAATGGAATAAGATTTACATGGCATTTTAGAGACCATGTTTATGGAAATACAGTAACTGGGTTATTAAAGCACATGAAAATGTACTGATTGTTAAAATAAAACAAAACTGCAAACAAAAAACAACAGTTTTCACTGTATAATGGCTTCGCTTGTAAATACAATACTATCCCAGCATGTCTTGCAGGTACACTGAAAAATAATTTCTATGGAAATCCATGGAGTGGAAAATAAATCTCTGAATTGGTTGTTGCTAATTCAGTTTATAAGTAAGCTGGCCAAAAAGTAGTACCATTTCGACACCATTAACGTTCACTTGCAAATTATACCACTACCAGAAACAGTTTAAGCAGTGCTTTAGTTGGGGGGAAATGTTTTAAGGACACTAACTTTCAGTGTAACACTTCTGATGTAGGATAATGAGGAGAACTTGAATTACAATACAAGACTCCCTTGAATAAACTATTAAAACAATGCAAACTCCCTATAGAGAAGGTGACAAGGCACTCCTGGGATAGACATTTATATCAGCTCTGATTTAAGTATCTCAATGCATTCTTAAAAAAATCCCTGATCCACATTATCGATCTTCGGGACAAATATTTACATACTGTAATTGCAAAAATCGTACTTATGTTAACATACTCACTAGGCACACAGTGGTGTTTCAGCCATATATGTTCTACCCAAAAGATCACTTAGAATGAAAAACACAGCCCTACAAGACTGAACAGCCAACATCCAGCTAAAAAAAGATTTTAACTTAAATTTTGTTTTCGAAAATTACAGTGCAGCTGTCTGTGCTGCGGTCAGAAGTTTTGATGACTGGTTTTGAAATAAATTTCACAGTTTGTCAAATGAGAAAGTAAGAAAATGAACAGATATGGGGTGAGGCGAAAAGCTGTGCCTGGGTTACAACTGAAAAGGCAAGTCATAATTATGAGACCACAAAAATTAAACCGTAGATCTATCAGGAAGGGACATTATCTACATAGTCCATCATAACTTATCACTGACTGAATATTTGTGACACCCCCACAAAGCTAAAAGAAATGCTGTACATTATCTGGAAACAACAAGAATGTCTGTAATCTGTCAATCTGCTTATTTCACATCTTGAAGACCAAAAGTAAAAGATGTTTTGCCTTTTGAGAGCATGAAGGGGGATGACTGGAAAAGGCCCAACAGGCTCACTATGAGAAGAAGGCCTTTATTTTTTATTCTTGTGATGATAACATTTTAAATTTTATTTTAGAAATGTCATTACATTACTACATTGCTAATAGAGCAGTAAGCCAATTAGATTTCACTACAGTAGGCCACTTCAAAAATCAGTATTGTGAGGGGAAAAATACAGATTGTTGGTGAAGTCAACAAAGGCTATGGTAGGTGTTGCAACAAGAATTTTACTTCAGATAGGGTCAACTTTCCTCTTCATATTAATTCAAGTATTAACCTAACTAGGACATTACAGTGTAGGGGTGCATATATGGACTTCAACAACGAACTTCTAGCGTCCAAAGTGTTCCTTAAGTAACACACAGAAGACAACACAACTATAGTATATACAAGTTGACATATATTCCACTAGGTGTTAGCATGCCAGTCTCACACTGTTATCCTGACGATGTACTTTAGGCTCTGAAAAATAAACAAACAAAAAATAATACTATTACCTAAACAATGAAAACTAAACTTTTGTGCATTTGCCAATGCAGATAAGTCCTCAGCCCATACCAATTTAAGCACATTTACATTACCCTGTCACACACCTTTATCCTCACGGGACACAACAAGGCACAATGTAGACTTTAGAGGACATTTAGAGGATATGAAAAGATTGTTGGAGGGGGTGAAAGGTATAAAGAGTGAGATTAGGGGATACAGGATAGGCATGGCATCATTAGACATTGAGAGGTTGTAACTGCACTTTGTTCACATGTTATGTAAACTAATGTTTCAGGAAGAATTATTTTTAAATGAATCATTGAAAAAAACCAAAACAGTAAAAGGAATGATTGGCTTTTTTAGACGAACAGTTGTCCACCATCAAGGGGTAATGTGCCTCATAGGACTCATTTAAAAGAAGGGATTTCAGGCCATATAATAAAGCTATAAATATTCAACAGGAATATGAGTGAGCTAATAAGAGACACCCTTGCCTTGTACCTGACACCGCTAGGGAAAAAAACATGTCAACCCCACTGACCTAGAATTAGATTTAGCTCATTTGAAATTGTTGTATTAAGTTATTCTGTGAATGTCACGCAATTTAATTACTAATAACTGGCCAAAGCAAACACTCACTTAATTCAACGAAAAAAAAGCACCAGAAGCGATACTTAAATACAAATGATGTAAAGGAAAAGATTTAATTAAAATACAAAACTAATATTAATTTAAAAACGACAAAACATTCTACAAGGGGCAAATATACAAAGAAAACATACCAAAATAAGAAAATGAACACAATATGTAAAAGTCAAAATATAAAGACACAAAAAAAAATAAATAACCATTCAAATCTAATGAAAAACTTTAAAAGAATAAACATTAGCACTGCAAAAATAGCTTGACCTACAGCACCTGTGGACAATAATCTAAACTGTTGACTTATTCCACAATATGTACAATCAACATATAGTGACTATCAAAAATATTCACCCCATATAAAAATATTAATTGCGTTTATATATGCAATCAATTTAGGCCACTTTGTTGAGGTCTGTTTTCACTTTGACATTAGAAAGATCTGTATCCAAAAAGCCAATTTAAACCTCTTGGGATTCAATGTTGTGTAAAAACAAAATGTAAAAACTTCCATGGCACTGTAATTATACATGTAAGATAATGGAAACATTAAATTAATCCAATTAACCATAATTATACTAAAACAAAAGCTTTACAAAGAATGCAGGAAAAAAATATAGTCTGGTCTGTGACTGGGCGGTATTGGATTATGGCAATTTTGCAGATATGAGCAAGCACATAAATTATTTTTCATCTAGCAAATTCTGTTTTTTACCTATGAAAGAAGTAAACTTGTTTTGATGCTGAAGAAAAATTGAGATCCTGATTCTCTGTGATCATAATAGATACCTGGGCATCCTTCGCAAAGAGCAGGGTGGATCTCGATGTCCTGGCTAAATTGGCCTCCATGGCCTAGTCATTCTGTTCCCCTAATCATCCCATCTCTAATTATCTATATCTCTCATCAATTCACCAATTAACAGCTAATGTGTGGTGAGTATACTGGTGCAAATAATGGCTGTGGTAGCATCATCCAGGTGGTTGAAGTGGCTCCCCACTCACTGAAGCACTTTGAGTAGTAAGAAAAGCACTGAATAAATGTAAAGAACTACAGTATTATTATTACTATTTGCAGCTGTGCTTTTTTTGTTTTTACACTTTCAACCATTTTGCACTTTTGTTTGAGTTTATCACCATCCCTAACTGCCAGAATGCACATTATGTCTTTATCAACTCCATGAGGTACATACTGTATATCCCTGTGGTTCAGTTTAGTTTAAATTGCTTGATTTTTATTTTGTTTTGTGATTTAAAGCACTATAATATTGCTTCACTGTCATTTATTTAAAAAATTTAAACTATTTTGTAAAACAAGTATTATGCATTTCTGCTGATTACTCATTTTTGTACTTCAAGTTCTGACTTACAAACAAAATTGGGTTAAACGTGATGATAAATAGACACATATTAGGAATGAATTAAAATTATCAATAAATCAGTTGATAGTGTACACTTGAAGTTGTTAGTACTACAGACAAAAAATGGTTGCACATTAATGCCTGTTCAAATGTGAGATTTTGCTGCCAGGAAGAAAGTACATTTTGGAAATCTGCTTATGCATTCACCTCCTGCAATGCCCCTTTGCTGAAGGTGAATGAAGTGCTGTTTGATCAAATACCAAATACGTATTTTAAGACTTTGTGCAGACTGATGTGCTTGATGTAAATGTCATCCTTTTTTCAGTGGCAAATGTTGACAGGGAAGATGACACTTCTTGGCAATTCAGATATTTTGAGAAAAATGATATTCAGTGTATCAATTTGCAGTCTATGGGTAGTGTCGACAAATTTAATATTAAAGGTTAATATAAACATACTCCTCAATGCATGTTTATCTATATGTTTCATTGACTGACACTTTTACCAAATGTGACTTAAGAATAGGATGGCAGTCGACAATGGCGTCATACCATCGAAATAAGTAAGTACATCAGTTTCGGTTAGCACAGGGAAGCCGCCTACCAAATTTCGTGAAGATGGGGCCATAAATAAGAAAGTTCAACATGGCGGACGTTGTCGACCGTTATGACCGTTACGTAGAATTTCGAAATGAAACCTGCTTAACTTTTGTAAGTAAGCTGTAAGGAATAAGCCTGCCAAATTTCAGCTTTCTACCTACATGGGAAGTTGGAGAATTAGTCATGAGTCAGTGAGTCAGTCAGTCAGTGAGGGCTTTACCTTTTATTAGTATAGATTTATTGTCACGCACGTGCATGTAGGAGGATGTTGTATAGACCAAGTGAATGTAATTCCATACCAGGCCAGGAGGTGGCAGAATGCACTAAAACTTCTCCTGCTGTCTTAGCAGAAAACCTGTCTGAACCATCCTGGAAGACGCAACTTCCGGTCTCAGTGCCTAAAACAATGCAACTTCCGGTTCTGGTGCCTAAGATGATGCCACTTCCGGTTCCAGGACCAGAGATGACATCAGAAGGGGGTCACTTCCAGTTCTCCTACATCACTTCTGGTCTTCCTCCTTAAAACTGCCATATTCCAAAACCAAGTTCATGTCTGGACTCCAACCAAGACACTTCTTTCTACTAAATCAACCCATTGAAGCCAGAGATAATATACGGGTGTCTGCCCCAAACCTTTTTAAGTGTGTCGAGTCTGATCTTTTCACAGTGGCATAGACAGCAGGATGATGACCTCCTCGATCTACTGGAAGTCGAACCTAAACAATATACACATACATACTGTACATACATACATATATAAATATATATATACATACAGTATATATGTGTATATATATATATAATATATATATATATACAGTATATATGTATATATATATATTATATATATATTCATATTCACACACACACTCATTTTCTTGCATGTTTACACATATATGAACTTTTTAGAAATTCTGCACAGTCAAGTCAGATTTTGACAAACAGCCTTTTAATTTAAAATCCAGAACCCTAATCAGTACAATACACTACATGACTCTCTGTCAATTAATCATTCATATGCACACACAAGCAAAATATAATTTTCTTACATGTTGACATATATACTGTATACTGCTCAAAAGAATTAAAGGAACACTTTTTACTCAGAGTATAGCATAAAGTCAATGAAACTTATGGGATATTAATCTGGTCAGTTAAGTAGCAGAGGGGTTGTTAATCAGTTTCAGCTGCTGTGGTGTTAATGAAATTAACAACAGATGCACTAGAGGGGCAACAATGAGATGACCCCCAAAACAGCAATGGTTTAACAGGTGGAGGCCACTGACATTTTTCCCTCCTCATCCTTTCTGACTGTTTCTTCACCAGTGTTGCATTTGGCTACAGTCAGTGTCACTACTGGTAGCATGAGGCGATACCTGGACCCTACAGAGGTTGCACAGGTAGTCCAACTTCTCCAGGATGGCACATCAATACGTGTCATTGCCAGAAGGTTTGCTGTGTCTCCCTGCACAGTCTCAAGGGCATGGAGGAGATTCTAGGAGACAAGCAGTTACTCTAGGAGAGCTGGAGAGGGCCATAGAAGGTCCATAACCCATCAGCTCCTTTGGGCAAGGAAGAACAGGATGAGCACTGCCAGAGCCCTACAAAATGACCTCCAGCAGGCCACTGGTGTGAATGTCTCTGACCAAACAACCAGAAAGACTTCATGAGGGTGACCCAAGGGCCCCATGTCCTCTAATGGGCCCTGAGCTCACTGCCCAGCAGCATGCAGCTCAATTGGCATTCGCCATAGAATACCAGAATTGGCAGATGCACTACTGGTGTCCTGTGCTTTTTACAGATGAGAGCAGGTTCACCCTGAGCACGTGACAGAAGTGAAAGAGTCTGGAGAAGCCATGGAGAACATTATGCTGCCTGTAACATCATTCAGCATGAGCAGTTTGGTGGTGGGTTAATGATTGTCTGGGGAGGCATATCCATGGAGGGTCACACAGACCGCTACAGGCTTGACAAAGGCACCTTGGCTGCCATTAGGTATCAGGATGAAATCCTTGGACCCATTGTCAGACCCTATGCTGGTACAGTGGCTCCTGGTGCACGACAATTCCTGGCCTCATGTGGTGAGAGTATGCAGGCAGTTCCTGGAGGATGAAGGAATTGATACCATTAGACTGGCCACCACATTTTCCTGACCTAAATCCAATAAAACACCTCTGGGACATTATGTTTTGGTCCATCCAATGCCACCAGGTTGCACCTCAGACTGTCCAGCAGCTCAGTGATGCCCTGGTCCAGATCTGGGAGGAGATCCCCCACAACACCATCTGTCATCTCATTAGAAGCATGCACCGATGTTGTCAGGCATGTATATAAGAACACAGGGGCCATACAAAGTGCTGCGTACAATTTTGAGTTGCTGCAATTAAATTTTGGCAAAATGGACTAGCCTGCCACATAATTTTTTCACTCTGATTTTTGGAGCGTCTTTGAATTCAGGGCTCTGTAGGTTGATCATTTTCATTTCCATCAAACGATGTGGCATCCTTTCGTTCCTAACACATTACCCAGTCTATATCAGTATAGATATCCAGGAGGATTTCTTTTTCCCATTGAGATCTGATGAGTTTTCAAAGTGTTCCTTTAATTTTTTTGAGCAGTTTATGAACTTTTTAGAAATTTTGCAAAGTCAGAATTTAACTCGCAGCCTTTTATTTTAAAATCCAGCACCCTAATCAGTACAATACACTGCATAACTCTCTGTCAATTGATCCATCATTTGTCTCCTCTGTCATACAGTGCACTTCACATTTACGTATCTCAGTATGCAATTTTTAAGACAATTTCCATACACAGAGATGCAAATATAACCTTTCATATTATACATAAACATAAAGAAGTTTTCCAATGTGACATGTAGGAAAAAGAACAAAGCACAATTGCACAACTTAGTGATATTTAGGAATAAGGTATTGACTCTATTGGTTAGGAAGGCAAATAACAAATTCTTTATTAATGTCTTGATGACGGAAGATCCCAGCCAAGTATTTTGCATGCATAGACTTTTTTGGATACCATAAAAGAAGGTGGTAGGATATAGGATCATCACAAATGGGAGGTTCAACATTTTCTCAGAGTATCCTACTATGCTCGTTTGAATTTTACTTATACTGAAAGCAATTTTCTTTTAACATTACAAGTATCACTTTATCATAAATGTCCTTTTCTTGACCATAGCACCATCTGTGAAAGGCACTATACAAAGCAAAGACTGATTTAAGTGGCCTAGCTTCAGTTACTGTGCCATCCCACTCCAGCAAAACTCCACTTTAGATGCATTTTTATCAGTCAAAGAAAAGTGCATGTCATTTCCCTTGGGCTAAGAAACATTTTTCTTTGCTTCATAAGCTTCGGCTTTCTGACAAGGTGATGTTAAGGTGATTTTTCTTTCCTATTAGCACTGTGGCACTGATAAATCCCCTATTCACTCTGACATTCTAGGAAGTCTAGGCAGTGGACCGTAGGCCTGCATTCAAAGACCCCCCAGGATACCAGAGCTCAGAAGTGTGGTAGGTCTCTTTCGTGAGGTCACTTAGGCAGACCAAATTACAGTAGCTGCCAAAACCGAACAGCATCAAATTAATTTGTAAAATGAAAGCATTATGTCCCAGGGACAAAGTGATTTCACATTATACAAGACAGCAGGTTAAAACATTTTGAGTACAGACCTGCTGTTATTCTTTAATAATGCTCTAAAGCAAACAGAGATGAAGTTCCTCCCAGAGAAAGAATGTTCTCTGTTGATTGAAAGATGGCACAAGAGTTCTGAGAAAAGCATCAACCACTGAGAGGCAATGATTGGTGATTAACTGAAATTACAGTGGTACCTGGTCAGCTTAATCACTTCAGCAAAAACAACTCCACAGTTACTCAGAGCTTTCAGGTCTGATATTTTCAGATCACGGAATGGAATGTTTAAAAATGCCAGAACAGAATAAGCAAGTAGAACAGGTCTAGGGGACCGAGGGTCAGTGTCAGTCAGTTTTTTCTTGTGCTGTCAAGCTAGCATATGATTTAGAATTACATTTTTTTTCCATCTCAGTTCCTACCTTGTGCCCAGTGCTGCTGGCAGAACACATGTAATGAATTAAGCAAGCCTGGAAAATGAATGAAAAAAAGAATATGTGAACTTTCTCTTTAGCAATAAGAGAACAGGAAGAATTTCATGAACTGAATAAATCAAACAGACTGAATGGTCTTTGTTCATTAATTCATTTTCAGGCCTTTAGTATACATAACTTTCGATTTACTTATGTTCTCTCGCAAACATATAAAAGCAAACAAAATAGTTCTATTTGAGCCAAAGATAAACAAATGAATGTACTAAATTGTATTTTTCATAACTGTTTTATATGTGTACTTTAAGGCATTTCTTCTGAATGAGACAAAATTCTCCTTTCATTCTTTATTTTATGTTATGCCTCCACTGAAGGCACTGAGAAAACAGCAAAAACTAACAATTACTCAATTACGCATTCTCTGTTTGGAAAGAAACACCTATTTTCTCAATCAATCAACCCACTTTATAAATCTGTTTAGTCCAAATCTGCATTACCCAATCCCAAGAGCCTTGGTTGGGAGGCAGACTGTTACTCATTCGTAAAAGATTAACTAAAGGGCACCAAGGAGGTAAATACAGTACAAAACTGCCAAATTAGTCTCGATTTGATTATGCTGCCAAAATGTAACACTTCATATTAAACAGTGTGGTAAAAAAATGTTAAACGTGATAAGTCCGAATTCCTTATACTGTATAAAGGATTCAAAAATGTGAGAGGACGTACATTGTTTTCTTTATAATGATCCTCTTGGTGCTGTATAAATTAAAGCTGACGAACTGATTAACAAACTCCACTACTATTGTGTCTTAAGTTATAATAGACATCCATGATCAGGCAGTAAACCTACCACTTTGTGTCAAAAACAGTAACTAAAAGAATTGGTTCAAAATGTATTTATCACACCTAAGAATTTGCAGCAGACTGCGCAATATCAACACTTGACGTACGTCAACCTCGACTAACTTCAGACTGCTCCACGCCTCCAAGACGCAGCATTACTTTATTATTATTTTTAATCTGTGTCAAAAAATCAAAACCTTAAAGGTTGGACTCACAGTCGTCGTCTTGTCTCCTCTTCATTTTCGGATTAACTTCATACAGTATATTCTTCTTTATCCAGCCAGCAGTTATTCGCCGTTTATCAATTTATTTGTGACGTGCCAACGTCTCGAGTGACTGCACAGTAATTTATCAATTTGAAAGAGAAAAAACTGCACTGAACACGTCTCCCATTCTCCAGAGGAGTGCTTAAAAAGTTTTTACTTGAAAGCCACGTCTTGCAGTCCTGGGACTATACTTTAGGTAGCAGAAACGATGAAGAAATAACAACTTAACAGCTTTGTCTATTTATGAAAATACAGCTTTATAGTTTTATTTGTTTAAAAATGTTAAACCCCATGTTTTCGTCAACTGGTTTATGTTAACGACGTATATCCCGACGGTTATGTCTTGCATGTAATGCACATGAAAATAACAGACACATTTTGGTTATTCTTTTTGTCCAAATTAATTTGTTTTAGACATAAATTTTTTATTTGTATTTATAAATACAGTAACGCGAAGTTTCCAGGAAAACTTAAAACCACACAGTAAAAAAATTCGAGCGCATCTCTCAAAGAACACCTTACCTCGAAGCCCCGCCCCTTTTGCCCTCTTATTGGTCAAATTTAGTGGCTTGAAAGATGATGTCACCGTGTGGCTATGTGCGGTGAGGCGACGTATCATTTTAGGAAGAAGCGCGCGCTGCTTAGTGTACGGAGCGCGCGCACTTTCACTTCAATAAACGGTCACCCGCGGGTAACAGTTGCCCACACGGTATCAACAAAAAGTTCGGGGTCTCCCGGAATATGGAGCGCGCACCCCTTAGTTGACAAGGAGCGCCCTAGCTGAACGCTTATGTCGCCTAATGGTTTGCCCGGCTCAGCTATTGTCAATTAAAAAAATCACAAATATGTACTTTCACACAAGGGAAAGTTAGTATTTTAATTGTTTTAAAAAATATAGTACAGAAAAACACAATTCACGGTACGCCATTAGAAATCTCTTAAAATTGACGTAGAGCGGCAACTCATTACGGGGGTATTAAAGTATGGATGAGGTCAACCAACCATGTTGCTGAAGCTAACACATCGTTCAACCTTAAGAAAAGTTTTGGTGTTAATCTTCTTATATTACCATAAGTATAAGCTTGACGGGCCAAGTAATTCCCTGCAGTGTCACGTCATTTTTTTTTTAGCTTCTAGATAAAATTACATGGTAATTAATATTCATATGCCTGGGTGCTCGCTGACATTACATAAGTTTATGTATATGAATTATCTTGCCTTATCTAAAGGCAGTCCTGGGATTTCATTTGTCATATTTGGAAAGTTAATGGTTTAAAAACAAATAATCACATTAATTATGCAAATACAGTAAATGTAAATTTAATTGACTTATTGCCAGAGCAGGTATTAGCTTGCTTTGCCTAGGGCTGCAGTCAAAAATGGCAAAGAGCACAGGGGCAAAGAACCCTCTTGGAGTTCCTAACATAGTGATATATAGTATATATCAGGAACCGATGAGTTGGTAGGGGAGAAAAGGGGGGCAACCCCTGGCATTTTGAGGATGTTTCTGTACATATTTTGAAAATAAAACTCAAACTCTTACTTTTGTATTTCATTTAGGTAATCAGATGTCCAGAGAAACTGTATGGAGTGCAGGCATGTTGTTTTAGGTGTATGTGAGCCAGTCTGGGGTCTGGGGACACATCAAGCTTCAGGTTTGGCATAGCCCCTTTTTAGCAGCCCCCCTAGATCCAATCTTGCTTGCAACATTGCAATGTCAAATATACAGTAGATTTACTTTGAGTTATGTTGTTCATTTAAACAGACACATAAGGGCAGCATTTAACAGGTTGGTTAAATAACAAAAGATAACAGATGTCATCAGTGCAAATGAAACATTCTAAACATAGCTTGGGAGCATCTTGAGCAAAATAGAGGTGTAGTTTATTGTAAACGGTTTAATACTGTGTTGAAATAAAAAAGCAAATTAAACAAGCATGTTGCTTGCTAAGGTTATACTTTAGCAACCTACCACATTGGCAGAGGAAAATCATGCCGAAGGGGTTCAAAATGATGGAGGGGAGACATCTTACCTATCAAGGTGGTTGGTGAAAAAAAGGCTTTCATCAGCTATTCAGTAATCCTGAGCCATTTTATTGTGAAGATGTAGGAAGTGAAAGCCTAGCTAGCTACAGCCAATAGGATCAGACGTTAACTATTGAGAATCAGATAGCAGTAATGTGCCACTATGTAGATAACAATTGACAGATAACATGTATGGTATAGACATGCAATGCTCCAACAAAACACACCAGTGGTTTCATGTGTTACAGGAACTGTGACCACTAATTCACCTAACCCCGGGAACCCTGTCCCAGTAGAGCGTTTCCCTTGTATGCTACAATTCACAGTCTCTGATAGACTTGATATGTAAAATATATCTTAACCATGACAAGAAGTGAGCGGGTAATCAGTAGCTGGCCAACTGTTAACATGCTGGGCATGGGACTGACTGCCGAACACATCAGTGTGCTGCTATTTCTTAGCAAAAACACATTGAACACTTCAGTAATGACACACTTCCAGTTAATCGTCCAGGTAATCTCATATGGGTACCCAGTTGGGACACGCGTAGGGATGCTTGGGAATTAGAATGCAGAATTGCAACCCTGTCAGGGTCCCTAGTATCGACAGAGGACGCTGTTGGGGGAAGACTGTCCTCTTTTCTAATGTCCAGAACAATTTCTCAGATGATAGAACTTGGCACCGGAAGCATCTTGGGGTCTGCTGCCACACATGATTGAGTCAGAGTTAAGAAGCAGCGGGTAACACTCAGCTGGAGGATGGAAGAAGAGATGTACTGTACTGTACTAATTTTTAGATAATTGTGGTACATTGCTGGAAGGAGGTCTGTAAAGGTGCAGTTTGGGAATAAATATCCTTTATTTTGTTCATTAACATGTGGGTGTATTGATGGGTGTGTGGTTTGGGGCTCTCGGGTGCCCTCTTGTGGTTACAGCAGATGTATTACAGTACTGTTGGTATAAGGGAACCCCAGTAGTGTTTCCTGACACACTTCTGCTGAATAATTTGTTGGCTGAAAGTGCTCAGTGTTAGTGTGTCAGAGGATGTGCAGCATTGTTTATTATTGTACTCAGTTTTGTTTTAATTCTCTCCTTTGCTAAGAACCTCCTGGGTGTACAGAGTGTGCCCTGTAACAGAGCTTGCCCTTTTGATTAGTTTTTTGATTTGGTGGGTCTCTCATGAAGTGATGTTATCAACAACAACAACATTTATTTATATAGCACATTTTCATACAAACAGTAGCTCAAAGTGCTTTACATATTAAAGAATAGAAAAATGAAAGACACAATTATAAAACAAAATAAATCAACATTAATTAACATCGAATAAGAGTAAGGTTCAATGGCCAGGGGGGACAGAAAAAACAAAAAAACTCCAGATGGCTGGAGAAAAAATAAAAAAATAATGTATTATTATTATGTATTATTATTATAAGTTATGTACAGCAGCAAAAGGATACTTGACATTATAATATAATATGTTGTAACAGAATGGTGCAATATGATACATCCAGTAGAAGCTGCTTTTTTTTAACAAGGACATGATAAATTCAAAGAAATCAAGTCTACTAGAGCAGAGATGTTCAGCTAGTGGTTACATACACAGTGCAGCCTAGAAAGTCAAAGAATGTGTGCATCCTTATATGCAAAAAAAGTATTGTCACATTGCTTACAGAATAAAACATCTAACTGTAAACTCTCTTAAACCTCAATAGCAGCACCCACACATAACAGCATATACAGTAAATGAGTGTAACATGCTGTAAAACACGTGTCACTGCAAGGTGGAATAAAGATGTGAACAGAATAAATTATGCAACTGTATTCCAGGGCTTTTATTTACCATAAAAAATATATTACTGCACGAGTTAGGGAAGTGAAAATAAAACCCAGATATAAATATAAAAAGTGAAACTGCAGTGGTCAGGTTCTGATTCTGTTTCAGTGCTATTTTATGCTCCTAGTTGTTCAGTGTGTTTTGTATTTTTGTTGTTTTCCTGCTTTCTGTTCTGATGTGTCAGCTCCATTCTTGGGGAGACACAGTAGTCTGCTCTGGTAGTATTAAGAAACCAGTACATCCACAAAATGTAGTGAACCAAACGGCGAACTTAGGCTCCATGAATCAGTGCTTGAGTATGTTATAATGAAGTGGTTTATCATTTAGGAGCCGTACTTCAACTCTGTTACATAAAACTGAATCTAAGAAATCCATGGAGGGAACTCAAGGGAAGCATTTTGTGGGTAATGTTGTCATGTTATAGCATTGAACACCCATTTGATTCTCAGTTTGAAAGCCTTCTGTGTGGAATTTGCTTAACCTCCTATGGGCTTACTCTGGCGGCTATGGTTCCATCTCACAGTCAAAAGATATGGTGCTATGTGGATTGCAAACTCTATGTATTATCCCAGATTTATTTTATTACTCTTGGCATCCCTTTCAAGGAAAGGCTTCAGAGCAGGGTAAGCGGGTTGAGAAAATAGATGGTAAATACTTTGCAATATTGACCAGCTCAAGTCAGCAGCTGCTTAAAGTTTGAATCTGATATGAATTCATTTGGTTTCTATAGAATTTGCAACATTTTCACCTTGAGACAAAGTCACCGAAAGAGCCACAAGTAAAAAAATAAATATAACATTTGAAATTAAAAATTAGTTTTTGAGGAAAAAAAAATCAGTCATCAAGCAAAGAGAAATGAGAGCTTTTTGAAAGTGATCTTTGCATATGTACACAGCTGAGAAATGGCAATTCAGTGGAAAGGCTAATCCCGCTGTTTTGGAACAGCAAATTCCAAAACACGATTAATGAATATAAATTAAAAATAAAAAAGCAAAGCCTTTGAGTTCCAGTGAGAGGGCCATAAATAAATACATTTACAAAGAAAATGAATGCAGGCCATAATTTAAGAAATTTGGATTTGCATTCTCATCAGTTCAGGTGACAATGAACTAGCTTCATGGAAGCAACATTAATCTGTTCATCTAAGCAGATTCCCATTTCTGAAGCGATTTTCTACAAAAGCAGGAAGCCAGGCAATCTGCAGAGGCAGATAAGCAATCCGTTCCAGTCCCTGATGGCAGCCTTCAAGATATCTGATTGGTGAAGGGGAGAGGGGGGACACAAGAAGATGAATTCATCTGGCAGGAACCTGGCAGAAAAGCACTGAGGGCAAGTGTACACGCTTGTGAGAGAAAAAAATAGTCTCCCTGACTTCTTCTAATGATTGGCAATTCCCTGAAATAATTTTTCTGCAATGCAAAAAATTTAATAGCTATACAGTACATGTCATCCAAATACAGGAACTTCTAAGATGACATATTCCAACATTTGCCAGTAATGATCCTTTTTGAGCTATCATGCATGTATAACAAACTGAAAATCCATAGCTCTTCTTTTGAGAATTGCTGTCTCACAGCCTCAGGATTCTTTGTTTAAACCTCATCTCGGTCACTTTAGTTTTCACATTAACTCCATGTTTGCATGGGTTTTCCTTAAATACACTGACTTTCTGCCACATCCTGAAGTCAGGAAGGACAGGTTAAATGGTGAGTTTTAAAGTGACCCACTTTATGATCTGTCATTCCTTCAAATAAAAGAAGCATGATTGTAAAATGGAAGAACAGATGCATGGTTTTTCCTGGTAAGGATGATGGTGAGCTGGAGCTTATCCTAGAAGGAGGAGAATGCAGACCAGAACTGGAACGCTTCTGAGTAAATCACAGGGCACACACATATACATTTACATTGGACTGAGTAAGAAATATCAGTTGGATCAACAGCATATTAGAAGGTAACCCACATTAACATGAGATTCCACAGTGTTGAAAAACAAGTCAACAATCAAACTTGAAACCAAGAACTGAGGGGCTAAAATTCTAAAACGGTATTGCCCTGAACAGTATGAAAAAAGAGATGTGTGCAACTTAGAAAAACCCTGCAGGTTGACAAAGCATAAATGCTTACATTTATTACAAGTGTGCAATACTAATTCATACAGAAACATCTGTGAACACATTACTAGGTTAGGTATTAGTAATACACTCTCAAAACAAGTGTCTTATGTCCATACTATAACAGTTTGGTGACTCCCAGTAACATCCATTTGCCTACCTTCTCCACTGCAAGTAGCCCAAACAGTGAGCCAAGTCTGCACTTGACACACCAAATATTCTAACTTCTATTATTTCACTGACATTAAGAGATATACTGTAAATGAAGAGCTGAGCTTACAAAAGATGTTTCATAGCATGTGATGATACAGCAAACCATCCAGTAAGGCTACATGATTAGTGAGGTTGTTTTAGCACAGTAAATCTTTTTTAACAATAAATCTGAAAATAGTTTATGTAATATAAACTAGAAGGTTTCTGAACCACTGGGTTGCTGTCGCTGGATCACCAGCTCAAGGTAAAAAAAAAAATAAAACAAAAAGAGAAAAAGTAATTTCGGTGGCCGAGTAGTCCACGCTATTCCACACTCCATGCACAATTCACATATCATAATACTGTATATGTTTATCATCATGCTGGTTACACGAAGATGACCACTCTCTGCATACGTGAGTTATACAGTACCATTCATACAGTTATTCGTCATTCTATTCCATTTTGAATGGTGCTCATTACAAAAAGGGGTAAGCACATTGATAATGCTAAAGTTTTTCATTGGGCTAAAAACTCTGGATTGAATGATTGTGTACCGCATCGCTGTTAGGGGGAAAATGTTATCAGGTTCAACATTGATCTAAAACAGACAAAAATAGTTCTCCAAGGCCAAAAAGGTTGAGAACCACTGAGCAAGAGCTGGGGTGACCAGAGGCTTGACCAGACCTGGCAGGAGGTTTACATTCATCATTTCCACTTGTAAACATTCCAAAAGTTGTGAATCGCCAATCTCTAGAAACCCACAAGAATTGTAAAGGTTTTCCAGAAAATGGTCATGTAGCATTTAAGTGGCATGGCAGGAAATGAAATTGACCACTTAAGGATAAACACGATGGAGTAGAAAGAATGAACTGTGGACTGACAGACTTTATAAAATAAGGCAGACATGCTAATGTTGTGGAATACTATGTTTCAGAGCCAACAGAGGCCAGAATGTACTGAGGAACTTTGTTTCAAAGATTTCTCAAAATATATGGCAGATTTAAATGATCTGGACATGATTAATGGAATATCAAAAGGGGTCAGATAGCTTATGACATTTTAAATTTGGATTCTAAATGCAACATCTTTACAGTTTCTTTTCAAGTTAAATTGAAATTACAGTATGGAATACTGTAATAAATCTCCATGGAGTAGCTTTGTGAAAATGTTTATACCTTCCCCTGATATTCACCATTATGAGTGCCGTGAGCTTGAATAGCACGAACGTTACTCTACCACTAACATGTCTATGAACTAGAGATGCTTTCATCATCTGAAATGATCTGCTTAATCTAGTTGTAACTGATTGTCACAATTGTCCTAGTGTTGGCTACTATACAATAGTCTCCAGTGGGTGCTTGGAATCAGGAGCCATAAGCAAACAGCTGACAGGGGAAATAGCTACGAGTGGGAAGTAGTGGATGGGAGTGTCATATCCTTTCTTTGTCTGTAGTTAGATCCCTAAATTGCTCTTCTGCAGTGCTTACATGAGTGGAAAGCATCCAGAGGCTGAATGGTGCTCTATTTGTAGTTTTATTGGACACAGCAGAGGTTAAAAGTTCACATAACAGGAAGGCCAAGGACACAATTGGGCTAACCCATCTGCTGAATCAGATTATGAAAACAAACTTTCAAAAAGCTTTGATGCACCATTCAGTAAAAGACTAATTATCACAATTTAAAGGGGTTCTGGACAAGGAAATCTGGAATACTGTATGCACTTGTAGCCTTTCAGGTTCACTGCTGCAGACCCACTGTAGTCATAAACATTCATCTTAACCAACTCCTGCTTTTAAGTAGACTCCTATCTTATTTAAGTTTTTCAAATATAAGTCTTATGTTTTAGAGTCAGTCAACAAATTACAAAAGAGGGTTTGATTTTTTTTTTTTGTTGTTAGAAGTATAGCCAGTATTTATATTTGTACATCAATTTTTTTTTTAACTGTCACACCAGTTTTCCAAGTATTCTGGTTATTTATGCTGTTATTTACTAATGAGCAAACTTGTGGGTCTAACACTGATGTAGCTGCAGCCTTTCAACTTTCTGTGTGGCTTGTTCTGTGATCTACTTCAGTTTTTAATTATTACAGTTTAATTATTTTGCAATCTGAATACGATTTTTGAGACAAACGCAACAGAAAATGGTTTAAATGATGAAAATATTTCTCATTTTCTTATAAATGTAAACTTGACAGATCTACACTTTTATAAATATACTGTAGAATAAGTAGAAAAATGTAAACAAAAAGTCCCTCCCTGCAAGAACTAATAATAGTTTCACTAAGCCTCAAAAGTTTAATTCTTTTATTAGTTCATGATTAACCTTACACTACAATGGATCACAGTTAAGGCAACAGCATGTGCTACCGTACTTCTCCATTAAACCACTCCCTTATCTCAGATTATTCCCAATTTCTTGACATTTTTGAAATAACTGACCCTACAAAGCAAACAAACGAACCATATTAAGAACTTGTTTGTATAAATATTTAAGCTAATTGGGCTGTTGCATTTTTTGAGGTACTTTCCTAAAGCTAGTAATTGTTGATGTCACCCATTTCTCAATTCTTTTACACCACTTTAGGAGCACATAGGGCAATAAGTTATGTCTGCAGTATTGAGCACATTACAGACGCCAACCCTTGTTGGGATGCCAGTCCACTAGAAGACAAAACTGTAATTTAATTTAAGAGAAAATAACATAAACAATAGCCAATTGTGCAAATAAAAGTTTAGTAACATCTAACTGAAATGAAAATATACTGCATATACATCGACAGAGACTTTAATATGTAGATAGTCTAGAGAACTCAGCACTTCAGATTGAAAAAAGAATTCTTAAAAAAAACACATAAGAAATAAATCTCTCTCTGTCTCTCGGCCAGGGCAAGAGAGGAAGGAAATTATAGCCGGTAGCTTCATGCGGTGTCTGGACATGTGCCCAATTTATAATTTTCATTCCTCAGACAAGATATCCAAGTACATAGAGTAAGACCTGCCAAACTTTGCTGTGAAGCCTTGTAGCACATATTAAACTAATTTGTTAAAATGAGTTGCATTTAAAAAAAAATAAAGATGTGAAACACTATACCAATCAACATTTTTATAAAGTTCCCATAATGCCCCTTGTGTTATCAGCTACTCAAAGATGCTTGGAACATACTGGCAAGACAGCATTGTAGCAATTCTTAATTAATTCTTGAGTAGACTGATGCTAAAAGATGAAAAAAAAAATAGCATTTATCAAAGTCTTTATTCTACAAACCTGCTACGTGAGCCACACCTGAAATGGATTTACAAGTCAGCTAAAATTACACCATACCCTTTTGAAAACTTTTTACATTAATTTTTCTAGTGCATAAACACAGCACATTAACGTTAGATCTCAAAGCGTTCGATAAAACCACAAATTATTTTGATCACAATACAACTTTCTATTGTACCAATATATTTTTACATTTTTTTTATTGTATCTTTGCAAATACTTATTTATGATTAATCAAAAAGTCAGGTACGGTTTAAAGGCCAAAAAACAGTAAATCACTAGACTCTAGAGTAAAGACGCAACGAAAAGCTTTCACAAGGACAGTGTGCTCAATGCTAGAGCACAGAGATCATTTCAGGATTCCTCTTTTATTTCTCTCCCACCCTGTTGTGTGATTTGCTTACTGGAAGACACTTAATTCAAAAGAAAAAGTTAAAGACAGAGCACTGCACTATTCTGACTGGAAGAAGGAACTTGTGTGGAGCCCAAGCCCAGGCCCAATACTGATTATGATGAAGATGGCATATTGCTGATATCAATGCAGAAAGAATGAGATAAAAACACAATAGTGAGATGCATGATGACCGCATTTATTTTTCAGTGCATTAATATAGTGCATATATATATATATTAATACAGTGCTTCAGAAATTCTGCTTACCTTTAAGGAAACCTTGGATATTATCCTAATAAGAAAAATGGCAGAAGGTTACTAAAAATAATGATTAATAAGAAAAGATCACTCCCCATGTTGATTCTCCTATGTGTTCATTAACAGAACTGTGTAAAGGAAAACTATTATTAGCTGTGTGAGACTTTTTTAACAGAATAAACGAATGCTACAATTTTAATAACCTTGAGTTACAACATGCCTATATAACGAGAGGGAAAAGACACAGACCCCATTTGAAAGGAGTTTATGTTTTCCTTTATGTACACTAAAAATCAAATTTTGCCATGACTGCACTTTTACCAGTTATCTGCTTTATCTTATTCATAACAAATACTTTGTATTGCATAAGCATTTCATTGTTTTAGTTCTTTTTAACAGGTTTTATTCACAATGAACTCTTCTTCCACTAACTGCAATGAAATTTAACAGTGCCTTTATATGCGTCACTTAGATAAACTAGTAAAACTCTTAAGGCTATGAGTCTGCAAATGTACAATTTTACCAGAGAGATCAAACCTGTCACATTTACTGTATATGATAAACCCTGTGCTTGCTACCTTGGGTTCAATAGGCCAGTTTAAAATGGTGTTTCTTGATGTAATTCTAACATGTTACTGGCATTTTCTGAGCACGGTTTGAGTGGATAAGGTCCTGTAATGGACTGCTATACCCTCCAGTATTAGCTAATGCCTTGGGCACATTTGTTGCAGGAATAGGGAATAAATCTGCACATAAGCCAGATGAGGAAACATTTATTTAGAAAATGGATGGAAGGATGGGAGATATTATCAAATTTTATTTCTAATATATTGGCAACATTTTTAGCATGACAGTGACTAAAATATTAGATTTCAGAATTTAATAGAGTTGTGTTTTCATTCTGGATTACACTTTAAGACAAAACAATTTTTATTAAGAGGCAACAGTATGCATTGTATGTGAAAATCAAGAATGAGCAGAAATGAACCAAAAAAAATATTTTGTTAAGAATAATCCTTACCCATCTTAGAACGTGCCAGTCTACGTGTGCGCAGGCAAGGTGGCCTATGTGGAGAGCAGTACCCAACAGTTATGAAGGCATTGAGGGCAACTCAAACATTAAAAGATTAAATGGCTCAGGCTCTGAGTCTCCTGGCTATGAGCAATCAGAGGAATTAGTACTTTCATTTTACAGCTTACTATAGTGAATTATAGCAAAGTGCAGTCTCAGATAAAAGAAGAAACATTTACTTTTACAAATCCCTTGCTTAAGTTTAGGATGGACGTGTCCAAATTGTAAAGGGGCTTCTATATGAACAGATGGTATGCACGGAGATTGTCTTGTTTAACTGACACATAATACTAACCTGAACAGAAGCAGAAGAGCTATCAATATGGTTAACAAGATGGTCAAATTCAAATCACGCACTCAAATGTTTGAACAGATGGAAATTGGCAGCACCTCATTATACTGTATTAAAAATGGAAAACACATTTGAAAAACACATCTGCATATTGATTTTAGTTTGGGAAAAATGACCAGTTTTGATCATTGTTGTTCAGATCAGAAGATTGTGTTTACTTGCTATGAAGAAACACCTTAACATTTTGATGCTACTTAAAAACATTCAGTATTTTCCAACTTCTATACAGTACACGACACTCCACCAAAAGCACATTCATCCGTTATACAGTCTGTCCAGTATAATTCAGTGTGACAGGGACACCCAAGTCTGTCCCAGTAGAATCTGGGGCAAGGCAAAAGCACTGGAGGGGTGCCGGAAACAAATGATATACACAAAAAGAGGTTGTAAATTTTAATTAACTTGGTCCCAAAACAGGCTCTAGGCCATCACAACCTTGAACTGGATTAGGTGGGCTTGAAAGCAGATTCATGTTTACATCCAGAAATCAATTTTCTCAACCATCTTTATCCAGTACAAGGTGAAGGAAAGCTGAAGCAGCATGAGGGATAAAGTAGAAGCCGAGTCCCAATGGGTAGCCAGTCAATCACAGGACGCGGTGCAGCACACTTTGACAACCATTCATTCAGGCCCAATGAGGCTTAGATAGGGTGCAGCAAAGATAATCATTCATTAGTATTAGTATTGTTATGTATGCTTTAAATGAGTATACAGACACGTGTGATTTTTGTGGCTTTTATCAACATGCTTACACATAGACTTAACTCACTTTTAGACACACATACTGTATAAAAGTATTTTAGCTTGAACTGGGAATATGAGATGCTATATAAACTGTAGAACAAGGCATTTGAAATGTAAATATCCAAAGAGAAATTAGAAAACCACTTAGAGTTTCAGCCTAGAAATTACCAGAGTTTCTAACTACAGTGGGAAAGAGGGGTGTATCTGGAGCTGTACCAAAGGTTGTAAGTAATATCTGAATTGATAGATGAGGAATGTCCACCATGCTGCTGCTCTCTGTCATGTCTTTTTGAGTGGAGCTGAAACGACTTGTCCCATTCGGAATCTATTAATTATGTAGTTCACAGCTGCTATGGAGCCAACTTGATTATCTCTCCATATGGTTCACCCTGTGTTCCACTTTCACTATCACTTATATCTTAAATTTAACACATACACATTGTGTTTGTCTATAAATAAAGTAAGCCACATTTACAGCTCAAAACTGTGCTGCTCATACTGTACACAGTACAATAATTAAGAAAAATAGACAATAACATTAACAGCTAGAAAGGAAGAACATGTAACAGTTGTAACAAGAACAGGCTGTCAGCCCAAGCTCATCCATCCAGTTCCCTTAGATTGTCTAAAATAGCATCAATTTGAGATTTAAAAATCCCTAAAAGAGCTGCTCTCTACCACACTTGGTACGTATTCTGTGTGTCTGTGTTTCTTTGAGTGAAGAAAAACATTCTAACATTTAAGCAAAATCTGCCCTTAACAAGTTTCTGACCTGTCTCTGTATTTTTGTTGAAGAATGTATTTTAAAGTAACAGCTGGAATCCACTGTACTAATATTTTTATACTTAATATTTTTACTATAATGCCACCATTTAGTCTCCAATTGCCTAAACTAGAAAGGTTCAACACCTTCAGTCTTTCCTCATACTGCAAGTCATATCTTGCAATCCAGGAATAAGCCTAGTTGTTATTCTCTGGACTCTCTCTAGCACTGCTATTTTGTTTTGTAATAAAGAGACCAAAACTGATCACAGTACTCTAGGTGAATCATTACTAGTGAGTTACAAAGCTTAAGCACAAACTCCATTAACTTGTGGTTACATCTTGGGCTATAGAACCAAACGGCCTATTAGCCTTGTCTGCATCTTAACATTAGCAAAACCAAGGAACTGATTATTGATGTTCATCTCCAAACAGCCTCTATGTCCGGTCACTATTCAAGGAGCGGATGTAGGGGTGGTCCAATCCTGTAAGTACTTAGGAGTCCATATTAATGAAAGGTTGGACTGGTCTCAGAGCACAGAGGAATTCTAGAAGTTATGGCAGAGAAGGCGGTTTTTCCTTTAACATGGGTAATGACATCCTTCACATCTTCTCTAACTATGTGATTGTCCGTGTGATTTTCTACACTGTGGTAAGCTGGGCTGGTAGCATCACTTTAAGAGAGGCCCACCAAATCAACAAACTAATTAAAAGGGCAAACTCAGTTATAGGACACATTCTGGACCCCCTGAGGTAGTAGCAAAGGAGAGAGTTAAAACAAAAATGAGTGCCATTATGAACAATGCTACACATCCTCTCTCTGACACACTAACACAGTAATTTCAGCCAACAAACTATTCAGCAGAAGTGCGTCAAAAACACTGCTGAAGCTCCTTTATACCAACAGCAAACATTTGGATGACGCATCACTGGGACTGGGACAGCCAAGTTAGAACTGTTCTTTCTTTTGCTTTATAATAATTCCAGTGTGTGTTCAGATCAAAATACGTGTGCATATATTTATTTATTTGCTTACTCGTCTACATATTTATGTATTTATTTTTTTAAAGAGCTTTGGTAAAAAGCTAAATTCCCCGGAGACAAATAAAGTTATCTATCTATCTTCTTGATTGCTTCTGTGCACTGTCATGATTTAGATGGTGATGAGTCCACTACAATATCATTATACATGAAACAAAATTATTAAAATTCAGAACAGAAACAGTTTCTAAAGAAAATACATTATCCACCATATAGTATATACAGAATGATGTACAGTATAATTATAGAAAATACATTAAATTCAGCTTATCATTTACATAAATAATGTTATTCTCTTTTGTTATCCTAATGCACTACATTACAAAGGGGTAAGGGAACCAGAACCCAATAATGGCAGCACTGGGCATAAGGTAGGAACTTGGAAAAGGATACCAGTCAACAGCAAGCACAATTCAGCAGAAACATCAGACAAACTTAAGAGTTGCCCATCAACCTAATCTACTGTACCTTCTACTTGCTAACAATCAATATGGCCATGTACACAGTGATCACTACTGACTTTCATTTTTTTTTTGCTTATTCTCTCTGATGATCTGTGCCTTTCTACTATTTCTTTGGAGTTCTTTTGAAAGTTCCTTGGTGTTCACAGTTCATACTCGGAGCAGCTCTTGTGCAGCTGTCCACCACTACTGTGCACAGGCAGAAGAATAAGTATGTGGAGGAGTTTTTTATGGTCATGCGTGCCATATCCTACTTTTTATACTATGCACCTCTTTTTTGGCTTTTCTTGACTTCAGATTTACACTACCCAGAGCTCAATTCAGCTTGAAACACGCAAAAAAATGAATATGAACTCTTCAGGAGGTGAATGCTTGTATAAGGCATTACGTACAGAAATGGAGAATGGAATTTCGTTAGCCATAGTTTAAGTATTCATACTTTAACACATTTCAAAAACACATATACTGTATTAGAAAATGGTCTGCCAGGTTATGCTTGTACAGATATATTTAAATTTGTGCATTGCTTTTTGTGTCATCTTGCATGTTATAATGCATTGTATTTCAAATATCTTGGACTAGATCAAGAAATCTTGACTTAATATGAGATTAATATGTCGGTTGAGGCTTGTTAGCTCATTTGTTAATGCATTTTCTGCTTTTTAAGCCTATGAGGGTGGGTCCTTTGCTCTGCCCACCACCCTCCTTTCACTTGCTGCCTCCTTCAGGTCATGTCCCCTAATTTATCTGCTGCTTTCATGTTCTACGAGAATTTTGCGAGTTAATATTTAAGATGTTACATTCTTCCGTTTTATTCTGTTCACAAGAATTTCCACTAGAAGCTTTAACAAAAAAAACACCAGTGCTGTATGCTGTTCAATCAACAAAAAACACTTAGGGATTACGTTCAATTTTTCAGTGAAAATAAAAATTTTATTTAATGCGTTAAGTGTGTATCCCTTTACCTCAACCAGAATTTGATCCTTAGATGCCATTTTTGGATGTGCTCTTTCTATATTACAAATGTTTGCCTCTGCTCATTTTTCTTTAGGACTTGTTTGCCTCATTCCATCCATCCATTATTCTAACACACTTACCATGGGGAGGATTCACAGGGCTGGCTAGCTGTCGTAGCAATCATCGGGTGTACAGGGCTTTATTCCACCACAGTTGTTTGCCTAATGAAAAATCTGAATCATACTTAACATACAGCATGTTGCTTGCAGCAGGGTCACTTCACACCGTAACCATACATACAGATTTCTTGTTGGCAAATGACAACTCCAAGACATTGTACTGAGCATCCAGCATGCATCGAAGAAGCATGCCATGAACATGACAAAACCTGAAAAAGTGAATCACTGTTGCATTGATAAGCTACAAGTATTTTCACAAACAATTAGATTTGTAGATGATTTGTACATGCTAGTGATCGACCTGTATTTGACATGTCCATCTATTTATTTTCTGAAGCTGCTCAGACACATGAAGAGTGCATCCACACTCCAGACAAAACCTATTTTAAGTTGCCAGTCCACCTAATTTTCATGTCTTGTGATATAGGAAGAAAACCAGAGCCAAAAGCAAACCCACACAGACACCGGAAGAAAGTGGCAAACCCAACACAGACAGTGTCCGAGCCAAGATTTAAACTCTGTCTCCTTCAGCCATGATTCACCAGTGCCACCATGTTTCCCTCTAAATATCATGTGACTCCTAAAACTCTGCAGATCAATTTCTGAGAAAGTGTCTGTGTGGACTCAAATCCTTTAGGCGAGACAACACTGACGGCGTCTGCTGGCAGATGTCACATTATTGAGTTCAAGCACGTACACTGCATTGTACAATTACACTTCATAACACATCATCTGTCTGATAGAGCGTTATACTGCCTGGCCTCAGCAATGTGCCTGACAGGAATGCAGCCAGACAATCAAGAAAGAGTCAAGCAGCTCCAGCACCTCAAAGAAGCCGCGCTCTCGGAGTGTCCCTGAACTTATTGAAACAGACGTTCACTTACTCACCGCTCCAACTACCAGCTTCCTTTACACTGGTGGAAAACATTTGTTACATGCATCCTGTGATCCATGGGTAAAACTCAGCTGGAACAAAAGCCCCTTTACTTCCTCCATTTTTCATTCAACAGGTAAAAACAGATGAGACAGGCTTGACTGAGAGAAAAAAACTGTCACAAAAGTGGCCTGCATGCTGACTATGCTGACGCAACACAGAGAAGAGGGTGGCGTCTCTTTCTCACAAAGTCATGATTCAACTGCCAAGCATGCATTACTTAAACTAAATGACGGCACGCACAATCTGTAATCACAGATGTCAAAAAACTGCAAATATCTTAAAGCCATTATTACCAAGAGCCAAGCATCCCGAGCTGTGGCCCTCCTCTTCAGGATGCCACGTTTAAGCAGAGTGCTTGACTTTGAGAAATGTTTTTCAAAAAACACATACTCTATAAATACTTTATATTAAAAAAAAAAAAAAAAAAGGAGGAAAAAACCGCTGCAATCATTCCACAGAAGGCTGCCAGAAATGGACAGCCATAATGTAGAAAATTACAGAAAATTGCTTTACACATTGGCTTGGCAGCTGTAAATCATAATATTAAACAACATGTAATAAAAAAGAAAATTGATGCTGACTCTTTGAAAATGAATCCAGCTCAGATCTGGATGAAAACAGTTTTGCGGCCTCTAAATATAGATTTTCAAATCCTCTTTTTGGCCATTTTCATGTTAGCACAAACTCAATAGTCAGTCAGTACTGGGACATCATCTTTACATACTTCAAATGAATAACTTAAAAGATTTTGCTTTCAAAGATGAATCTCCACATTGGTCTGATTCAAATCCTCACACCCTCCCTTGATGGGCAACAATGGGGCACAACTGGCAGTTTGCTAGTTATAAGGATAAGCTGTGCTATGAATTACAAATTCATAACCACTAACTCATGCCAACAAAACACTCAGAATACATAAATAAATTGTGCATGTATTATAGAAGATATGAGAGATGAACTATAATTATAATAATATGCAATGATGCAGTCTTCTTTTTGCCTTTCAGCTTTTTTGATGGTAACCCACACTTCAGCTTTCACCTTTAAATAATTTTTTTTGTTACATTACTAGGGGGCTTTGCCCCCTGCTCGCTTTGCTCGTCAACCAATCCCCCCGCTCCACCAGCACTATGCACCGTTGAGAAGAGAGGGGCTAAACGTACCCCAAGGAGATGCGGTCGCTCCTCCGAAACCCCTCTTAAATGGTGATACAATGGGAAACAAATACAGTTTTTTTTACCTCCTCTTTGCTCGATCAGCTGCTAGTTTGCTGCTGCTACCTCCCGCAGACATCCTCAAACACTATTCGATCTCTTTTTGCTATTCTGTTATTTCACCAAGTAATATTTTCCATTTGTTTGCACTAATGCGATCTTTACTATCATTTTTTTGAGACTTTTGAATTTTCCTACTTTCATAAATTCTAACCTGCTTTGCATGTGTATCACACCAATGTTTTTGAATTCTTTACGATGTTCTACTTTGTCTTTTCCGGCCCTAGGCATGGTTGGCACGAAGTCTAGTCTTGTGGGATGGGCTGATTATTACTTTCCTTATTTTCAGAATTTGCACATAGATGATTTTTGTAGTTTTTTGCGTTCTCTTTTGCATTCTTTTCTCTCCAACACTTTTGGGTCTTTTTTCGACGTGCTGCTCTTTCTTTTTCGTTTAGTCGTTGATGTGTCATCTAGAATGTATAACATTTTTAAGCACTGAGAGCACTGTGTCTGCCAAAAGCATTCCAATAACTGAGTGCTTAGATGACCGTGGTTTTGTTTGAAAATGGTTGTAAGCAGGGCATGACTTGCAAAAGTCACCGTCTCACGGGACTTGCTACCAAAGGTTCAAAGTATGACGTGACTTGACCTTCTCCCAAGAGTTTTTTTATAATAGAGAGATGTATTTGGCATAACACCTCAGTGGTTATAGCTTCTGCCTTTACAGCTCTACTGACATGGGTTCAATTTCCCACCCCTCACCATCTGTACAGGTTTTTTTAGGTTCTCGCCATGTTCATCAGGTGGCTTTTTTACCAGGTGCTCTGATTTCCTCCACCATCTCAAAAACATACAGAATAGGTTAACTGAGTGGTATCTCTTCCAGGGCTCATTTTTGCCTTGGAGCCACTGCTTCTTGTTAAAGGTTTTGGCATCCCTGTATTAGAATGACCAGCTTTGTAAAAGTGATGCATGAAGGAATCAGGCAGAAAGGTAATCCCAATGAACAACTTGTATCTAGGAAGAGGATGCATGGTAATGGATTAATGGGTGAAAATGTATATACGTGAGTGGGTTGAATCCACTATGCTCTCTTTATACAAGATACAAGTTGTTTTAATTTTCCAATGTATTAAACATTTTAACTCAACACCACTTTCAAAGTAAAGCATCTTCTGCAGTGATACCCTTCAGCTAATGTCTAACTCTGCAGTCACATTTAGTGTGCTGATCTCGGCTCCCTTTCCTATGTCTACTGTTGTAGAATATAAGTAATTTTACAAACGAGGAGAGACCATTCAGTCCATTAAGCTTGTTTTTGATTTTTATTTTATAAACTAATAGCTAAGCTGTCCCAATATCTCATCCTGATATCTCTTAAAGGTTGTCAAAGCTTCTGCTTCAACTACATAACACTGAAGTTTGTTCCAGAGTCCCCACAACTCTTTCCATAAATCAGTGTTTCTGACTTCAGTCCTAAATGCACTTCCCCTTAATTTCCACTGGGGTCCTCAAGTACGTGATTCACCCTGTCACTTACTGTATGTATGCCTAGATGTCCACCGACAAGCTCGATTGTGGCAAGCAATACCACTCCAGGTTGAGAGGGGACGCTGTCACTAACAGTTTCCTCTTCTTTTTACACAGCCCATAGAAGCCCACTTTGAGTATGCACAACTGGCTATAACTTCACTGATAAGTCCTACTCCTCCTGATCGCTCCACTCTAAAAAGCAACTGACAGAGAATGCAGGCTAACATGGTTCAAGCATCTTTTGAGTTCAATGTTATTCCTATTATTATGCACTTATTTGTCTCTGTGGGACTTGTTTTGATCGAATGGGTTACCAGGGTAGTACCCCAAATTTTTCTGTGCTCCTGACTGCCTCCTTGCTGCCAGTCACAATCTTTGAGCTGAAAGAATTCTGCTGGATAATGCTGCAGCCATTGAGGACACGAAAACCTACATTAGGTCCCCATAAACTCTCCTTTTGAACCTGTAGCCTTCATTTATGCTTTATGCCGTGGATATGGAGGTGGCTTAGGCTTTTCAAGATTTTCATTGACCAGGAGAAGATGATACGTGGGGAAGTAATCTTTGACAATAGTAACATCTGTATTATGTGTCATCTCTGTCACCTGACAACGCACATTGGCAGCATTCTTCTAAATACCTCGTCTTATTTTTGATGAACACACAAACTGCAGTTCGGTAAATAATTTTCAAAATGTCCAAAAGTGCCTCTTGTGTGCGGTAAACCAAGTATAGATCATTTTTGGCTAATTGTAACAGGGGACACACTCCACTTTCTGGCATTCTTGCCAACACTTAGAAGCAGAGGTGCGTGGTGAGAGTCCATTATTTCCCTTCTGGTGATGCACCACTCCTTGTTCTAAATGAAGCCGTACAATCTTTATGCCAGACGGTATTGTCAGGTGGTCCTTGCTAACAGGCTGTCACGTCTATACAGTCCACACACAGAAACCCTCACATGACGTAGCTGACATGACTGCCTCTTCCTTTATCACCATGCCCTTCAATATGACTGCTTTCTCTGAGCGACACAGCCATGTGGACTTGACTTTATCTAAATGCAGTTCTGAAATCAAATTAAAGGTGCCCTTTCTTAAACTACATAACTCTCCTGTGACAATAAAGAAATGATTAGCCTGTAAGGCTGCCTTTAATATTTATTTATACACCATTTTTGGATGAAAGAAAAACTAAATTCTTCACACTTTGAAATGACCAATATGTAGAAGACAAGACATCTGTGAGCATGCCTGTAGCATGGGCAAGTGTTTCTGTCACCATCCCTTACACTGCATATGTAATGTCCAAGTGATTCCCCTGACGTGGATTATCCCATCCATCCATCTGCTGAAGCCACTTTTTTCAGTAGTGGGTCATAGTGTGCAAGATACTGAAACATCTAAAATCTGCCTTGCCTTTAAAATGGGAAGACAACCAGTCATGGGGAGGCTATGCAAGCTCATCACTGAAAGATACTGGGCCAGGAGCTAAACCCAGGTTCTCCAAGCTGTGACGCAGTGGTGGTAACACCTCTGCCACTCGTGGACTATACCATATTCTCTGATTTCTTAACTGGTTTACAGATTAGATCAGCTAGTGAATGGCAGCAAGTTTCCTCGATTAATGCATGCATTTTGAGAGGAATCAAGACAGCAAAAAGTTATACGGATTTGTCTGCCATTTGTATTCTGAAAAATAACTAAACCACTAACTATGCGCTCTTCCTGGTAATAATATAAATTTCTGTTTTAAGGAAAATAACATACATTGTGTTCTGGCTCTTCTGTATGGCTGTTTCCAATAACCTTGGACAGAAAGACGACATTCATCCAGACCCTCCCCCACTCCCGAGAATGGCTGCTCTGATCCACAGACCAAAAATCAGCAGCTTTATTTGCAGACGCTGTACTCTGCCTCGATTATTATTCACAAATCATGCAGTCTTGGGAGACTCTGCGCTCATTCGTATCTGCCAAATCTTTAATTTTCTTTTTCAATTTTCATTTCCAGCAATAATTTAGCTTCTGCAAATTGCCTTCCAAGTTACGGTACAAACCTTTTTTTGCTGCTGTAAATATACATATACCACAGTGTCAACATCATTAACTAGCTAATCCTCAAAATACCACCATCTGCTCCTTGTTTTGGAAGACTGCATCAGAGCTGTCATGCATTTTACACAAACTTAAGTGGTGTGTGAGTATAATAATTAAAAAAGGAAAGAACCAAACTTTCTGACGACAGCAGATTGGCAACATGCTTACAGAGTGTCGCCAAGGTGAAGTAAAGCACAATGTCACTGTTGTCTTGACATTTGCTTCCAATAGTCAGTCAAGATGCAGATACCTCGGCTCATGGGATGGCTGATGGTTTCTCCGTATGCAGAGATTTCTGAAGAGATAAGTGGCTAAAGCATACATCGCACTTTTCATTGTAGCCTTCATTTACAAAATCTTAGCGTGCTGTGGATAATTACAGTGTCATCCCCAGCAATGCAGTCATAGCGCTAATGACTAGTCATGACAAAGTCAAATAAATAGATACCCCATTTCTTGGAAATTCCTGGCAGGGTTTTCCTTCATGCTAAACACACTATAAAACGCCCAAGTATTTACTTTATTCAAGAGGATAAACAAATACAAATTAACAAGGAATTATTAAAGTGGATCACAAGCCTACAGTTTTTAAATATAACATACAATGTTAGTACTGTTTCTAAAAATCAGCATTTAAAGAAACACTCAAGTTGTTCATAGAATTGGCGCTTATTCTGTTTTGTTTTGAAATTATTTGCATAAAGCTAAATGTGCCCAACAGACTCACTGACTGACACTTACTGTATATACTTGGCTATCTGCAGACAACCTACTGTAAGGACAAGCAGTTTTCACGAATTAATCTGTGATGGGGTCGCCAGGGTTTGACCCCTGACTCTAGTGTCTTTTTTTTATTATTTATTTAATTCTTCCTAGTGCATTCTTCTTTGAATATTTTTTCTTTTAATTTAATTTGCATTCTCATGTCATGTTAATTGCAGACCTGTTCTTTCGAAATGTAAACTGCATTTTCAGCCTCATGGGGTGGGGCCTTCTAAGGCCAGGTTTATACTTCATGCGACGCATGCTCCAGTAGACGCTACTGCTACGCAAGCGTTTTACTGTTTAAACCTGTACTTACGTAAATCTGGAAGAATCAACCAGGAGGCAGTGTGAGATATCATCATAGCAATAAAATGTTTGGCTTCGCTGTGTTGTGAACTGCCTGGAACACCCATTAAATTCCGAGGACACCTTGCCACAATATCTATGAAAAGGACGTGTGTGCCCATTCCAGCAAGCATCGGGTACAACAAAAGAAACAAAATCCCTAGACGGGGCATCAGCTTATCGCAAGGTGAACACAAGCACACACTAGCGTAATTTTAGCATCACCAAATCCCCAAAACTTTATGTCTTTGGAAGGAAACCGGAGCACTCTGTGGAAACCCACCAGGAAAACATTCAAACACCAGGTAGGGAACACGTGCGAGGCAGCAGCATTACCACTCTGCCACAGTGTGTAATTATTATCTGTATTCATTATTTAAACAAAGTTAGTGATTTACAGTAAAATGTAATATACATAGTTTAATGCATTTCATCATGAAAGTGATATCAAGTATAAATCTAAGGATTCTGAATGTACAGAGAACTGGAATGTCATACATTTAATGTGTTCTGTGAGGTGATTGCTGCTGTCAGTTCAGGAGGAAGCCCCAGAAGCAGGTAGCAATTAACAACTGGGTTGGTTTTAAGATGACATTTACGACGGTCTGCTTTAATGGTAAATTTCTACTTTAATCACAAAACAGACCTTTTAACCATGCCCTTAATTTTCTGTGGCTCAGATATGCTGCTGCTGTACATTCAGATGATGTTGTGAAGGTACAAAAAAAAAAAAGACGGTACAGAAGATGGTATGTGAGACTTTGAAAATGTATCGTGTCATTACGATCGGGAAAATGCGACACTTGAATATAAAAGCACAACAAATGCATTTTGCTTCACCATATTGGACCATTCATCAAACATCGAAGCGAACACATCGATCCCATAGCTTCCTCATAAAGGCTTTCTATCACATGTAGATAGTAAACAGAGACTCTGACGTGACATTACAACTTTTATCACATTGCACCCCCTCGTCTTTTTGCTGGTAATGCAACTCGCGCACACGTCACATTAATTTCCGAGGACCTGCTCAGAGGACGTGTCAAATGAACGGTGGGAACGTGTGGCAGCCATGATGCGGGCACATACGCGTTCTGAGCGTGAAGTATAAACGAGTCCTAATGCTACAGCAGAGGGACCACCCTCAGTCTGTATGATCTCAGCTCCTCACTGAGGCATTAGCTGAAGCTGAATTTTTGATCTGGTTTCACCTCTTCAACCCTTGTTTATGGTTTCAGTTTTTGGCTTGTGGACTTGGTTTGTTTCCTCTTGTGATTCACTTTGATTTTTTTTTTTTTTTTTTTTGAGATTTTTGGCTAATACTGTTTATAATATAAAAAAACAATATTTATATGTTTTAGGAACATTATTTTAAAGGTTGCACTCTTCCACTTTAGTGAAATTTAACATTTGGCTCCTTTTTTTTCCTCCTCTACAAGCCACAAAATCTGCTTCTCAGGTTTGGGGTGCAGGCTGATTTGTGTAGGTGAAGATTAGTTTGTAATCAGCTCTGTCTAGGAGTACAGGTCTTATTTTTGTTTTTAAGGACTACCTTCTTTTTTTTTTTTAATTCGGTCAGCTAGAAAAATCTTAGTACAATCAGTTTCGTGGCCTTGATGCCCTGAAAAACACTATCCTCCCTGAGAGACTAGTGAACAAAAAGTTGAGGAAAGTGAAAAAAGCTGAGGAATGTCTTGAGAAAGAACACTACTGTATATTAAACCGTGGCACAATGGCCCTGTAGTTAGTGTGGTGGCTGCCTCATGGACCCAGGGACTTACGATTGGTTCTATGACTATGTGTACAGAGTTTGCACGCTTTCACTATTTAGGAGTGGATTTACACATGCAGCAGTTTACACCAGTTTGTAAATCCCCATTGGCATGTGTGAGTGAGTGCGCTCCTGACTATGTTGTCTTAGACTTTGGGTAACCATGCATTTATAATGAAGAAAGTGGGTTCAGAAACAAGAAGGATGGATGAAGAAATGGGAGATTTATATTACCTATGAATTCACTCTCCAAACTCTCTTTTCACCGGCCCAATTAACAAATTAAAATTCAAATTTAATTAATTAAAAAAACAACAAATTAGCAAAAATTCCTCAAGGAAGCAGCAGCCCCAAGACACATCCACATTCTCCTTCCCACTCTCTTACACCTGGGCACAAATTTAGATTCTCTTATACACTTCACTAGAGTGTTACATGAAAAACTTAACCTCCCTTGCATTGTTTCAGTTTCCCTCTTAACCCTTTAGGTGATTTTTTAATCACCCATTGAAGCTTCCAAGAACTGGTCTAGGTCTGATTTTTTTAAAAATTCTATTTCTAAACTAAATATGTTAAGGAAACACCACACAATATGATATCTGTAAGGTGAAATAGGCACACACAGAGTGGAAATGTGCAGCAGTACCCATCCTGGCTGGGATGCCATACAGGCAGGTGCTTTGGGGGGGCTCTTGAAGTGCAGTATTCCCCCAACTACCAATGGGCAGCAGCATTTCTCTGCTGCAGCTTTTAAGGTTCCTGCAGAGCCTTCTGAAAAATTGCCTGTGTTTACCAGAGGCTATGTAGAAATGAAGGTGACCCAGAAGTACTTTCCATTGTCTGGAGAGGTACCAAAGTATTTCTAGGAATCACAGGCCTCAGTTAGATAAGCCAGCAATTCAGTACAGACTGGAGACAAGGGCTTTTGGGATGAGATATGGAGGGAGGGAGGAAAGAGAGTCTTATGATTATATTCTTTCAAAGTGAGATCTAAAAATATAGGAAAGACCAGATGGGCATAGTTTAATCATTTTTTTGTATTTGTTTCTCCATCCCTTTCTCCTGCCCTGTAATTATTTAATGTTTGTCATTAAATAACCCTTACTAACCAGAATCGGATGTACACTGGTGTCTGGTCTGGGTACATGGTGTTCTCCAAAGTGCACCCATCTAGTCACAGTATTATTCATAAGACTTCTTTGTGTTGAACAAACTCGACAAAACATTAAAAAAAAGAGCCTGGAAAAAATTTTAATAGTACTATAGACTGTGAGCCGTATTAAAAAGTAAATTACTGACCAAGCAGAGAATGACTTGGACATATGTGTCTGAAGATGTACATGAAGCAATGAAGTCTGAACATCAAAGCAGCAAGAGATAAAGCAGAGTAAAATGAAACGCCTCTCCCACATCCCAAAAAACATGCAGTTAGGCTGAACAGTATCTTCAGAATGGCATGGAGGGGGCGAGTGTGTGTGCTGTGACAGATGGGCACCCAATCCATGGCTCGTTCCTAATTTTGCTCAGCGCTGCCAGGACAGGCTCAGACAGTCCCCCCCTAGACTCTAAACTGGAATAAGTAGGCTCATGTTTAACTATGAGAATGGCTTTTTTTTAGCAGCAACTACAGTAAGCAAACAAATCTATAATTTAAAGTGATGTAGAAAATAGAATATCTCTTCTTACCCCACAGGTAGAAGGTATCACAGCTGCTTTACGGAGTGCTACACATTTTTGGCAAGAAATGTCAGCATGGAGGTAGCAAATGTGCCGTCTTGGCTGTATGGCAGTGTTTCTCAACCTTTAAGTATTTGCGACCCGAGTTTTCATAACAGTTTTAAATCACCCCCAAACATTTTTTTGAAATATAGATGCATATTTTATTATACCTACTTAACTTTTATCGACATTTATCTAACTCTATATTTATTGTTCTAGTATCAGACTGTAGTTTAAGTTAATTTGTTTTGGTTTCAACAGATGTTTTTTTCATATTTTTGATTCTCGTTTTCTTTTTTTCACATCTTCGCGCCCCCCTTTTTGTTACTTCGCGCCCCACAAGTTGAGAACCACAGCTGTATGGGTTGGTTACTTGTCCTTATTGCTTTATTTGCCAGGCAGGTTTAACACCCTAATCCAGAAGTTGATTAACACCATACTGGAGAGTTCTTCTGGTTTGCATTTTCTTGCTTCATTAAAAGAATTTCTACCTTAAGAACATTCTTTGCTTGTCCTGTTGCCATTACAAATAATGAGGAGATATAATTTTTTTCAATGGGTAGACAGAGGCATAGCAAATACCACTGCTGTCTAACCGCTGCAGTGTCCAAGCTTCCAATCTCATCCTGTATTTGTTTTCTTCTGGGCACTGCAGGTTTCCTCCTACATCTCAAAGGCACACTTATTAGGAAAAGTGGTGACCCCAACTTGTGCCAGTGGGTGAGGGTGTGAGTGTGCCTACTATGAACTGGCGCCCTGGCTGGGTTGGTTCCCGCCATAAATCCATTGTGGCCTAGATAGACTCCAGACTCCACAAGCACGAACTGGATTATGCGGATTTCAGAGTACTGTGTTATGTTTTGCAACCTGCAGTCTTCTGATTGATGAAAAATAAAACCAAAGGACAGAGACGTTCCACTATGTCTACCAAAATGTGAAAGCTGGATTTACAAGGCACACATATACAGAGACAATTTAACTATACTTTATAGAGCAAAAAATTTGAAACAATTCAAGGTACCAGTTAATAAATCAATGAAAACATTAGTCTGAATATTTAAAGCAGAATGCCATGGTGTCTGACAAAAGTTACTCAGACTAACTGCTTTCTATCCCCACTCCTACCAAATATCAAAAATCAATGTCCATGGCCACTCCTCTAACTTAAAATTAATGTAAAATGCAGCACAGCACCACCACCTAACAATGCTACAAAGACCTCTCCGTTATTCAAAGCGGGCACAATTACATTTCAGAAACAGTGCAAAGAAGTTCCCATTATTCTTCCAAAATTGCTTACAGATGCATTCCTTCATGCCAGCTGGCAGTCAGCTTGATGAACGTCATACTTCAATGACTATGTCTCACTGGAGATCGACAGAAAAATCCCAAGACTCAAAATCGCACACACCCCACTTCGACAGTCTAAATCAAAGCTACGACATTGGCCTGGTGGCATGGATGAGCTAAGAGAGACCCTTGAGGGATTTAAAATTGCTGCCTAGAGGACGACCAAATAAAACAACAGGAGGCTGAGAGGCTGCTCTTTATTTGCTCTTGAGGAGTCACACTTTGCACCACTCTGGACAAGCAAGTTCTGAAATGATAGAAAGAGTGACATTCAATTGTGAAGGTTGAGAGGGACCACAGTGAAAAACGTTTGGCACACCAGTCAGAGAAATGAAGTTAAACAAATGCAGTGTCTTTCAGGGGCATTCGTATCATCTCAAATGAGTAATTTTTAATTTATTTTTTAGATTTAGATCGCACACATTACGCAGGTTAAATGTCTTACTCAGGGTCATATAGTGCATCACTGGTGAGGATTGGCCCTTCAAACTTCTACTTTCAGCTCTTGACAAGATGCTACCAGGCTGCACTGTCCATCTCTTTTGGACTGCATCTTATTCTGCTTGATTTTGAGCCCCACTTGGAGTGTCTGTGACTTTTATATTGAGAAAGATGGTGGGATGGTCACATTGATAAATCATAATTTAGGTTTTGACATTTTGTTTGGTCCAATTCATGAAACCTCAAAATATATGTTAACAAATTCCTTGTCCCCATGAGCAATAAAAACTGCTTGAAAAAGGGACTGAGATGTCTTTTGGTTTCAAGAATTCAATTGACACGTACACCTCTGTTGTAAATTATGCCTGTAGCTGGTTCAAGGACAAGATTATTTATAACATGAAATGTACGGAGTCACCAAGATAAAGCAATGCATTCAGGGAATCAACATGTTATAAAAGAAGCTGGGAAATCACTCTTGTGGATACACACTTGGCTCCTTTAGGACTAGATTTTTCCTGGAATTCATTTTTTTTTTCCCCTACCTGTGTGCAGCTTGGTGTGGTCCTTCTTTCATAACTAACATTCTTCAAGTGAGACGGGCCAGTCTGCCATCATCATCAAGGGGAGACAGGTTGTCAAACAACTAACTAAATGTATCTTCTTCAGCTCCAACGTATAATGCATGGCATGCAACTGTGTTCTGACCTCCTAAACATTAAAGGACATTACAAAAAATGTTTCAATAAAAAAAATTGGTATTTTTTTTTATGGTTATGCCTCTTGTGGACTGAAGTCTATTTGCATGTATGCCATTTTTGTTGTAAAATGACATTCCTCATATTATTTATTTTTCGTTACTTTTACATAATCATTTATCAGTGCTGCTTCTCTAAGAGGGGTCCAGACCTCCCAAAGTCAGCAGCCAATGTCACAGATTAATAAAAATTTTCTAGGTAAAATGTATATATTTTCTCCACATGACTCAGAATTGGATTACGCAGGTTTGCCGCAGAATTAGAAAAAAATCAGGCTACTGATGGCTTTGCACTCGGGTTGACAAATGCAGTTTTTTCAGGAAAGGAAAACATAAGTTTTGAGGTTGACTAATAATACTCAATCATGGCACAGGAGAGTGGCGACATGTTTAGCACATACATAATGGGCATAGCTTATACACAATGGACTGTTCCAATCACTACAAATAAAAGAGAAAAAATGAAGAATAAGGAAAACTTTTGACTCAGATGGGCGATGAGCACCCAGCTTTTCTAGATCTGTGAGACATCAACTTTGAACTTGACTGAGGAGTGTCAGCTTTCAACGGGTTGCCTTCTTCAAGCATCACATTACACGGGACTTCATTGCTTGTAGTGCCACCGAGCTGTAGTCATAAAAAGCAGACTGCACACGTGTTCTTAAATTATAGCTTTGTGTGATTATTTCACAGTTGCCAAACAAGTTTTGCTAGTTTGCAGTGATAACTTGTTAAGCCTTCTGACATTTAACATATTATTAAAAGTGCTATATAAAAATACATTCAAGATTCTGTGCTGAAAATTTGTTTTTGTGCCTTAATAAGTGTCCATGGGGAGAGGTGCTATATGCAATTAAACACTGATGTTTCTTTAATAAGCTTGCCACATCTGATGTATCAGATTCCGACACTTTTAAAGTTCACTGCTGGTATTCAGTGCAGTGCTTAAAATGGATACAAGGAGGCAGGGAGGCAAAAAAAACAAAATACCTGTCCGGCAATGCCAGGGCTTTGGAAACAACCCTCCCCCTGCTTTAGGCCTTTTATTTTACAGTTTCAAACACTTTTGAATTTTAAGTAAGTAGCTATTAAGGATAACCAGGGACATTATATTAAAGCAATTTATATGCAAATTTGTGACAAGTAGTTTAGTGCCTGGTAATCACGGGAGCGGAATTGAAGCGTGCTCATTGACTCCTGCTGACCCGCTTTCACTAATACAGGCGCTCATTAATGAGCTGTTCCACTTAGCTAATCACACTGAGCACGCCGGCCACCCCGCTGCAAGGCAGCATTCGGCCAGGAGCGCGGAGCCTGCTATTTGGCCACTAGATGGCGCAAAAGAACCGAGCTAAGAGGATTCCTCGTGCGGCATCTTTCTCCGTGTCGGGGTATAAAATTGGATGGTGCGCTGCGTTAGACAAGTCTCGCAGCAGTCGTTCATTCTTCCTTGGGCAGATACAGCACAATGTTTGCTGAGTGTATCGGTAGGGCACTATCAGTTCAGATTATTAGAACCCAAAAATGTTTTATAACGAAATTGACTCTGGTGTTGGCAATACCCGCTCGACAAAAAAACCTATTTACTATACCTGCTTAATTCAATTGGGGTCGCGAGGAGCAGTAAGTAGTCCGCAAAGCAGAATTAGCGAAGCCCAAGCGAAAAAGGCGACGACACAAAGAACATATTAAAACGTAAAAACGAAAAGTTCTCGTAGTCCTACTAACTAACGGGGATATCCGAGCGTGCATAAAAGTATATGCGCTTGTGGCTATTTCGTCTGTTCCGAAAATTTGACTGGCCGATTGCTTTCATGATCGCTTCTGCAATACGAAGTTGGTACCAAAAAGCGGATATAGCATTCGGGTACACTTGGATTAGCACACGAGATAAAGCGGCGTCTGCAGAGAAGTGGAGTGCGCATGCTCCGACAGGGGACGCGCCCGAACAAACAGGTTGAACAGGTACGCGCGCCTCCGTCTCAGTCTTTACTGTATATCCGAATTAAGCGAAAGAACGTTTTTTATTTCCTTGCTGAATGGAGTTATTTCTATTCTCGATTTTTTTTTTTTTTTAAGTATCGCACAATGTGGTTTTATACCGGCTTTCTGAGGCTACAGTTCTCCCCTTGTTGCTCCGGTGTTTTCCCCTCAGGCTATTCTGGTTTTCCTCGCACATCCCAAAAACGTGCAAGCTCGATAACTGGATAGATTTAAAGTGGCATCAAACGAACGGGCGTACCTTGTGGTGAGTGGGCCTGCCTTGCACCTTCTTCTTTCAGGTTGGTCTCTGGCCCACAGCCCCCTTGTAGCTGGATGGATAACAGAAGGATCCTTTTTCTTTACGACTGCTGACATGCCAACAGTGTGGACCTGTGCATTTGTCATGACATTTTAAAATACATTTAGAAAGATTACTGAAAAATTGGCTTATTCTAATATAGATTTGTGGGGGGATGGAGCCCATCTTGGAAGTATTTAGCAAAAACAGACATGCCAGACCATTACATGACACAGTCACAGGTTTAGAATCCTAAGTGAGCCTAACCTGCACCTCTTTGATTTGCCGGGGAGAAAATGCAAACACTGCAGTGATGGCACCCAAACCACTTTTAAACACCGGAGCCCAGAGTCACACTGCTTAATACAATGCTTTCAGAAATTATTCAGACCCCTTCACTTTTTTCCCCATTTTGGTATGTTAAAGCCTTGTTCTAAAATCATTTACATTTATTGTTTAACTCATCACACAAACCGCAATACAAAAGTTTAGAAATTCTCCAACTGTAATAAAAATAACAAAATGAAATACAACATTGCTACAAGTTTTTAGACCCTTTAACCTGTAATTAGTTGAAGCCCCTTTGGCAGCGATAAAAGCCTGGGATGTTCTTTGGCATGATGCTAGAAGCCACGCAAAGCTGGATGTAGGTATTTTCTGCCATTCTTCCTTCCAGATTCTCTCAAGCTCTGACATGTTGGATGTGACCGTCAGTGGACAGCTATTTTCAGGTCTCCCCAGAGAGAAGTCTTGATAGGACACTCAACTATTCCCAGAGTTGACCCTAAGCCACTCCTGTGTTGTTTTACTTTGTGCTTGGGATCATTGTCCTGTTGGTTGGTGAGGTCCAGTATGCATTGCAGCAGGTATTCACTACAGATCTGTCTGTACTTTGCTGTGTCGACCACTAGGGGGCGTACTGCCACCTCAACACAACACAGACAGGTGTAGGACACAAGTTCAAAGCATATGTGATTTTATTTTTATTATTCCCTTGTGGGCAATGTCTTCCCCATTCCCCACAAGCCACAACACAGTCCTAAGGCACAACACAATTTAATTCTTTTCCTTTCCTCCTCTCTTCCCCTCCACTCCTCCTGACTCTGGCTGTCCAAGTGGTGGCTGCTGGCTCCTTTTCTAACGCACCAGGAAAGGTTAGATGTCCTATTTCCGGAGGCACTTCTGGGTGTGGAGGAAGAGCTGCTGTCCAGGGCTCAGCAGCAACTGTAGCACCCCCTGGTGGCGCCCACAGATCCCAACAGGGCTGCACCAAACTCCAACTCCCATGAAGCCCTGCGGGAGTCTGAGGCACCTCTGCAACACAGGGGGACTGCCACCTAATGCGCTGGGGGTAACACTCTGGATAGGCTGGCTCCCCCATTCCCGCCATCCGCCACAGCTCCATTCAGTTTTCCTTGAATCCTGGCTAGTAGTATCCTCGTTCCTGATGTTGAAAAACCCCATAGCATGATGCTACCCTCACTATCCTTTACTACTGGAATTGTATCGTACAGGTGACAAGTGGTGCCAAACAGTTCAGTCTTGGTTTCATCGTGCCAGACAATCTTATCTCACAGTTTCAGAGTCCTTTAGGTGCCTTTTTCCAAACTTGTGAGCATTCTTGCGGTGTCTGGCCACTCTGCCATAAATCCCAGATACCTTCTGAAGGTTGTTCCCATCTCCACAGACGTTTTCTGGAACTTAGCTAGACTAACCATCAGGCTCTTTGGTCACCTCATTAGATGGTCTTTCTCAGAGGTGGGAAGTAACGAATTTCAAATACTTTGTTACCGTACTTAAGCATAACTTTAAGGTATCTGTACATTAGTTGAGTATTTATTTTTTAGACAACTTTTTACTTTTGCGCCTTACATTTTAACACAGATATTTGTACTTTTTACTCCTTACATTTTAAAAACAAGCCCGTTACTTTAGTTTTAATGCATTTGTGGGGAATTAAGTATTTTTCTATTTGTCATCCTTTCATGTTCTCAGCATAAAGGCTGATTTCAACCTAAATGAATGGGCCAGTGGTGTATAGGAAAGACAATCCCAACAGAGTATCAATCAGCACAAATCACACATGGCGGATGTAACAAGACGGAAACGACGCAACAAGAAAGAAGAATGGAGCGGGGACTCGACTGTGAAAACAAGGGCGGGCATGTGGCTATCAAAAGTGATTCCCAATCCCAGTAATATGCAAGTTGTCTCTGAAGTTCAACACTCCATTACCTGCCTCAGCTTCCTGTAAGAGGCTTTTTAGCACTGCAGAACTAATTTTTACACCCAAAAGGGTACGCCTTGATTCAGAGAACTCTGAGAACCAGCTTCTGCTGAAGTTGAATTAAAGATTTTGGTAGTTTTGTAAAAATAAAGGAATTTCTGACAAAATTGGCATGCTGATATTGAAAAGTGAGCACTGGAGCAATGTGAATGTTCATTATCAGTATACAGTTTTTGTTTTGTTGGTAATTTGAAGTTACAGTGATTTGATATTTTTCAAGCTGTATAAATACACTGTGAGTTTTTAGTCAGCACTGAACAGAAACTGCTTGTACAATCTTTATTTTAGAGGCTACTTTTTACTTTTATATTTTGAGTATATTTCAGAGCCTATACTTTTTTACTTTTACTTAAGTAAAAAAGTTGAATGAGTTTTTGTACTTTTACCTTCTTCTAGGTCTTCCTCTTTTTCTCTTGCCTGGCAGCTCTATCCTTAGCATCCGTCTCCCAATATACTCCGCATCTCTCCTCTGCACATGTCCAAACCAACGCAATCTCACCTCTCTGACTTTGTCTCCCAACCGTCCAACTTGAGCTGACCCTCTAATGCACTCATTTCCAATCCTATCTATCCTTGTCAAACCCAGTGGAAATCTTAGCATCTTTAACTCTGCTACCACCAGCTCTGTCTCCTGCTTTCTGGTCAGTGCCACTGTCTCCAACCCATATAACACAGCTGGTCTCACTACCGTCCTGTAGACCTTCCCTTTCACTCTTGCTGATATCTGTCTGTCACAAATCACTCCTGACACTCTTATCCACCCATTCCACCCGGCCTACACTCTCTTTTTCATCTCTCTTCCACTGTACTGTTAAACCCAAACTTTAAACTCAACCACCTTCGCCAACTCTACTCCTTGCATCCTCGCCATTCCACTGAACTCCCTCTCATTGACACAACATGTATTCTGTCTTGTTCCTACTGACCTTCATTCCTCTCCTCTCTAGAGCACATCTCCACCACTACAGGGTCTCCTTAACCTGCTCCCTACTATCGCTACAGATCACAATGTCATCAGCAAACATCATAGTCCACGGGGCTCCTGTCTAATCTCATTTGTCAATCTGTCCATCACCATTACAAATAAGAAAGGGCTCAGAGCTGATAAATACCTGATAAATGGAATAAAATAAAATATAAATAAATAAAATAAAAATAGCTGATAAAAACCACCACTAATAAAATTGATTCTTAAAGAAATAAGTGACAAAAAAGGTATTTCATGACATATTTACTGTGTTTATGCTTACATATCATTTATTTATTTAAAGTCGCATATAAACAATAAATTTATTTGCATATATATTTTATTTAAATTTGTCCAAACTATTCTTCCATAAATCCTGAAATTGTTTCCCTTTCAGAGTTTACACTGCATGGGGCCTGATGCTGCTGAAGAAGCCACACTCTTGTAATGGAAATTAAATGGATGGATGGACTTTTCAATTCTCACATGCTGCCCTTTTAGTGTCACGGCAGAGCGATATAGACGGCACTGCCACTACTTTGTAAAGTCAGTCACATGTCATTATGCAGACCTGGCGTACTCCTCATCCTCTCCTGTTCCCTATTGCGCCACGCACTTCTCTGCACTTCTCCAGTCCATTAACATGACCCCTGCTGGACTGCAGCCATCACAGGGGGACGTTCTTCTCAGTCTGAACTATTTAATCCAATTTGTGACACGGCGACTATTTCCTGTCCATGCATATGACCAGAGTTCATAACTGTATATTAGAAATGACCACCTGTGTCCTCGTTTTCTAGTTGTAGCAGTCATAGCTGGAATCCATCCCACCCATTCTCTGCATAATTTTAAACACCTATGTCATAACATAACATTTTCCAACTGCTTCAGACAAATCATGTTTTTTTGGGGGGGCCTATGTCTATCCCAGCAGTCCTGGGTGCAAAGCAGGAACCAGCTCTGGACAGGACACCAGTAAATCACCAGTCATGACACCTCCTTCTCTCCACTGGCTTAAATTTATAAGATCCAACTCCTTCAATCTTGACCTTGGCAGCCTAGAATCAGTCTAGTCGCTCCCCTTTGCATGCGGTTTTATGTACTGTTATAATGAGACCAGAACTGCAAAGAATATCCCAGTTTTTCGATTCACAAGTGCATTACATAATGCGATCCTAACCTCCCTTGACGTGTTCTCCACACAGCATGGGTACCATGTAACCCAGCATCCTACCAGCCTTTGGAACTGCTTGTGTGCATCACCTGTTTGAAGATTTCACCATGACAGCCACGACTTTCTGCAAAGGCATACACTGTGGCTCTTAGGATCACATTTTTATTCATTAAACTTCATGTCGGCCCATATCTCTCTGACTCATTCCACTGTTTATTCCTGGCAGTCAACCTGGGAATGTATTTAATGCAATTTGGAAATTCAACTCATTTCTTAAAAATATTTTTGTCTTCAATATTTCACATAACATTCTCAAACCCACTTAATACAACACAGGGTTGCAGGTATGGAATACCATTTGTGCCATATTAAATAAATAAAAAGGTAATTATGAATTAAATAATGACATGAAAAAATGCAGCAATACATATAAATGAGTCATTAAATTGTGAACAAAACTGCATAATGAAGTAATAATCGCTGGAAAAAGTGCAGTGCTACTGCGAGAAAAGCATCTCATTTCTAAGAAATACAATTTCATCATATTTTGTTTCAATAATGTAGTTCTGTTTAATTTAATTATTGCAGGTTTTATTTCCAACCGGCCTTATTTTTAGAGACTGATTTAATTTAACAATAGGACTTTTTCAAACTGCGTCTTTCTAAATGGCTCATTTAATGTTGGTGCTATTTATTTCAGAATGCCTCTTTTCATGATTATTTTGTCATCTCATAATCAATGTTTTATTTATTTAATTTAGTTTCGTACCAATAGTATTCCATACACAGGGAGGAGAAGCCAATCCCAGCAGCGTATGGTTTAAGGCAGGAGTAGGCAACATCAGTCCTGGAGGGTCGCAGTGGCTGCAGGTTTTCATTCCAACCCAGTTGCTTAATTTGACCCCAATCTTTGCCAGTTTCAGACTTTATTTAATTTTATGGCTTGTAAGTCTGCAATATTAGTTTCTTTCATCATAGATTTTGTTCCTTTCCAAGGAAATCATCTAAATGATTTGAAGCCTAAAACGGATAATTTTCAGTTTGCCACATTTTCCTCTTAAATGTTTCATTAAACCAAATAGTGCATGATGATTCAACACAAGAGTAAATGGAAACAAGTTGGATGGAGAACCACTGACTCCTTTGTCATGTGCATCTTATTGCTAATAAGGAGCCATTAAAAACACTAAATTTAGCTGTTAAAGACTGAAATAAGAAATTGGGGTTTAATTAACAAGCTAGACCACTAAAATGAAGCATCAAAATGTCACTTAAGCAATCAGCATTTCATCAGCAATAATTGACTTCTCATTAAGAAACTGAGTTGGAACAAAAACCTGCAGCCCTCCAGGACTGATGCTGCCCACCACTGGTTTGAGGCATGAACTCTCCCTGGACAGGGCATCCATCCATCGCTGGCACGACTCAGTCACACCCCCACATGGGGCCCCCTGCATGTCAATGCAATGTTGGAGGTAAACAGAAAATTCAAAAGACCAACCTGCACATGGGTGTAGGGGGAATCCTCATAATTCATCACAATTAATGGAACCAGTGGCTGCTGCATCGTCCTCTGTTAACGTCCACTTTTTGATCTTTAATTCTACAGAAGATCCTGGTGTCATCATACATTGTTTTCTGGTTATAATTCTGCGCCTGTCTGCACATTTTTCTCGTAGTTTGACAATTAGCTTCTCAACACATCAAAAGGCTTTGTAAAAGTCAAATTTCCGTATTGTGCCCCAGCATGAGCAAACAGTTTCTTGCTTCTTTTAAAAAAAAGTCAAGCCCATTTGAGACAGAAGTTCTTGACAGTTTAAATCCAAGATGATTGTCATTTAACATTACTACAGTTCTTTTTTAATAAGTACATTTATTATTCTGCTCATAAACTGAATAACTACATTTGCAGAAATAACAGAAAGCAGCCACCACTGAAACCTATTAATCTCTATTTTGTAACATTTATATATTTACATGTAAAATTATATTGTGCAATTTTCTGACTCAAGGCTAGCTAGCACTGAGGGTTGCATCTCTCCTTGCAGCTGGTGCTGCCAAGATGGACTTCATCTCTCCGTGATGCTGAACCAGATTAACTGGGTTTGGGAATACTATGTAATGTAACTTTTAAGTGACAAGCATAGTTGTTGTATGGGACCACAGTAAAAAAATCAGTTTAAAAAATATAAACTGATGTGTTGTGCTCAATACAATTTTCCCATTATCTCCAAATTAGAAACTTGGCTAAATGAAATCTGTGCAATTTCCCTTGCCTCCCACCTATTTCTCCCAGAAGAAATATTGATGAGTCTTGAAGAGACAGACAGCATTTCTAAAATATATAAAACCATTTTAAAGTCCCTTTGTTTTAAATGTCTCAGAGTACAATGAGAAAAGGATCCCTTACTCAACATTTCAGAAAAGGAATGGAAGGCAGCCATCCACAGAATTCACTTGAGCGCCATAAACACAAAACACTCAATTATTCAACTTTTTTATCGAGCACATCTGTCTCATTTAAAATTGTCCAAAATGTTGCAAACGTTGCAATCAAGTTCCAGCCTCACTGCGTCACATGTTTTGGGCCTGCACCAAATTAACATCATTCTGGACAAAAATCTTTAAATGCCTTTCAGACAGCCTTGGTGTCACAATCCCTCCTAACCCATTAACAGTTGTGTTTGGGGTACTTCCAGGTGGGCTTAAAGTGGAGAAGGACAAACAAACTGTAATTGCCTTTACTTCACTATTGGCACGTAGACTTATCTTGCTCAACTGGAAGAATCCTTACCCACCTCTTTTAAGTCAGTGGGTAACTGATGTTATTAACTATTTGAAATTGGAAAAAATAAAATTCTCATCTAGTTTTTTAAAACCTGGCAGGATCTAATCAATAACATTTTATAATAAGCATTTATATTGAAGAGAAACACTCCTTTCTCTCTTTACCACTCTCAAAAGTTTTACTCTGGCTGTTGGCCTTCCTCTCTTTCTCACGGGTGGGGGTTGATTCGAATTTAGTTTTGCTAAGTTTGACTTGACTGTATGGAATGTTACATGCTTTTAATAAATTCAATAAAAGATAAAAAAAAAATAAAAATAAAAACTGCTTGACTACATGATTGAGTAAAATCAACCACACACCCATCCTCAATTCCACCTAATTCAGTTTATGGTCACCAAGACTGGAGTCATCCTCAGCAGCATCAACATGGCACACTCAGGTACTCAGCCAGCCACACTCACATCAAGTCTGTTTAGAGCCACCAAACAATCTGACACATCATTGGGGTATACAGCCACGCTGACATAGGGAGAACATGCAAACACCACACTAGCACAATATTTGCATCCATCCCATTTCTGACCAGCTTATTCCAGTTTGCGAGTAACATTAGAAACAAGGCAGGGGCCAGCTGAGACAGTGCATCACTTGATCACAAGGGATATATCTGCACACACAAACACACTCACTTAAATGTGGCCAATTAAGTTTTGTCAATCCATGTTGACTGCACTCTTCTGATAAAGGGAAGAACTCTGGAGCTGTGATGGAGCAGTCCTAACTAGTACAGTACTGTGCCACCCCAGAGTAGAATCAGTAACCAGATTAAAACAACTTAAATGAAAATTTTCCATTTAGTCCTTAGTGGACCTTTCATAAAGTACTAAATATTTAGCACTACAGTGATTAATATAATACCATATCTATATATACTGGTCAGCCACAATATTAAAACCACCACCCTAATATGGTGTAGTCGCCCCCCCATGCACCCCCACCAAAAAATCTTCCCTAAAATGATGGTATTATCTGTTTTTTGTAAACTGATTGTTTATAGGGTGGCATGGTAGCGCAGTGGGTAGCGCTGCCGCCTCACAGTTATTAGACCCGGGTTCGCTTCCCGGGTCCTCCCTGCGTGGAGTTTGCATGTTCTCCCGGTAACTGCGTGGATTTCCTCTGGGTACTCTGGTTTCCTCCCACAGTCCAAGACATGCAGGTTAGGTGCATTGCTGATTCTAAATTGTCCCTAGTGTGTGTGTGCGTGCGTGCCTTGCTGTGGGCTGGCACCCTTGCCCGGGGTTTGTTTCCTGCCTTGCGCCTTGTGTTGGCTGGGATTGGCTCCAGCAGACCCCCATGACCTTGTAGTTAGGATATGGCAGGTCAGATAATGGATGGATGATTGTTTTAAGTTGACTGGGTAAGCATTGTCCCATGTACAGAATACAGCAACATGCAACACGTCACCACTCTCCACTGCCATGATCAGTAATATACAGCAAGTGCATTTAGCACAAGAAAGGAGCTATCTAAATAAAATGTATTATTATCTCTTTTAACTACCTTACATCTTAATATCAAAAATGTAAAATTTTAAACAATTATACAAATATATTAAAGTCAATGAAATAACGGTATAATAAACAAAAATATTACAATAAAATTAAGCGTTTAAATTAGACTTAAAAATACTAAGAGTAGGATGGTCTGTTGGTTGCAATGGCAAAGCACTCCATAATTTGGGTACGTAATACATGAATGTAGTCTGTCTCCAACTTTTAAAATAAACTGATGGGTTTGCTAAAATAAAAGCACAACTAAAATGAAGTTCTCCAGTATATACATGGAGCTAAACACATAAGGACCCATAAACTAATAAAAGAATCCTAAAATCAGTTCTGAAACTCTGGAGTCTGACAGGAAGCCAGTGCAATTTCTCACGATCAGAAGTGATATGTCTTCTCTTACTTGATGCTGTCAACAGTTGTGCCCCTGCATTTTGAATCAATTGTTATGTAGACCTTTTGGGAAGAACATTATGAAGAGCATTGTGAAAAATCAATTCTACTTACAACAAACCCACTCAGCAGCTGTTCAACATCTGTAAATGGCAGTCGAGATATCATCTTAGTGCACTAATGAATGAGTGCACCTTGTGATGGACTGCCACCTCATGCAGACTTGGCTCCATTGCCCCTACACTAGATAAGAGTGTTAGAAAATGAATTGTTGGATAACTGCTGTACTGTGTTTACAAAAGAGCAACAAAGGTGATGGCCACCTCACTTACATCTCACTTGCATGTTAGACACCCACTGGCCTATTTTCGATTCTGCTGAATCCAATTTGTAAGGTTAGGAGGAAGCTGGAGAATCTGGACATTATTGATGAATACTATTGTGATTAAATCATGTTCTTGTTTTTTTTACTTACTTTTGGAGAGTATTTCTTTGAAGTCCTAGTTCAGGGGTGGGCAATGTCAGTCCTGGAGGGCCACAGTGGCTGCAGGTTTTTGTTCCAACCCAGTTGCTTAATAAGAAGTGCTTATTGCTCAAGTAACACTCCTGCTTCATTTTATTTGTTCCACTCATTAAGATTTTGACCCCGTATTGCTTATTTTAGTCTTAAACAGCTGTATTCTTGGTTTTAAAATCGCTCCTTATTAACAATAAGATGCTAATGACAACAGAAACCAGTATTTCTCCATTTAGCTTGTTTCCATTTACTCCAGTATGTATTTCTCATGCAGTATTGGGTTTAATTAAATACTTGGAAGGAAACTGAAGAGATAAAAGTGAAATACTGCAAATTAATCATCTGGTTTTGACTTCAAATCATTTGAATGATATCCTTAGAAAGGAAAAAAATGTAGGATATAAGAATGACTTCACATGGCAGAGTTAAAGCACTAACAAGGAATGAAATTGAATAATCGACAAGAAATACTTTCTAATTAAGCAACTGGGTTGGAACAAAAACCTGCAGCCACTGCGACTTTCAGGACTGACTTTGCCCACCCCTGGCCTAGTTAATCACTATGTTTGGGTGTGAACCCTAGTGTCCTTGTTGCGAGCAGCAGCATTAACACTGTACCATCGTGCTGCCACAAAGCATTAAAGAACTTTATTATTGTTAATTTTATTAGGCTCCTGTGCAGCAATAAATAATCAGTAATTAGTATTTTTCTATTATTTATTATTGAACTTCCTTGGCATTAACCCTGAGAGTGACTTGGGCTCAGAATTCTATGTTCTGTAATTACCACTAACCACATATCAGACTCGGGTGATGTTTAATGATCCGCTTTACATTTTTAAGCCCGAGTAATGCTCGGGACAGTATCCTGCTATCTTCTAGTGGATGAAATAACATTATGCTGCAAAAACTTTATGAACATTTCTATATGTTTTGATACTGTTTTTATAATTCATCAATATTCATGAGTGGGATGGAGTCTTCACCAAAAACATAATGACATGTAAATGAGAGACTATATAGTCAGTTTTAGAACAAACTGAAACTGAATGATTTGTTGAATGGAGTGATGGCAGTGACAATTTGAATTGGCCATCAGACAACAGATAGTGAAACTGATGAATATGGCACTGTATGACAAAAACCACAATGATATGCTTGGCAACTTCAGCAATTTAACACTGCAGCAAGTGGCAGTATCTATGTGGCAAAAAGGCAAAATGATTGTAGTTGAGTAGAACAACAAGAAAGACTTTAGCCCTCAATCACTGTTCACAACGCAAATGCGACAGGCAAATGTGGAAGTCAGTAAGCCTTGCGTTGTGGTAACCCACAATAACACAACTGGCAGCATTGATCATGCTGATCAAGCGCTGACATTCTACACTCTCATGTGCAAACAACTGAAAAAATATTAAAACAAAAATTGCACAAAGAAACATGCTGTCCCGATTGTGACGTTGGGCAGTGTGTTGGCGACTGTGTCAATACATATCACATGAAGGATGAGTACTAAGTCTGCGTCAGTACAGCTGTGGACACTAGACAAATTCTTCCTACCATATCTAAGTTGTTTTGGTATTTACAGGTTTCTGTTACATGTAATAACACTTTTAAATGTTGAACAAATTTTACGTTTTTGACTTGTTTTTCAGGGGCTTAACATAATACTAAGGCGTTTAAATTGTTATGCAATATGCAATGTGGTTCTTTGCTATATTTTCATATTTATATACAGATTTAGCTTCCATTTATTAATACACATAAAAGTAATTTGGCTTGTAAAGTACTTGGAATAACAGACATTAAATAAGCAATAAGACAAGGTCTCCTTTAAATTTAAACATTCAGAGACAAGCTACAAATGAGACAAACCTGATGGTCAACCACAACATCTTCATAAAGCTAAAAACTTGCCAGAATATTGTAGCTACTGAGACAGAGAGAACAAGGGATTACCAAACTGTTCATATTTGTTCATGTTTGAAAATAATATTTTAATAAGATGACAAGAGAGCTACAGTAAGTGCTGTCTGTCAGATGCTTTCTCCTATCTAAGCCACCTGGGCACAACTGAAGAGTCCCGACCTCAGTCACAGACGGAAGATTCGCTCCTAATCTGGTCATATCAGATGCCCCTACTCTGATGATGTACTGCCTTCCGGCTGGCTTCAGCGATTTACAAAGTCTAGTTCAGTGCCACTGTTAATTCTGCCCTTTGAGTGTTTGGTCATTCCCTGCCTATTTTGAGGTGTTTGTGTTTTTGGGCAAACAACTCATGTTTTAGGGATTTTGAGGTCTCTTTTACAGAATGGACAATTTCCAAGTAATTCATGACACAAATGAATAGAAAGATGATAAAAAATAAAGCATAATTACACAATCCAGCTAATGAACCTAACCTTTTAAGATTCAGTGTAAAAGATACCTGGTGAAGGGAAGCAGCCAACATCTGCCAAGTTCTACAGACAGCTACAAATCATCAAGGCGGTTTATGGCCCCCAGGAGACAAACAGCTCCGGTGTCACCTCCTTGCTGCTTCAGGCCATAAAACAAACAACCGCACTTAGACTTGATTAATTTCGCCTTACAACTTAATCAATATGAAATACCTCTTTAATATTTCAGATGCTATGCCAATGTCACTTTTCACCTCGGCTCCACTCGGGGAATCTCCTGGAGCACGGCATCATTCTTTAACTTCACTCCAAGGGCTGCAGGTAATCTCAGCAGTGACAAAACATGGATATTCTAAAGAGGCCACACCAACCAGTTCTGCAGATATTTAGCTTGTTCTTTTTGGCACACACACTTTTTCAGAAAATAAATAGCTGTTTTTCCAACATGCCATTTAATTAATTTTCAAAATAAGAGCCGATTACCGTAGTCTTGTCTAGATTTTCTTAACTTTGGACTTAACTACTAATATTTACTCTGCCTTTCCGCAGAGGATATTCATAAAAATTCATAAGAATATTACTGGTCTGTGTGAACACAATGTCTTCTATTAGCAAGTACAAGTCCTGCCTCTCTGGGACAGTCTATAGATGTTTTTATTTCACATTTTTTAGATTAATTTGTTAATCATTTATATCTTCCACCTATGCCTACCACTAAACTGGCATCACACCCAACCCTCATCCTTCATCTTGCAGGTGAAGAGCCCATAAAATGGCTCCATGTCACTGTTTTGGGCTTATCTTGGCTGGTTTATGTGGATTGCCCAACCATCAGATGCTCACCAGTGAATGCCTGGCTTCAGAAATGGGTCCCAGTAACCCTATCCTGGGCAGGGTACACAGTTTTTTAGTTTGTACCATCATTAGGGTTGCTGTGAACTCTTCAATCGAAACCTGTTTGCCAAGGGAAACACTACCAGAAGCACAAAACTGCAGATGGCCTAGCTCTGAGCATCACTAAGGTGCATAGGCCCACCACCACATCAAGGTGATTTGAGAGAGCCTCAAAGTAGAGTTTCTGACCCTCTGGATTGAGAGGGCCCAGTTGAGGTGGTCTGGGCATGTTGGAAGGATGCCTCCCAGGTAGCTTCCCCTGGAGCAACATTGGGCACATCTTACTGGGCAGATATCCTGCAGCAAACCGAGGACAAGCAGAAGGACTTATATGTCACAACTGGCTTGAGAACACCTGGGAATTACCCAGAAAAAAATGGAATTCGTAGCTGGGGACAGGGAAGTCTGGGCTGACCTGTTTGGCCTGCTGCTTCCGCAACATTCAACAAGAAAAATGGTTACAGTAAATGAGATGAGAGTTCCAGTAAGACATAAAAGTGTAGATATGGAATGATGGTGTCTGTATTCTCTATACATTTTAAATGTTCATTATTTATTTGTAACTTGGCTATTTACTGGACAAATTACTTTCTGGAGGGCACAATATCTATTCTTAGCATTTTAACAATCAAAAATCATTCAATTGTGTAAATTAATAATATCACAGTCATAAAACTATTCAACTAGCTTAGTTCTTTTCAGGGTTGACCCTATCCTGCCAGCACTTGGTGCAAGGTGGGAATGCATGCTGGATGCCAATAATGCTACTTTTCAAAAGATGTCAAAATGTATTTAAAAACCTCAGCATCAGGATGTCAAAATCAGTAAGTACGCTAGTATATTCGTTTCTATTCGGAGTTTGACATCACGCTCATTTTGTTTTATTTGCTACCATGCAGAATACACACTCCAAAGCTGTGTCCAGGCTACAAATTATTATGGAAATGTAATGTTTCAAGGCTCATATACTGTGGTGCTGCTAAATGTTCTGACAAATCTACACATCTGTAAAACAGTAATTATGCACTTTTGGTAGTCTGTTCTTGACTACAAAAGTTGAAATAACATTAAAAAAAATGAAATGTAATATCCTGGTTTTCAATGTAAATACACATACGCGTATATCAGTAAATCCACCCACTTTCCAAGCCGGTTTATTCTAAAGAGAGTTACATGGATGTTGTTTGTATAAAAAAAAATTCATCAATCAGTTATGAGCACAATCCATGTTTGTGATGCTTAGTACTTCAACATTGCAGATGGTTCCCAACTTTGTTTCTGCAGAAAATGGTCACAGTTAATAACATGTAATGCCATAAAAAGAAGTACTGTTTACTCCTTTAAACGTCTTCTCACCCGGCCCATTAGTGTGCCCTATAACTGATTGGTGCCAACTTCTGGGCTGAATACCTACCTCATGCACAGGGCAACGAGCCGCGGTTAAGGATGTGTGAAAGGATAGTGGATGGAATTACAGCAAACTCGAAAAAAGTCGAGTATTTAGCTCACTAGTTGTACTGGGAAAAGTAAAGAAGTGTTTTACAAAGCATCAGTTAACCTAAAGAGAAGGAAGTCGTGATGATGCTGTATGAAAACTGATCAAGCATGAACAATCCTGTCTAGCACAACAGAAAGAACACCTAATATTCTAAAAGGCAGCCATAGTAATGGACTTTGGTAAAATCCACACAGCCAGCTGTCTGCGCCTCATCTCAATAAGTAAGTGCTCTCGCTCTGTCTAAATAGAGAGCACTTCACACACATTTGCTTCCTCGTGGCCACCATTTTTTGATCTACAAAGTAAAGTGATATGAGTACTATTCTCTGCTAAGCCAGTAGAAATTCATTTTAAAAACAGCTTCTGCATCAAAATGAAAGTAAAACAGAGTCAAGTATTTCAGCTCCAGTGAAGAAGATGAATTCTAAATGAAGCTTTTTCAGTTGTCACTTTCAAGTTACACAGAATATTAAGTTTGAGGAAAATAAGCTGTTGAAAAGTGCCTCTCTGCCATCTTTAAGCGGTGGCAGCTAAAAAAGAGCAGCCTGTAGTGTTGAATAACGTGGACATGGACCAGCTAGTTGCTGCCCAACTTTACAAGAAACAGGAAATGTTCAATCAAGAAACAGCAAAAACAGACATCACTGACCTGCCAGATATCACCTGTTTTAACAACATTCTTAAACCCACTTAGGATTGTGGGAATGGCACTGTGCACAAGGCCAGATACTGCAGTGATGACAACAATATGAAAAATAATAATAACAAGGAACATCATCAATAATTTAGCTCCAGGGACCTGGGTTCCAAGTCCAGACTGCTCCCCATGGCTTTTCTCCAGGTACTCTGATGCCCTCCATTAGCTCCCCTGTATCAGATCTGTATTAGTGCAAGTGGGTGTGCATGAATGTGACTTACCATCAACTTCTGATGATAACAAGATTGACATTTTCACCCTGTAGTCTTGTTCTGAAAAAATTGCATTTGGAAAGCAACTGAAAGAACAAATTAAATAAATGTGACACTGGACAGCACAGTGGCAAAGTGCCTCATAGTACTGTTTCAGAGCCCCAGAAACCTGGCTTCAAGTCAAGGACCAGCCCACCCTCCAAACTGACCAACAGCTCCAGTAAGCATTGATCCACAGCAATCCCTGAGAAAGCAGGCAGCATGTCAAAGCCAAAACTGTAAGACTCTATGCAGCATACTATAATTTGCACTTTGCAAAGTCTCGGTTAGGGTTCAAACGTTCAATTTATTCTTTACATCCATCCATCCATTATTGAACCCGCCATATCCTAACTACAGGGTCACGGGGGTCTGCTGGAGCCAATCTCAGCCAACACAGGGTGCAAGGCAGGAAACAAACCCCGGGCAGGATGCCAGCCCACCACAGGGCGAAAACACACACACACACCCCCACACACACGAGACAATTTAGAATCGCCAATGTACCTAACCTGCATGTCTTTGGACTGTGGGAGGAAACCCACGCAGACAAGAGGAGGAGAACATGCAAACTCCATGCAGGGAGGACCCGGGAAGTGAACCCAGGTCTCCTAACTGCGAGGCAGCAGCGCTACCCACTGTGCTGCCCATTAAAATAATAATAATAAATAATATAAAAATAATAATAATAATGAAGATGGTGCTTTACTGACTGAAAAACGTCTGTCTGTGCTCTTGACAGGGAGCTAAAAGGTCTCCCTGTACTGTATATATTATATTATCATAATTAAACATCTTATTGTAACTTTGACACATTTGTTTTACTAAACTGAGCAAATCTAGACAGAGAATTGGTTATAAATTGAAAGAAAAAAAAATGAAACCCACTTAATCCTATTCAAAGTTGATTCTGTCAACACTGGAAGTCCACAACCAACCATGGACAGGGTGCCAGTCCTATCATGCATACTCACACAAATTGTTATTACTAATGAACCTAACTAATACATATTTGGGAATAGGAAAGAAAAATACATCACCCAGAGGTATAAAAAAAAAAAGAGAGAAACCTTTCAGCTGTAGGGAGAAGGCATAAACTCAAGAGACAATGACAGGGTGTATTTGAACCCAAGACAATGGATCTCTGAGGCAACAGGGCTAACTATTGCGATGCCACGCTTCCCCTAAAACAAAAATGTGCCACACAATTTCTGTTACAATGAGCTGCACAATTAATATGTGTTATGAAATATTCCCCACAGTCTAAGAAAATGATTGTGATTAAGGAAGTCTTTTAATTAGAAGAAGATAAACCATGCATTTATTAAAGCCTTCTTTTGCCTTTTACTGGCTGAATTAAGATAAATTAGATCACTAACGTAAAATCAGCCATCCTGATTAGCAGTTGGTCAGATAATACTGTGATATGGCATCTAGCCATTTGGAAGACTAAAGGGCTAACTCTGTCACTGGCGGCCAAATGAACGCGCCCACTGACCCATCCAATAATAAAACTAAATAAGAGCCAAACCAAGAATGATGTGACTTGGTTTGAACACCAAGATGCATACTTTAGTATGGATTAGATATCTGAAAATAATATGATAGATAGATAGATAGATAGATAGATAGATAGATAGATAGATAGATAGATAGATAGATAGATAACAAGCTATTATAATAAGCTACTAATAAGCAGCTTATTACTATATAATAAGCAGAAGTAAGGAACTGGATAGAGGTGGTCCATGACAAGACAACCAGCGTTCACACTGTAAGGTTTAATTTTCAGATAAATAGAAGAAGCAAATAAAACTCCACAGAGAGGGCATTCCAGCCTAGATTTAGACTTATTCCTCCTTTGAAATAGGGAGACTGTGCCACATGACATCCCCCTTTCCTGTCTGTCCATTAATAAAAATGAACATCTAAAAATAATTTATCAGGGTAGTTTACAAGAACACATTTTCAGTGCTGAGTTAGCCGTGTTGTAGATCAGCTCAAGTTCAGCATGTTGTGTGCCCAGGGTGTTACTGACAAGGACCCTGATTTTCTCGAATGTGTGGCAACAGCTGTCAGATTCTTTCATACTAACACTTAAAAGAATTTGTCTCGCTACGTAATACCCTGTGTCTCTGGCCATTTGAGACAAAGTGAAAGTGTACAAGATGTGCAAAGGGACACAGTGTTTAGGGTTGCTGCCTTACAGCTCTTGGGGTTTGGGTTTGATTCCTGGCTGGGATTTCTCCAGGTAATCTGGTTTAAGTCACATCCCAAAGATGTGTCTGTTAGATTCACTGATGTCGCTGCCCCAATGTTTTTGAGGTTCCTAACTTAGTGTTAGTCTGCTTTCTGCTTCTACTTTTAGGTTTGTCATCCTTAATTTTGCCTTGGCCTTATCAGCGTATTATTTGCTTGGACTCTGTGTTCCCACTGTACTTACATATTTTTCAGCCTAGTTCATCTACCCATTACTGAATCCACTTAGTTCAGGTCAAGGTCATGGGGTTTTATTTGAATTTTATTGAAGTTATATAGTACTCACTATTCAAAGGTATCATTAAGGCAGAGTGGTGGCTCTGGGGCTAATGATCTGCACAGGTATCTGGAAGATAGCCGGTTCAAATCCCATTACTGCCAGTAGGGTTCCTACCCCATTGGGCTCTTAAGCAAGGCCCCTGACCTGAAAATTGTTCCAGGGGTTCTGTACAATGGCTGACCCTGCGCTCTGACCTCCAAAGGTCACATGAAAAGATAATTTCCCTTTCAGGATTTATAAAGTGCACCAAAATATCTAAAATAAAAACATGTATGCTAGGTCAAGTGGTGACTCTTAAAATGGCCCAGTGTGAGGGAGGGTAAGTGTGTGCCCAGGTGTTTCCTGCGATAGACTGGTGTCCCATGCAGGGTCATAAATAAATATATAGGTAGATGGAATGAAAAGCATGTGTGGTTCTCACATGGTAAATAAACATGAATACAGTACCTCAGTTTGAGGTAAGGTGTAGATGCGACTTATATTGCAAGATGGAAGTTCCAAACATTACTGCTGAATTGTGGGGTAACCCCAAGGAAAGGCTATACTTAAACTAAGTCAGTCCTGGGATTGTGTTCTTGACTATCTATCTCTGCTCTTAACCCCTTCCGAAATAATACTGCTGTGCCAGGACATGATGAATGTTTAATAGAGTCTTCCGTTAAAGTTCACACCATTAATACTGTAATAAGCAATCTCAATGCACGTAGAAAACCTAGGAAATACGGCATAAACTCCAATAATCTAATTAAAATCACTATTTTAGAGGAACAATGTATTAAAACTATAAAAACAGATCGCAGATTAAACAAAAAATATACACAGAGCGGCGCTAATAATAATAATTTAGTTCCTATTCCAAATAACAATAACGCACATAGTACTCATCTCTGCACCTCCGAAACATTAAATATGGCACTATTAAATGTCAGAGCTTTAACTAACAAAACGTTTTTTATCAACGATCTTATTAGTGATAAAAATAGATCTTATTGCACTAAATGAAACGTGGCTTGAATTCAGATGCGCGTCAGTTTTAATCGAATCTGCCTCCGGATTACAGTTTTACTCATTCAAACCGCCAGGGAAAAGGGGCGGATTGGCTAACATTTACTCGAGCCGATTAAAATGTAAAGATGTCAGTTTTGGTAAGTTCAAGTCCTTTGAGTATCTCGCCGTTGTTATTCATGGAGATTCTCAAGTTCTAATACTATCCGTGTATAGACCTCCTAAATATAACGCGTCGTTTTTTGAGGAATTCTCTGACTTAATGTCAATTTTAATTACTAATTATGACACACTCCTAATAGTTGGCGACTTTAATTTTCATATAGATAATCAGTGTGATCTAAAAGTAAAAGAATTTATGAACCTCCTGGATTCTTTTGATTTGAGACAACTCATAAATCAGCCTACACATAAAGCAGGTCATACATTAGACTTAGTGATTACTAAAGGACTGAAAGTTGATATAAAACAGATCATTGATATTGGTCTATCAGACCATTTTCTTCTACTTTTTAATATAGAAATAATGATAAAAAACACTCATGAGAAGCATATTGTTAAAAAACGCTTCTTTGATTCGGCAGCAGCTTTAAAACTTACAAACATTTTAAGCAATCAGTCCGTTTATAGTGCCAGCTATAATAGCGAGGACAATGTAAATAGTAAGGTGGAAAGATTTAATTCTAAAGTGAGAGCTGCTGTTGACATAGTTGCACCTGAAAAGACAGTGAAAAAATCTTCTAGCATTGGTATACCATGGAAGACCCAAAGAGTGTCTGATTTAAAGAGAACATGCCGTAGAGCTGAGCGTCAATGGAGGAAGAGTAAACTTACTATCCACCACGAAATATTAAAAGTCAAAATAACAGAATACAATAACACTGTCCGTCTTGAGAGACGCTGCTATTTCTCTAATATTATAAATAACAATGCTAGTAATCCTAGAGTCTTATTTTCAACAATTGATCGCCTACTAAACCCAGGTAGCTCAAAGGAATGCCTCCTAAGTGCTTCCAGTGAAACCTGTGAGGCTGTCGCTGTATTCTTCAATCAAAAATTAATGATATTAGAAATAACATAGTATATCTCCCCAACACTAAGGATCCCCTAAACCCCAACATCCTGTTATAAACAAATTAAACTCTTTCACTAGGATAGATTTACCTGATTTACAAAAATAATATCTCAATTAAAACCCTCCACCTCGTCCTTGACCCGATACCAACAAGGTTTTTCAAAGAAGTATCAGGCGTGCTAATTGATAATGTTCTTGACATAGTAAATTCGTCACTAGATACTGGGGTCTTCCCAGACTGTCTTAAGACTGCTGTAGTTAAACCCCTACTTAAGAAACATAATCTTGACCCCTCGCTCTTGAAAATTTTAGACCCATCTCTAACTTGCCCTTCTTAAGTAAAGTTCTAGAGAAGGCAGTCATTATGCAGTTAAATGACCACCTAAATAAACATGCTATTCTTGATAAATTTCAGTCAGGTTTTAGAACAAATCACAGCACAGAAACTGCACTCGTTAAAGTAGTAAATGACTTGCGGGTAAATGCAGACAGAGGCCATTTATCTGTTCTCATCCTCTTAGATCTGAGTGCTGCATTTGACACCATTGATCACAACATTCTTAGAAATCGCCTTAGTCAATGGGTGGGCCTCTCTGGCAGTGTCTTAAATTGGTTTGAATCCTACCTGACAGGGAGAAAATATTTTGTTAGTTGTGGGAATTACAACTCGAAGACACATGATATCCAATATGGTGTTCCACAAGGCTCTATCCTGGGTCCGCTGTTATTCTCAATCTACATGCTTCCGTTAGGTCAGATTATCTCAGGGCACAACGTGAGCTACCACAGCTATGCTGATGACACACAGCTGTACTTATCAATAGCACCTGATGACCCGATTCTATTGATTCACTAACACAATGTCTGACTAGTATCTCAGAATGGATGAATAGTAATTTTCTCAAGTTAAATAAAGAAAACTGAAATTTTAGTGATCAGCAATAATGGATACAATGAGGCTATTAGAAATAAACTGGATACATTAGGATTAAAAGTCAAGACGGAGGTAAAAAGCTTAGGGGTGATTGTTGACTGTAATCTGAATTTTAAATCACATATTAATCAGATCATTAGGACAGCATTTTTCACTTAAGAAACATAAGTAAAGTTAGACCTCTTTATCACTGAAAGATGCTGAGAAATTAGTTCACGCGTTTGTTTTCAGTCGACTAGATTACTGTAACGCACTCCTCTCAGGACTACCCAAAGAAAGATATAAATCGTTTGCAACTAGTGCAGAATGCAGCTGCTAGAATCCTAACTAGGAAAAGAAAATCAGAACACATTCTCCAGTTTTGATGTCACTACACTGGTTACCTGTGTCATTCAGAATTGACTTTAAAATTCTGCTTATGGTTTATAAAGCCTTAAATAATCTCGCCCCATCTTATATATCGGAATGTCTGACACCTTATATTCCAAATCGTAACCTCAGATCCTCAAATGAGTGTCTCCTTAGAATTCCAAGAACAAAACTTAAAAGAAGTGGTGAGGCGCCTTCTGCTGTTATGCACCTAAAATCTGGAATAGCCTGCCAATAGGAATTCGCCAGGCTGATACAGTAGAGCACTTTAAAACACTGCTGAAAACACATTACTTTAACATGGCCTTTTATAACTTCATTTTAATCGTAATTTAACTTAATCCTGATACTCTGTATGTTCAATTCATCATAACAACTATTCATGGTGGCTCTAAAATCGGTACTGACCCCTACTCTCTTTTCTGTTTCTTTTTCCGGTTTCTTTGTGGTGGTGGCCTGCGCCACCTCCACCTACTCAAAGCTTCATGATGCTCCAACAATGATGGACGGATTAAAAGGAAGAAGTCTACGTGACCATCATCATCATCAAGCCCTTCCGTGAGAACCCTAAATCCAAAGAGGACTGTTTCATTTATGTTAGGTAGAATGCCCAGAGGGACTGGGCGGTATCATGGTCTGGAATCCCTACAGATTTTATTTTTCTCCAGCCGTCTGGAGTTTTTGTTTTTCTGTCCCCTGGCCATTGAACCTTACTCTTATTCGATGTTAATGTTGATTTATTTTTTATAATTATGTCTTTCATTTTTCTATTCTTTAATATGTAAAGCACTTTGAGCTACTGTTTGTATGAAAATGTGCTATATAAATAAATGTTGTTGTTGTTGTTGTTGTTTCACAAAAGCTTGAGTGATCTTTCACTAAGAACAAAGACATTTACCAGAGTTCAAAAACAAAAAGGGTCAAAACCAGAAAAGCACCCTGTTATGTTTGTTTAGCCTATGAAATATTCAAAAAGGACAGTATATCATGGCATGTCACAGGTGACGCGGGATGTGCATCACATGTCCAGCAACCATGTAGTATCATGACGACCAGATACACAAAATGGTGGCACCCATAAAAAAATGAGACCACAAAAAAGGTGACATCCCGAAACAACAGTAAGAATGACTAATATTCAAAAATGAAACAGATGTCAAACACATGCCTGACAGCAGTAATCAATCACTGGATGAGATATCAGGCCTAAGAGTACACTTGTCCACACTCACTCAAGACAGACTCTTTTAGACCCACCAATCATTACTGAATAACCTCTTAGTAGTTCCACAGCTTATCGACTGAAGGATGAACTACCCTGAACAGAGGAGGACACTGATATTCCTGTAATAACAGTTACTTCACTTTTCTAAATATTCCTCTCTCCTTCTATTACAGGACCACATAAATACAATTCATAATTGAAGGGCCTACAGCCCATACCTGTAGCATCAAGTCCAGGGCATAAACCAACCCTGGATGAGGCTCCAGTCCATTGTGATGCTCACTCACACACAGAAGCACATTCACCAATATGGGTCCAATCTACAGCTAACCTCACCTGGACATGCTTTAGAATGTGGGAGGAAAACTCTTTAGATGTGGCACATTGCATTTTTACTTAATCCAGACTGCCGAACATAAATCAACGATCAGTATCATCATCGATATAAGTAACACACACACACAGAGCTGATATGATGGCCACAAACAAGAGGGAGCCTCGACAAGTACCTAACACTTACAAAAGGAAATTGAAATCCCTCAGAATGAAACTTAAGGGAAATTAATGCAGAACTAGCACCTTTTATCTGTTAAGATTAAAAATTAGATATTCATTAGACATTACACTTGACTTACATGAAATTCTGTGTTTCACTGTTGTGGCATTTTTTCATTTCTGTTTTAATGTTAGTTTAGTTGCATGTTGGACTGCGGCAAACCATAGAAATAGTGTTGCAGATCATACAGTACATGCCTAAGGCTGGGTGACTCCAAATGCCAGCCATTAGCTTAAATGTCAAAATCATAAATAAATAATTCTATTTCCAAGCATATTCAAAAGAAGCATTAAGTATTTCAAGCCCTTTGTGAACACAAAGCCACTTGTCAACTTTGTTTAACTGTAGCTTCCCCTTATCCAATGGCAAAATGGGGGCATCAGAGCAAGTTGCATAATTGAACTAAATTGTATTAAGGGGCTGATGTTTCATTTAATAAAATGTTGAATTTTAAGTGCTGACTCTCATACTTGGTCCTTAAATAGGCATATATTTTGACAATGAAAATGGGATTTGTCCTCTACATATTATAGGACATGCCCTGTGATAGGCTACCAGAGATGCTGCCAACCTTACCTAATGGTGCAAGCAGGATAAGAGCGGGCCTCTCTGAATCGATCATAAGACTTGGCATTAGTGTTTTGCAACTGGGCTGTCTTCCCTTCCAGGAATGGGTCCTGTTTTCATCCATATTTACCGAGTTTTTTCTGCAAGCTTGTAATGGATCAGTATATAAGAATATGATCAGATAGATCATATGTAATTATTATCAGGTAGTTTATTTGTATTGCCTCAAACTATAAGCACTGGTGTCAAGATCTACTCCCACTCTAATTTGACCTTGAATTGGTCTCAACACATTATGGGAATCAACCTTTAACTGGTGTATTTAGTTATACAGTATAAAAAATAGCTAGATATACTGTAGCACATAGGAGATTGATAGATAGATAATGTAGTGAGTAGTGATGAGTGAAATGATCCAAATAAACTTAAATTCAGAGCAACAAAATCAGCAAAACAAATTATATTTCACTTCCAACAAAATTCGTGCTATTACCACAACAGGAAGGGTGTGTAGTCCTGTCTGGATGCGTCTATATTCATTAATTCCATTTGCGACTGCCTGTCATTTAGGAATAACAGAAAAGAAACTTGAAGCTCCATAGTGTTTGGAGTAATTATCCTCACCTTCTTCTACAGGAATAAAAAAATAGGAAAGGGCAGTTATTTGTATTTATATTTTCTTAATTTCCAGATACAGTATATGTATTAAAATTGAACAGTTAATATACAATCACTGTTTGCTGTAATCAAAATCTAAAAATAAATGGCCTAATCAAAAATAATGTCAACCCATTCAATCACAGAAACAGTGAAGATTCATTAATCACATGCAACTCTAAAAACACCAAAGGCCGCAGTCTGACCCAATACAGAGTTAATTAGTAACAAAAAGCCCTTTATGTTATACTTCCCCATAATAATAAGAAACAGGAGTTAAGCAGAAACATGGCAGAAGCCCAGCAGACTTATTTCAGAATAACATTAATAAACAAACTTCTCCATAGAAAGTAAATTCAATTTGTTTAGCCTTATGTAGTATATATTGTTTTCCTGTTGAGGTATGAAGGGCACATTACAATTCTTCCAGTTGAACGAGATTAGTCGATGTGCTAACAATGTATTGTAGGAAATCACAACAGTTTATCACTAGATGTCATTTGGTGCTTCACCAAACACTGCTGTGACAGGATTTGGGATGACTGTATAATCTGATGTTATCTGATTGATTAGAAAATATCTTTAACCAAAAAGGTTTTATTGTAGGACCTGCCTTGTGCAAAGTTCACAGCCATTCATAATAACTAATATGGGATAATGTAATAAATATAAATATAATGCAACCCACTTCTTTTGAACAATCTAAACTTCTAAGCCTTCTGAGGCAAGGAAAGAGATACTACTGGTTTAGTGCAGGGTGGGTGAGCCTCTTAAAATATTTCACTCATTTCTCATTACAATAAATATACAACCCCCAAAACCCCCAACACCCAGCAATCACCATCCTGGGCCAGTCCTCCTTTCCCTTCCTCCTCTTTATTTTTGTGCATTTCCACACCAAAAACGGTCCTGTCTAGCAAGAGCAGCAGGGCGACCGCCCCAGGCCCCGCACCTAAAGGGGCCCTGCTTTTGAGATCTGTGTGTCACATTCCTCAGTATATATATATATTTGAGATGCTTCTAAGAGGAACCCTTATCGCATATCGAGACTCAGAGTATACTTGCAATTTGGGTACTTTTCTAGAAGAAGCCCTGCTAATTTCCGAATGACACCGCATCGCATTTCGCACTGTCGTGGTATTGTCATGAATTATGAATTGCACTTTTTTAATAGATTGTATTGTATTTTGATAAAGTCCACGTGTTATCTTGCAAAAATTTAGCTGAATACTGTAATGAGAAAATCCTGTGCATGTTAACATTATTTTTATTAAATTCATGTGCAAGTTTATACTAGTAACACCGTTTGATGTAACCGGCCCCACGTGGATCCTGCACACCCCTAAGGCCGCCTCTGCTGTCTAGAATCAAACTCAGCTCAGAATCTTATTACAGGTAAACCAAGCAAAGCTACAATAATAACAGCAGTTGTAAGATATATTGTAGCATAGAAAACTCTGTGTATATAGGTACAGTATGTATGTGTATAAATGTTACCATTGTATTTTGACAACGGTTTTGAGGAGATGCAAATTAGAGTAACATGGCACTATGTACATGCAACAACAAATGTGAACTGGAACTTGCGTTTGTAGCCATGTCCCTGTGAAGTCTGACTAAAACGTTATGACCAAATGTCTTAAATATAGTAAAGGCCCTGGTTCGATGTTGGGTAACTTTCTCATTTAATTACTTTTGTTTAGTGGCTTGGTGCTTTGGATTATTTTAATTAAACAATGAAAGATGGAGCAGGGAGAATAGAACTGGTAGCTTTGTGGTTTAAAAAGCTTTGCATTAGCCGCCTTACCACACGACCTGCCTCATTAGGACATGCTCAGTGGCTGAATTGTCATCAGTCTGTTATCAGTGTTTCTGGGTGAGTCACAGAGACTGTTAATAAACATTACGCTTTGTGTCCTTCATCCCCACTCAATAGTGCCTTTTCTTTGTTTGAACTGGTGAAATTTTAAATTATAAGACTACACCAATGTTTTAGCACTGGCGGTATGTAGCAACCAGCAGCAGGTTGCTCTCACTCTGATGTTTTGTACTTTTCTGCCGCAAACACATTTTCCTCTAGCATAATAAAAGTCTACCTAACCTAATCTGATATGCAGAATCATCAGAAAGCACTGGTCTAATATACACAACATACATCATATTGAGAGGCAGCATGGTGGTTAGTGCTGTTGCCTTACACCGTTAGGAGGCCAATGTGAGGTGTAGTCCCAGTGTTGGTGTGCATTTATCTCTACATATTCATGTATATTCTCTTTCCTTGAAAAAGCACATCATTTTAAATGATGCTAATCTAGCCTCATAGGAGAGTGCATTGCCAATGTGGGCTCCAAGAGATACAGAAACAAAATGGATATTAGAATGGGCTATTGCGAACGGGACCCTTCTTTCATTGCTTGATATATTATTTACTTAGGGACCCGGAATTGGGGTTGGTGTTCTGGGTGCTACCTGCGTAGAGTTTGCATATTCTCCCAGAGTTGGTTGGTTGGTTTTTGGTTTCCTCCCACAGTCCAAAGACATGTGGGTAATACTGACTAGTGTTGCTAAATTGGCCCCTGATGTTTATGTATGTTTATTCTGTGATGGACTGGTGTACTGTCCAGAGATGGATTGTTCCTGCCATGTGCTCAATGTTTTCTGGGATAGGCTCCAGCTTCATTGCAACCCAGCTCTGGATAAGTGGGTTTGGCAGATGGATAGATGGATGGATGGATGGATGGATGGATGGATGGATAGATGGATTACATTAGTTCCCTGCAGGCGCACAGGACATTGCACAGGAGTCGGATAAAATGGCCTATTATGAGGAATAAAAAATAAATGAACTTCAGAGAGGAGAAACAATTTCACAGAAGCCGACATGTATTTATTACAGGTCACAAAAGTTATCCTCCTCAGTATGTAATCGATTTTATTTGAAGAAAACAACATTCCATACAATAACTTCAAACTTAACAAATCAGAATTCAGCTCCTGCCCAGTAACCCTATTTCTGAATTAGATGTGCAAAAAAGCTATTCTCTCCGTTTTCCTGACTAATTACATTTTGGTGACTGTAGTGTTGCATCCATTCCATTCGACAAGCCCATAATCCAAGCCGATAGCACATTACAAACATATTTATCCAACAAAAACTTAACAAAAAAACATGCATAGCCTCTTGTCCATCTGTATGTCTCTCCATCTGACTGTTCCTTGGATTCCCAGATGCTGCTCATGTGGAGGACTGGCTGCAGGTTTGTTCACAGAAAAGGTCAAAGCCACACACATGGTATAAGGTAGAATATGTTTTGATTATCAGTAGAAATCTGACAAAATCTTGTATGACAGAATAGCTAGATCTCAGTGTAACTTTATAATAAAAATAAATGATGTACTATCAATATACTAGGCTATCAGGAATGCTTGATCATTAGATGTTGGATTAGAATTCTGCAGTAAATTATACTGAAGATATTTCAGCAAAAAACAAAAATGTCAATACTGTATTATGCTAGTTCTCTGAGATGCGCTGGCTGTTTCAGTGGTGTTCAGAGGTGATGGATGTTTCCTAGAAGTGCTGGGGGTCTTCTGCAGTGCAGCCCATTTGGCTGTAGCTGGAAGTGCAACTCTGGCACAATGTGGAGCTGAAATTCATAAGTAAGTCTGGCTTTTACAAGAGAATGCTTTTGGTTTGTCTTCTCTGCTGGCACTGCTTCTATGATGAGAGCTGCCAGTAACACAGCAATCTTCAGGACACTCTTTCATAGCAAAGGGGATCTCGTTTTTCCCATTTGCTAGCATTATATCTTGTGTAATTCTGCCTCCACATTTTGCATAACCAGCAGCATAGCTTATCTGTGTGCTAATCATCAGGGTAACATTCACAAAAGAGTGAATGCTGGGCTGTAACCTAAGCAGCCATTTACAAACAACCATCTGCCTTCAGCTACATGCTGGTATTACGATTTGCTTCTATTTGTTAATGTAACTTATGGGTTGTTTTTCAGCTTTGACAAAATAGCAACTTATTTTATCTAGAAGTTTATTTGTTAAACAGCTTAAGTGTTGTTTCAGAGGAATAAATAGGAAGAGAAATATATTTAAAGCAAATGTGAATTGTAAGTTAACTGTTAAGTTACATGTGGCTAATTCTCTTCCTCCTTATTGCCATTGTCGTCAGTTTAGTGGCAATTTTTCTGCTTTACTAAGTTCATCTCCTTGACCCCAAATCTTTGTTCTCCACTCTCCAACAGCATCCTTTGTGGTGAGACCCATTCTTTTCATATTATCTGATACCACCTCTGACTCATCTTGTTTGACCTCCCTCTGGGCCTCACCACCTCCACCTCAATTTTAGTGTACCTTCTTACCCAAACATCTTCAGCATTTCATTTCGCAAGTCCATACTACCTTAGTCCTTCTCCTCAGCACAACACTTATCACCTTCACACAAAGTATTTCTGTTAACTTGGTATATGCCTTACTCTCACTCTGCAACACTTCACATATCCATCTAATCATTCTCATCGTTCTTATTTCCAGTTTTGCTTCTAGTCCCATCTTCACTGACCATATCTCACTCCTGAAGAGCACACTACTCATCATCTAGCTTTCATAAACTTTACTCTTCAAAGCCAGAGAAACTCCTTTAAAAGTTAGAATGTGGTACAGCTCCCATAATTTCTTCCGCATACCTCTCACCATGACTATCGCTGCAGTGCCACACCTCTGACGGCACTCTCACTAAGTAGTAGAACGTCTCTACTTTCTACAAAACAAATCCACTGCTGATATCTAAATTCACACTTACTTCATCAGTATTTTGTCACACTCACTTTCTCCAGGACATCACTACATTTTTTACACACCCACTTCTGGAACCATTGGATCGATTTACTCATAACACATCTGCTCCACATGCTGCATAGCCATTCATCAACAAATTCAAATTCTTCTTCTCTATTCAACTCCTTCACCTCCAAACACCACCTTGGTCTTTCCTGCATTTACTTTGAGGCCTTCTGCTTCAGTCCTGCTTCACTTTTTTGTCATGAATACAAGATCATTGACATACAAGAGCTCCCATGGCAATCCTTCCCTCATTTCAATGGTCACCACACCTCCATCATAATCATGAAAAGCATGTATACTGATCCATTACTGACTCGCAGATCCAGAAGAGGTCCCTGCTACAGTCTCACCTTTACCTTAACTCTCCCATTATCTCCATCTAGTATCCTGGCCACCATTCATGGTTTCTTATACATTGAGATAACCAGAACACTAACCATTCCTCCCATCCTAACTTTTCCAAGACCCACCTCTTTATCCTTGAGGCATTCAGCAATCCTAAATTAAGTGGGTCTGGGATTATTATGTAATAAAAATAATGTTAATATAAAGATTAACTGCATCTGGTTTATGTACCTCATATTTCCTCATTTTTTATCTTGTATTTTTTATGTAATCTAACAGGAGAAATCCCATTTCAAGGGAGTATAAATTATTTAATGATAGAAATGGTCTTTTTTTTTGAGTTGACCAAAAGGATGATGGGACTGGTATTAGTGCACAGGAGATGAATTAGAAAGCAATATATAAAAATGAGCAGCATTTACTGGTAATCACATATCATACTGAGGAGGATGACTTCTGTGACCTGTAATAAATACATCTCGGCTTCTGTGAAATTGTTTCTCCTCTCTGAAGTTCATTTATTTTTTATTCCTCATAATAGGCCATTTTATCCGACTCATGTGCTGTGTCCTGTGCCCCTGCAGGGAACTAATGTAAGCATCTTGTGGAGCTTGTGCCTGATTTCTGTTGGCCCAGTCAGTCCAGTGTGACCCTCAGGGGTCACTGAAGTGCATCTTAAAACTGTTCTCAGTCATTTTGCGAACTCAGAAAAATTATGAATAATGACTATAATCAGTATTTGATTACTTAACTGCTGAGAAAGTTATACTTGAGGCCGTATTTAGCCAAATTATGAACAATGTGGGTAACTACTGAGAAATGTAGTGGTCCATATATGTAAAAACTGTAGCATATTCCTATATAATAGTATTTATGACTTGAACTTAGTAAAATTGGATGCTCTCCTTTACCCTAACCTTAACCACAGCTGGAGAAGGAAAATGTAATATTGTTTTCACACATTCACACTCCATTGCTGTCGATCTCCTGAAGCGATGTATCCAGTACATTACACTGAACACCACCATTGACTTTTGAAAACATACACTTCATTTAATTTGCGTAATATTTTATTATGCACTCATTCTGGCTGCATCACTCTCTGCCCCATTAAACAGATGATGGCTACCACTAGACATTATTGGCAATGTTGGCAGAACGCAAATTTGAAGTTTAGGAGACACAGCACTGACTGCACTAAACTAACCTTGGCTACAAAGCAACATTACTGTTGTAAATTGTATGGGAACAGCTAAATTAAATTGTTCCTAGATATAAAGTATAATTTGTATTTGGTCAACTAAGAAAGGCACTGGATTTAAAACCACAAGGTGCTGATCTTTCAGTCTCTGTCATTGACTCAGTGTTTGTGATAATCGAAACAGGTATGTTTCCAATTGCATTTTCACAAACAATGACGCAAAAATTCCATTTTCTGGTAATTTTGCAGTTGCAAACTATGAAACTTACTATAAAGAGCTTTTTGAAGTTTTATTTTTGGTTTGGAAAACAAGAAATATTGCTCTCTAAAGCCTTGTTTGCATTTTAGTGCTTTACTGCAACTGCGTAATAAATGTAATCTGCAGCACATCCATCAAGCCAATTCCGTTTATGCTTCTCATTCCCATCACCATGAAGGAGCACCATGCAGCCCCAACAACTCTTCATGGGACTGTCCTCATGTCCCATTGTACTCAAGTCAGAAGCATCCTAGGTTCATAGAGTCATTACAGTCACATGTACAGAGTACAGTGAAATTCTTACTTGAATGCGCTAATCAATATGCAACATATCATCCCTCTCCGAAGCCATCATTAGTGAGCAGAACTACCTTACTACAAAACGTCTGCCTTACTTTCGGCAGTAATTTTAACAGAATATCCTTAACATTCAAAATGTCATCATCTGCTTTCTACAATTCACAAATGCAAACACCTTAGTTACATCAAGTTTTAATCTCCATTTGCTTAAATGGAAAAGGTTCAACCCCTCATAGCTCATACCAATCCATCATGGAATCAGCCTAGCTGCCCTTCTCTAGACTTTCTCTAGCACTGCTATGTCTTTTTGTAATATTGAAACCAAAACTGTACACTGTACTTCAGATGAGGCCTCACAAGTGAGTTATATAACTTAAGAGCAAACTCTCTTGATCTGTACTCCATACATTGATGTACATGCCACCAGTCGAAAGTCTGGGCACACCCAGAAAGCTTCATGTTTGTGACAGAAATTAATAACTGTTTTTTTTTATCAAGACACCATTACATTGATTTTAAAATATAGACAAGCTATTATGTTTCTAATGGCTATTATATTGAAATAATTGATTTTTAGTTTATTATTCACATATGCCTGCAAACCCCATTTTCAGCAGCCATTCCTTTGGTGTCCTAATGGTAAACCCTCTTAGCTTTCCTTAATTAATCCTGTTTACTTCAATTATTAGAGAGACCTTCATAATGGCATTAGCACCACTGAAACCTGTTATTCTGTTCACTTGGGTTACAAGGTACCTACATTCCTAAAGTTCAGTTCTGGGTTCAATTGTGAAACAGCTTTCTCAACAAACATGTCAGTCCATTTCTTGTTTTGCTAAATAATGGTTATTACATGTATACAGATTGCCAGGAAACTGAAGATTTCATACAAAGATACCTATTACAGTGTTGAGAGAAGAGGGCAAGTAATAGCCATTAGAAACACTAGCAACATCTTGGCTATATGAATTTAATGGTATATTGATAAAAAAAAAGGTATCGGCTTCAATCAAAAATCCAAAAATATATGGGTGCTGCCAGACTTGGGACTGGTAGCCTTCTTCATTACTTCTATACAATAAGTGCCGGCTTTGAAGAAACTTGACTCTTCTGTAGCACAATTAGAACCCTTTAAATATAGAAAGAGAAACTGATATCAAAAACTAGAAATTACGGGAAATTGACTTTTTCTAAAGTAAATTAATCGACAAAAGATTTGCTTGCATTCTATTGTATTGCAAATATTTTTACCTCACCTCTGTCAGCTCAGGGAGGATGATATGAGAGACAGGGGAAGGATCATCTGAGTGATTCCTCACTGGCGACATGTTGTAGCCATGTTGCACTGTATTTGAAGTCTAAATTCCATATCATTCCTTAAATATTTGATATAAAACGAGACTCTTTTGTAATAGGATGTGCCAAAACTCAGAAGTTTCTATTCTCACCTTTCCCAAGCAATGCAGTGGTGCAGTGAATGCTGCTGAGCCTGATTACCCCGCAGGTAGGTATCCTGCCCTCAGTCAGAAAGGCAGTGTCAAATTAAAGTTATTGCTTCTAGGGACTCCATATAAGCAAAATTTCCACGAAAACTTTTTTGTACACCACAGAGAATCTTTTATTGGTAAAATTGAAAGCAGAAACCCAGTCAGCTTTTGAGGAGAGACAGTAATGCACATTTTTGACTGCTACCTAAATTGATGAGGTTGATTCTGAACTTCCCAGCAACAAATACACTCATCATGACATTTTCTGCTCCAGTTAGAGATTCACAATGCAGATTTTGTTTTTCAGGGTAGTGGCAGACTTTTTTATTTTGTTACTAATATTTGCTGAACTGTAATATCACAAGGAATATGTGAATGGACTCAGTATTCAATATAATGTTCCTAGATGAATGTCACTGGTAAAGAGTGAGCTAGCTTTTTCTCGTTAACTTGGGTGTAACTAAGAACTTCTTTGAATAAAAGCTAGTCCATCCATCATGTATTACCTATGCCTTCTTATTCCAACGCATGCTTGCCTGGTTGTAGCCTGACTTAGCACTACCGTGTGCAAGACTAGAACCGGTCCTGGGGTACCAGTGGTCTATCACAGGACGCACTCATGCACACACCTTATTGAAATAACAAAGACTCAGGGGCTGCTTACAGTATGCTGATGAAAACGCTGGGAATTGTGTGTGCATTTTAGGTCTGGTTGAACTTTAAACAGACCGACTCTGCAGATTGGACTTAAAGCATCTAAATGTGCCACAACTGTGACAACCTCTAGGATCTTCTTTTCCAAGTACATAAGATCTGGGAGTGATTACACATTAATTTGACTAAAAATGAGCCCTCGACTCATTTTTTAAGGGCAGTTGGTGGATCTAGTGTAATTGATTGATCCATGTGAAGGTGATAATAAATCATTTGTGTCTGGATTTTGTAAGTAAATCTTTGTGAAAGAAGTCCTGTCAACACATTGTCACACATATGTGAATAGGAGTCAACTAAAGGGCTTGAATAATGGCAATTCCATGTCCGACCAGGGGGTGGCGGGGTGCACTAACTGTCTCTCTCGATCCCTTGCAGACCATTCTCCGGAAAACCTCACAGGGTTCCGACGCCTCTGATGACGTCACTTTCGGTTCTGGCACTTCTGACGAAGTCGTTTCCTACACTGGCCTTTAAAGCCACCATTTTGTCTTTCTTCAACAGTTCTGTTTTGGACTCAGTTGAGTGAACAACTCTCTAACCTTTAAAATACCTTTTTGCAGCCAAAGGACATTATACAGGTGGCTGCCCCAAACCTTTATTATGTCTAAGTGTCATTCTTATCACAATATATATGCAGTTAAGGCCTCAAATATGGCCGAGTTTCATTTATAAGTTTGATCCAACAAATGTGACTGTGTCCAAAAAATTTAAGCCACTAAACAAGACTGATTCAATTAAAATATTTAATTAAAAATAAAAAAAAAAACAACCAACTCAATGAAAACTACATTGGCAGGCCATGTCAGATTTAAACCATTTATTACAGTAAACATTTACAGACAGTAGAAAATATAACTGAACCATCATATAAAAAAGGTTTTCATTTTGAAGTGCCTGAATGGCAATCTCAAAAGGAGCTGCAAAAGTGATATTAGATTGATTGCCATTTAGCATTATGTACCCACTATAAAAGTAGTCTAACAGCACTTTGAAATACTAAGTTTTAAAGTAGCATGAGGCAGCTAACAGTGTTCCAAATAGGTCAAATAGTTGATGCCAGAATTGCAGGTGAACTGACAAAAAAATGCTAAATTATTTTATTAATCACAGGGCGCAGTCTCAAAAATTGGGAAAGTATACGCCAAACACAGACAAACTGAATCAGCCAAAAAACAAAAACACAAACAAGTTGCCGTAAGTCAAAGCCCGTTGACAGAGATAGGTGGACACTTCGCTGGATAGTTGTTAAATACCGTAAAAGCACAAAATCTGCTGTAAGGGCACAAAACGCAGACCAATAAACAACTGATAAAAGAACAGTAAACTGGGCTTCTGCACGGCTGGCTCCGAATTCTTCTAAAGACACACATGGGCAGCTTTGATGAGACAGGCACTCTAAACTAGTCACTGCACAGAAAGCCCCCACTCTGCAAGTTGCTCATTAATGGTCCGATGTTCAAAGAATTTGCTTCTACCAAAAGTTTTCTTTAAAAAACTCATGGCAAAATTAAATTATAATTTAATCAAAGGTTTCAAACAGTTTTTTAACCATCAGTCAGAAAAAAAATGAAGGGTCCCTCTAGTAGTTTATTAAAACATTATCACTTTATCTTGTATCCTTCGAATGTATTATGTAGCATCTTTCTAAAAGCATTAATATGAATAATTAATTCTGTCAGCTGTGATTAATGTGGTTATGTTTTCAGAGATTTTTAATGTGAGCTGTTCACACTTAGCTGTCTGGCACACCGCAGCAAGCTCCCAAGCACAACCTTACAAAAGCTTTTTTTTTTTTATCGGTATCACTGAAAATACACAAATGCAATTAACTGCACATGAGATGAAACTAAATGTAATGGAGCGCTACCAGGCAAAAAGGTTCCTTTCTCTGGGTGCATACATAAAGGACGATCATTCATGTTGCAGTTTTTCGGTTTTCAGCCATGAGCAACATAGTAATGCAGTCTTCTAGGCCTTCAGCCCTGGTTCATTTCCCATACAGGTTGCCATTTGAATGGAGTCTGAACATGTGACCCACGTTCAACTTGGGCTTTCCTCCTGTTGAGTTGACTAGTGACTCTATACTGAAAGAGTGTAAATGCAAATCAAGTTGTGTTGCTAATCAGGGCTGGCTTCCTGAGATCGTGACATGTAGAAAATAGATGGATGGATTTTCAGTCTTAATATAAACTATTAAGGAACAGCACGGTGGTATAGAGGTTACCACTGCCACCTGTCAGCTCCAAACAACTGCACTGGAAAAATATTCTGGGCACAGTTTGTGTGTGATTTGCACTACGTCACTTTGTCTGCATGAGCTTTCCTCTTCATATTCTAGCATCCCCCCTACACATCTATCACTTAACTGTCAGCTCTAAATGGCCAGTGGTAAGTGAATGTGTGTGTTAGCATGAGTGTGCCCCAATATGGACTGGCACTCCTGTTCACGGGTTGGTTCCTCAGCTTGTTGTTGAGGTAGGCATCGGCTCCACAGGGTCCTGCACTGATAGAAGATGAATGGATGGATAAATATGCAATATTATAAATTATATATTATGATCCTCAAAAGACCACCTACGGAAATGGAATGGGGCTGCAGAGTTGTAAGCAAAAACTAATTCAAACTCAAAAATAACTGCACATTTGGGAAGACCATTGTGATGTATGGCCAGCCGTTCATCCCGGCCAATACCCCCACGCCGCCAAGTGGAGCCCTCCATGCAGTATGGAGGTGCCCCGAAGACCAGCAGGGCATCATGGACATTGGAGTCTTTATGCACAGCCCTGCTGGATACCATAGGGGCCGCTAGGAGATGCAGCAGGAAGGAATGACGTTTATTTGCCTTACACCCCGGAAGTATGTCCGAGTCACATGGACAAGGGGAATGACGTGCTTCGGGGTGAAGAAAAGGACTTTTGATCTGACCCGGTGTTTCCTTAGGAGGCATTAGCTCTCTGGAAATGTGTTCTTTTTAAATTGCGGCCCATTAAGTAACTAAACAATATAGTAATATGACAGAAAAGGCGATATCCCTCCTATCGTGATTACGGCGGTACAAGAATCACATGAGAAAAATATACTTTAGCTTACATTTACTGACGGTTGACGCGGTTACAGACGGGAAGCATATGACAATGACTTTATCCAGGTGGGAATCTGGATCAACACAGTCTGCCATTTTTCGTCCCCACGCTGGGAGGTTTTTCAGAACTTTGCCGACACGTGCTTCAAAGGGTCTGGCTGTTGTCCAAGCCTTTAAATAATGTCGCTTCACTTGCAGGTCTTCTCTGGTTTCCACACAAGGGCAGGAAAGACGTAACCCCACCTCCAACAAGAATAGGACAATGCTCACACTGCAGTTCTTATTCTCCCAACAAGGAAAGAAGATTTTGTGCTGACAGAGGACAGAAATACTGTTCTGTGTTTAGGCTGACTATACAATCCTCCAGTTGTCTTTGGCTATCTAGTCTATGCTTGGCTAGCAATTCTAAATGCTGAGCCCCTGTGTGACAAACTTAGCATGCACATGTGAATGAAACTCATAACAGTATTGTCCAGATATAGTGACACAAATATTAAAGAAACATGTATTATAACACCCGGAAGTGACTTGGACTGGGGATTGGAACACTTCTGGGTCAGGGATTATAAAAGGATTATGGGAGCTCTCAGACGGGGAGCTGAGCTGGGTGGAAGGGTGGCAACGTGTCTGGGAGTGGTGGAGAGTTTATTGATTGTGTATTGTATTGTTTAAAGAGTATTGTGGAGGAGAGGGTGCTTTGTGCACTGTGCAGAATAAATATAGTCTACTTTTGGACTTTTATCTGGTGTCTGGCGTATTGGACAAGGGTTCAAGGGATCGATAGTGCCCCCTGTCACACCATTTTATCTTTATTTTTTAAAGAACAGCAGCCTCCCTGGGAAATGTTACTAAGCACTTTGTAATAATATTTCCAGTATTGTCATGCTCTGACTTCTCTGCTGACTCTGTTGCTAGGCAAAAACCTGAGCTGTGAGACTGTTGCCACAAGTAATGCTTGAATTAACCCTTCTTCATTAACTCATTTTTTTGCAGAATTCTTTTAATCCATGGTGGACTGGTATTTTCACCTGGACTGCTTTGTGCTCAGTGCTGCTGGGATAGGCCCCTAGCCCCCTGAATTAGACTAAACAGCATAGATAACGTACAGATGCTTTGATTCCTTAACATAAGTTTTACAATATCTTTTTAAACCTCCTGCTGGTAGAGTCGGTCTGATATGCCATGTCTCAAGACGGCCTTTGCATTCAGTCCAACACTGCTTAATACCCTTGAGGCCAGCAGCCTAACAGAGTGTGAAAGAGGTCCAGAGGGTAATCTAAAAGCCCAAGGTGCAAATAAGGACTCAACATATTCCTAATGGCAGAAGAACACAAGCCCAATAATGCTGGCTGAAGTGGACGTCGAAAGTAAGAGATCTTTTAATTTGTTAAATGTGCTGCACAGGGCTTCTTAAATAGTATATTTTAACTTTTGCAGACACATCAACTGTTTAAAGTGAGCTTTGTCAGATGCTAGTGTTGGTCCCCAGTAAAATCAATTTCCATTAAGCCTGAAAACCACATGCTCTCCTTTGTCCTGATTGGATGCCCAACTAGCAAGGGGTGGACAGACGTTCATTGAGGGGCTCACTGATTTATCAGTTATGTAATCTCTTGTTAACTTCCCAAACTGTTGAGAATGAATCAGGTATTACACGACACAGCTAACTCTGCTTTGCCAGGATGCACTTTGTGTACTCCACAAAACCGGTAACAACAAGATTGAAAAAAATTATGTGAAAAGAAGAAATGATCTTGATGAAGAACTCCTTGCCAGTTTCTTTTTGGCTTTATAGTATAAATTTCACAAAAATAAAACATTTTTAACATCCCTCTGCCATGTTTCCCAACTTATCATGTAAGCAGAAATGGACATTATGATTGCCACTAGCAGCTACTTCGCAAAAGTAAAACTTATTTATGAAGTGGTAGACATTTTGCAGACACTGAAATAGAGCATGCTGATGAAACTGGAGCTGTGTCCTTGGACAGAAATTTCAACTGATTGGACACCAGAAGAATGAGATCACGAGTCTCCATGACAGAGTGAGGAGTTTAGCATGACTGGAGGACCTTGGATTCGAAGGACTGCGTCTGTATATCAAGAGGGGGTAGTGGAGGCTGTTTACATGTGTAGGTAGGATGCCCCTTGGTCACCTTCCGAGATTATGTTTCTTGATTTTCCTGAGTGTGTCTTCAAATTTCCCAGGAGGAACTGGAAAATGTTGCTAGAGATATGATGTCCTGGTCAGTCCAGTCTAACATGATGCACTGTGGCCCTTATCAGGAAGAGTCGAGTGAAAAATGAAGTACTGGACAAATTAATTAAAAGGTCTGGGAATGTACACTGGACAGGAGCAGAACTTACTAATGAAACAGCAGCATTCACAAAAGACAATATCAGGTTTTATGTTACATAGTACCTTTCATAGCACTGTTGTGGAGGTCTTTATAAAACTGACACAAATCATTTTTAAAAAAACACCTATTCTATTTGACCATATACTAAATACTATCCTTTCTGAATTTCTAGGTCAGCAAAAGTGGTGCAAAGACAATTTCACACTGTAAAGCTGAGGGGAAAAATTGTGAGGTGGATTGGTCAATTTTGTTACGGGATGACCAGACTAGGTTCACGTCTCGTCCCAGGCATATGGCATTTTATGTACAGAAACATGCTAATAGAATGAAGGTGCAAAAGAAATGCATTCATATCTAGAAACCCTAAAGGACAATGCAATATCTAAAGCAATTCACCACTGTTCAGAACAAATTCAGCAACCGAGGCATTTTTTTTTTTAAGCCAGACATCATCTCAGCAAAGAAAAGCGAATCAATTTCTTTTTTCAATCAGGGATTTTTACTGTTTCTAGCATTTTACTGAAGTGCACAGGCCTGTTTGACAGACCTGGGCAATTACCTGCAAGAAAGGGAAATGACTATTTGAAAAGTAATTTAAGGTAGAGAAAGGGAGAGACAGCGAGACAGAGAATGAGACAGAAAAGTGAGAGAATGTGGAAACAGCAGCCCATTACCTGAGACAGCGAACTCAAAAGAGTCGACACCCTTGAGTCATGGAATTCATTTGAAATTACTTACAATATATGAATATGTTCTAATATACAAGTGTAAATATTGGCAATATATACATCTCCATTCCTCCATTATCAAAACTGTTTAATCGTGTTCAGGGTAGCAGGGCCTGGAGCCCATCATGGCAACATCAGGCACATGGCAGGAACCAATGCAGAACAAAGCTCATAAAGTCCACTGATACATAAACATCTCCACCAATGTAAATGTCATTCTGGAACATGCTGGAGCTCATGTGTGCTTTATGGAGAAATATCCTTTTGAAAAAGCATAGACTGAGGCCATACAGAGACACACATGGTTAGTAGCAATGTGCAGGTATGCTGTGGCATTCAAATAATGTTTAATAATAATAATAGATTTTATTTATAACGCGCTTTTCATTGACAAAATCTCAAAGTGCTACAACAAGAGCAATAATCACAAAGTTTAAAAGTTTAAAAGACTAGATTAAATTTACAATCTCAGCAGTTATATGCTATCCTAAATAAAAAAAGTCTTCAAATTTGCTTGAGCTGGTTCAGCTGGTATTAAGAAGCCTCATGTGTTTTTAAAACTTTTGTGACGTAAAAAGTATTATACTGGATAATAATAAGATTGACTTGAAATTTTAGAAACAACGGCCACTCAAAACATGTGACATTAACAGGAGGCTTTCAACTAGTAACGTACTGAATTTAATAGTTAAGGTAGATCTTGTTGGAGGAACATGTGATCACAAGAAGATACACTGGGGCCGAGTTAATTTGCCTTTCTTGTTGATGCAGTCCGGATTATCACATAGTGGAGTCCTTTAGAGTTTAGAGGATGTGAATATACATGGCAGGAATCAAACAGCAACTATGTCTATTGTATGCAAACTTGTGCATAGTCTCTCTTAGCATCCCCCACCCCTAGATCTGGCCTTGAAGATGACCATGAAGCATGTCTTGACAAACAATCCTTTTCTGCTTTTTTAGCAAAAGGAAACAAACAACTGCAAAATGTGCCAGAGTTTGATGTTGGAACTGAAAATTGACATTAACTCTTATAGCAAGTGAAACCGCCACTAGCTGTGCTCACTTTAGCAATGGGTGTGCTGCTACAATGCTAGTACTAGTGAACTTTAATATCTACAACTGCTCCACCATCACATGTTGAAGTATCAGCTAAAGTCACAGATTACTCTGATATTCACTAGCCACCAATGCAACTGGTATAGAAAATTTCCACTTCTGTTATTGCCAGTAAGGTGTGCAGTTTTGTGGCTCATTGATGCAATAGGTAACAGTAAGTAGCTGTAATAAAGGACATACAAAGATGGTATTTTGACATTTTGATCATTATCATATTGAAGACAGATTCACTTGTAGATTCAAAGATTAGAAATTACAAATTACAACTGACGGCAAAAGCAGCAATCTGTCTGTTTGCTATCATTTAATGATATTGGTAAAAACTGTAAAAGATAATACTTGGGCATGTATACCCTGCAATGGGCTGGTATGTCGTATGTATCATCAGAAAACAGGCAGTTTATTTTCACCATTCTTTAATGAATGAATGAATAAATAAATATTTAACAGTAATAATAATAGCATTATGCCCTTTTGTGACAAATTAAGGCTCACCCTTTCAAGAAATCCTGGTGTTGCTACTGCTGGATCATGAAGTAATTTGGGGGAAACTGTTCTTTTGTGTTTTTAATCGCTTAATACTGCTAACACATTGCATTAGTTCAATTGAGCTAAAAATGCTATGCTAAGGATTTTTATTTGTACTTCGCATCTGCTACTTCTCGTTTCAGTGTCCAGCAACAGTCGGTCAGCATTGATGGATTCCGCTTCTCTGACAACGCTTTTCCATCATTGTAATGTCCTGGTCAAACCTTTCTCCATCTTCATCACCGACTGGACCAAGATTAGCAGGGAAGAAGTCCAAGTGTGAATACAGAAAATGGCTCATTAGTGACAAGTTGCACTTCACGGTTTTCAGTGCTTGAAGCATGTTGTTAACCAGCTGGAGGAAGCCTGATGCTCTGTAGTTGCCAAGAAAATTCTGAACAACATTCTTGAATGCCTTCCATGTGATTTTCTCCATCTCCACTAACAGATCTTTGAACCGCTCATCTCTGATGACGTTTCTGATTTGTAGGCCAACAAAAATGCCTTCTTTAATCTTGGCCTTAGTTATCCGTGGTAACATCTGTCTCAAATATTCAAATCCTTCACCTTCCTTGTTCATCGCTTTTATGACATTTTGTGGTCAGTCCGAGTTTATATGACTAGGATTTAAAAATATCTTTGTTGGGTTAACAAGAGGTTTACGTGTGGCACTTTTTCTTTCTGGAACCAAACGCTTATGGACTGATCAGTTCATTTCAATGTAGCGAGACTATTTAGCATGGCCGTCCCATTCACAAATGAAACAACAGTTGGATGAGCCGGTCAATCCATTAGGTGACATAGATGGCTGCCAAGAGCACTATTTAAGAAAGTTAAGGGGCGAGTGCATTCTGGACACTGAGGTGGAACCCCCCTTGACCAGGATCCCGCATGGCCTTCAAACATTGCTGGTAGTTGGTATATCTGAACTGCATTCCCAACAGCAGTGCCGCTGCTTTTGGATTACCACAAATGTTCCAGTTTTATGTAAATGTAAACTTATAATATGAGAAAAAAATCACATAAGTAGGTGATTGAAATTAAACGGTACATGATAGGAAAATTACATCTACAGAACTTCCACTACAGCCCATCTATGAAGCACTGAAAACAAGGCAGAAACCAACACTAGAAAGGATGCCAACTGAGCCAGAATCTGAATTTAGCTTCCTGGAGCTGTGAAGCAGCAACTCTAACCACTGTATGCCAGTGGCCCACTCATTCATTTCACAAAGTGGTTTAGTTCGACTTAGTGTCACAGGAGCCACAGCCTACTGCAGTTGTATAGGGAGCAAAAGTAGTCTGTCGGCTGCCACAAGCTACACCGATTCAAACAAGACCAATTTAGATGCATGTCCGTATTTGCATGTTGTACATATGGGTTTCCTGCCACAATCCAAAGACATGCATATTAGATGGATTGGCATTGCTAAAGTGGCCTTACTATGTGTGTGTGTGTTCACACTGTGATGGACTGGCACCATATCCAGGGATTGTTCTTGCCTTGCACCCAGTGCTTTCTGACACAGGCTCTAGCTTCACCATTAACCAGCTCTGGATAAGCAGGTTTAGCAGATGAATGGATGGATAGTCTGTTATCCAACCCGCTATATCCTAACACAGGGTCATGGGGGTCTCATGGAGCCAATCCCAGCCAACACAGGGCGGAAGGCAGTAACAAATCCCCGGGCAGGGCGCACACACACACACACTAGGGACAATTTAGGATCGCCAGTCCACCTAATTTATATGTCTTTGCCCATTGGGAGGAAACCCACACAGACACAGGGAGAACATGCAAACTCCACGCAGGGAGGACCCGTATTCTGTTATTTTGTTTACATACAGTAAATACAAAATGCACAGGCAGAAAGATATCACTCCAGTCTTGTGCACTCTCTCTGCGCTCTCGAAAAGGAAGGCTCCAAATCTGCCATTAATAAGAAATGCCAGCTAGCCTCACTGAAGACCTGCAGTGGGCCGATGTTCCTGTCACAATGATGGAGTCTGAGGTAACTACATTATGGACATGCTAACAACCTGAAAACGATGGTGCTCTGAGCCTTTTTCAGTGAAAAATGATGTGTAAGAATAAAATGAGCTGACTTGAATTAAAAATACATTTAATTCTACTTATTTTCCTGTTCATTTTGGTATATGGCTTGTCTGCTTCCAAGAGCACGGCAAGGGCTGATGGGAAGTGATGAGTTTGAGCCTTCGTCTACTTATCTACAGGCCAGTTGTTCAGCAGACTAGTTGAGCAGTGGTGTAGATGGTTATCTCTTTGACTGCGCTTCAGACGGACACATTGATCACCATGCCTGCTTGAGTAAGAGTTACTAATAATAAATGCTATTTATATAGTGCCTTTCACAGATGATTTCTCCACTGTTCCTTTGAAGGAAGCAGCATTTCCCCATGTGGCCGAGTCCATTCACCTTTGATTTTCTGATAAATTGTTTCCTCTGTTTTCCTTCCGACAAAGTATTATTATTATTTTTTAAATGAAGATAGGGAATTAACAGTGCAAAGGCAGGAGAGGACCATCTAGTCCTAAGGGACCTGCCTAGTACTGTTCAGGTTATTGAAAAACCTGCTAGATGCTGTGCAGGTAACCAAAAATAAGAAAGAGAGAATTTGTGCATCTAAATGAATAAATGTAATTTAATCTAAATTAAACTGAATTGCATTTACTGAGCTGCAGAGAAAAGTTCTGGGAATTCAGTACCACTTCACCCAGGATAGTCATTAACCTCAAGTGCAATTTCTACTTAGGCATATTATACAGTATTTAAAACAACCTATTTAAAACTTCTGTTGGCAAGGCATATCTTGGCACTAAATTTGAGCAATGTCTGTTCATTCACTTTTCTATTCCTTGAAGCCATTTACTTGAACACAAAGTCTGTTAGGGACCACAGTCCTTTGTTTCATCCATGCTTAAATGGCTTCATAGCATTTTAGAGTCAAAGGGAGGAATCACCCATGGTCAGGCCAGCAATCATTACAAACATTCACACATTATTACTCATTTAAAGCATTTACTGTAAAACAGCCTACCTGAGGAAAACTCCACATAGATATGGCGTGAACATGGAAAACTTTATGCACGCAGTGATCAGGCTGGGATTTTGAACTCTAGAGCTACGAAGAAGCACCACAAAACTGTTCCATGCTTCAGGACAACAATAACACCATCTATTCATTTTCAGGCTTTTCAAAAATGCAGTTCAATACTCTATCAGTCATAAGTGGTGCAGCCATCACTCATTTTATATAAAGCATGAACTAATAGTATATGTCTAATAATATATACTGCCTAAAACAGGAGTCTAAATTTGGTGTTTGCCACATAGAATGCCATACCTGCTCTGGTATCACATCATCGCACATACCAGAAAAAGTTAACATGTTTAAAAACAATGGGAAGTACTTGTAAGAAACTTGTGAAGCCTTCATTCACCCCTGTGTCCAGAGCAATACCCAATTCCCAGAAAACACAACACAGCAGAGAGATGCAATGTAAATCAGTACGGATTTGCACCTTATGCTCTCATTGCTCTCAGGCTACTTGCTTTTCCAACCTAATCACCATCAACTATTTCTCACCATGACTCTGGAGTTCAATCACCCCATTTTTATAGCAAAGCACCCTTCAGCTAGCTACATTCTGGCAGAAAATTCTAAAAATAAGCATCTAGTTGATACATACATATATATATATATATTTTTAATCAATTACAATTTCCATTGCTTTGGTATTTCATTATTTGTGGCAGTGAACCAATTTAGCAGATGGAACATTCATCTTAAATAGGGAAGGCAGACCAACAACTAAGCGGCTAGAAAGACAAACTCTGTTAGCTTCCCAAGCAAACAAAAATATATACTGTAAATACATACACACATATTTGTGCACATATAAATATTTTATATATACACACAGTATAAGGGTTGAATGTTGTTGCCATTGTCGTATGTAGGCTCACTACAGTAAACTAAAGTGCCAGCACATCAACATTTACTGGCAGAGTGCCTGGGCAGACAGGTGACTTACAGTAGGACAGTTTTAAACTGGCACTAAAATGTAGTTTTATTGTATTCTCTGCTGCCATTTGTATTCTTTAATAACCTAATTTTGATTTTAAAAAGATATATCCTATAATCTATTATTGTCAATATATGCCCTACATTTCTATTTGAACTGAGCTGGGGGAAAAGAAGAACACAATGAAACAAGAATTAATGTCTTCAAAATACATCAGTGCTTATTCTGCTCCCTTTCCAGAAGGGGACTGAAACTGTATCCAACAGGACTAGCCATAGAAGGGGCTTTTGAAGTTGTAGGGAGTCAACTCAGCTAAAGTTGATCTGGGAGAAAGTGGGAGACAAAAATGGCTATGTGAACAAGAGCTAGGCAAAAATAAAGGACAGTTTCCTGTGGTCAATGGAAGTGAGAGAAATCAACTTGAGGGTTTTGTTTTAAGTAGACTAACTAAAGACAGATGATACATTCGTTCCTTGTATTTATTTTGAGTAGACGCTCAGTCTGTTTACTGAAAGCAATAGGAATATTTGATGGTATTCATTATTAATAGTAAATATCTATTATGCCTGAAATGAAAAACATGTTCAAATAGTATTTAACTTCATGTTGAATGTCATGTTGAATTGATATCAAACCTGGGGCCTCATGCATAACGCCATGCGTAGAATTTGGACTATAACATGACGTAAGCACAAAAGCGGAAATGTGTTTACGCACAAAAAAAATCCAGATGCATAAATCCATAGACATAGAATTACTAGACGCTGCATGACCAGCAGCATCGTATGTCAACATCACCGCCATATTTCGAGTGGCACCGCTGTGGAGTGAAGTAATGAACAATGTGCTGCCTGGGATTGTACAAACCGCTGTACGCTCCAAACCAGATCCCGGAGTATTACATTTCATAGGTAAGGCTGAACAACTGTTTTGGTTATATTTGGACATTAGAAAATCCCGTTTTATAATCTTAGCACTCAAGGTCACCTTACAATAAAATTAAACAACATTAGTAAAACTAAAACATGAGAATGATAAATCAAAAAGCAATAATTAGCAAACAAACAAAGATAATTGGCAGTAACAGTGCAAAATTCGCAATTGGTATGCCAGTTTGAAAAAATACGTTTTGAGGGCAGTTTTAAAATGTGTTATTGAATCGAGCTGATGCGTATGAGAGGGAAGAGAACTCCCGTGTTGAGGAGCACTATGAGAGACGCTCGAGCTCCCATAGAACAGAGTTTGATGTGTGGTACAGAAAGTCGAGCTGCAGATGAGGATCTGAGTGAGCGAGAGGGAGTGTAAGTCTGGAGGAGATCAGTAAGGTTGTGGAGAGCTTTAAATGTTAAGAGCAGTATTTTGTATTGTATTCTGTAGTTAACAGGGAGCCAGTGAAGTTGAGAGAGAACAGGTGGGATATGTTCAGTGGATTTAGAACAGCAGGTTATTATCCTGGCAGCAGAATTTTGAAGAAGTTGTAAGCGATGGATAAGATTTTGTGGGATGCCAGATAGAATAGCATTACAGTAATCTATAAGTGAGGTGACTCGGGCATTAACCAAAACTGCAGTACCGTGCGTAAGAACAGGACGAAGTCTAGAAATGTTTTGGAGATAGAAGAAGGAAGTCCGAGAAATGTTACTTATATGGGAGGAATTATTTAATAATAATAATAATTGCCATTATTAGTGTATAAATGGATATAAATAATTGCATTTAAATGATTCGCCAAAATATTTTCTATGTAAACGATACTGTTTTAAACGTTATTGTTTTTTTATCAGAAAACACAGTTTCCACATCTACCTGTATTAGTTTAAATGGCACTTTTGCCACTTGCGTTAGGGCAGACGTGCTGACGTATCATGTCGACTAGGCAACACAGTGAATGTGGCGTCTATCTATATATGTCTATGCATAAATCTGTGCGAACGCCAGCTTTCACGTTCTTCCGCTACATAAATCCTGGTCAGCGTGAAAATTAACGCACGTGCACGCGCCTGCTGCCCCACCCCAACTCCTCCCAGAATTACGCCTTCTTTGAATATGCAAATCAATATAAATCACCCTTAAGCTCAGCATTCTGTGAAAAGGCAATGGCAAAAGTACAAGGGAAGATAGAAGAATTTCAGCGAATACCAAGTGGAGGCAAGAAAAAACATACTATTTGTTGGTTTAAACAGTGGTATAAACAACAAAAGGAAGTTGATCGAGTGATATAGTGTGTCGGAGAAACTCAAAAGCTCAAGTTCACAAAGTCGCACAGTGCCCGAAATAAAAAAGAAGTACCCCACCGTCTGAGTGTCATATGAAAGCTTATTTGGGTACAGAGAAAAAAAGGCACACAGTGGGGAAAAAGCACGAAATGTCAACTTCAATCTTGAAATTTCCACTTTAATCACGTAGTTTATTTTGTCATTAAAGTAGAACATCATAAACTTCATCTTAAAATTGTTTAATTTACTAGTTTCTCAAATCCCATCGTAACTAAAGTAGCACGCTAAATGCTTTGTTTTGTATTTGATCTTCTATGTGCTCTATGTGTGTGAATCACTACGTGCTTCCGGGCTTTCTCTTCCTCCGACAGGACACAGAATCCATTACATTTTATTACAGCTCTCTGAATAACTAAAATAGAGATGTATACGTGATATCATTTTCATGATGATAGGAGTTAAAGCATGTTATTAAACATGGGAACACGGTGGCGCAGTGATTGTTCATGTCTCGCGCAAGATGCCTGCTGCACCATGCGCGACCTTCGATGAAATATTTTATTGTAGCAGTACGTACTAACCTCTAATTCCTGTCCTTACTTTTCTTTCTCAAATACCCAATCGCCATACAATCAGCTCTGTAATAGACGTCAAGCCATCTGTAAGTTTAGAACGCCAATTCTTCAAAATTTTTAAGGAACATTGAAATATCTTCGGAGTACGTGTTTAATTATTCTATCCATCTATCCATCCAGTGTCACTCCAGTCCCAGCAAGCATACAGTGTGAGGCAGGAACAATCCATGAACATGTTTAATTTTTAACAATATAGTTTATTTAAATGAAGTTAAAGTTTTATCTGTATAATATAATAAACATATTTTGTTGCATCTCATCTTAAAAATGATATCATCATATGTAAATATGTGCTTTATAAAGTAGCTCAGGTTGTGCAATATTATAACTGTATTGCAAGTTTACAGTGAGGTAATTGTACTTATAAGTACAAACAGTTCTACGAGGAGCACTTGATGGACTGATTGAGTGCGTTTAGAGCTCTTGGGATGAAACTGTTTCTGAACCGTGAGGAAAGGCTCTGAAGCGTTTGCCTTATGAGAGCAGTTCAATAGACAGCATGGCTGAGGCAGCGTGTGCTTGATGCTGTATACCGATAATCCTCTCTCCGATCAGCTGTTGTACAGCTGTTATTCACACTCAGATACAGTGATATAAATACTCCGAATGGTGCAGTGAGAGTAATATGGAACAATATGATCTGATGTGGCAACCCCTAACGGGAGCAGCTGAAAGAATAAGAAGAAGGTGAAGTGAGAGTAACAACACTAAAGCAGTTATGGTATTTGAAATAGTTTGACCATTCTGTGGAACATTATATTGTTACAGGTTAATTACAATCAGATGCCTTAAACTAATAAACAATATGTGGTGTCACACACGTGCGAGTAGGGGGACGTTGTGTGGACCAAGTAAAGGTAATTCCACACCAGGCCACTTCTCCTGTTATCTCTCCAGACCAGCCACGGGAAAAACCTATCTGAACCAAGAACACCACTTCTGGTTCCGGCGCTCAGAAGAATGTCATTTCTGGTTCTGATGCCCACAAGAACGTTACTTCCGGTTCTGATGCCCACAAGAACCCTACTTAAGGTTCCGGTGCCCAGACTAATGCCAGGAGAATATCACTTCCGGTCTGTTTTGGACTTCGTACTATCAACAATTTTGAAACTTAAATAATCCTTTGCAGCTAGGAATATTATACTGGTGGCTGCCCCAAACCTTCTTCTACGTGTTTCAAGTCTGTTCATTTTACAGCAGTTATTTTCAGTGTATTTATAATGCCGCGTCAGGGATGTAGATCTAAAAAAGAAAGGGTAACCACACAGGAACAGTAGCACTGCTTTGACGCTGGGTGCCGCCATTCTGCAAAACCGAGTGCAGAACTTGCGTACGACAGGGTATGAGCTACCATGGAAATGTGCGTGGCTTTATGCCAAGTTTAGGTTTTATAAATTGCGATCTGAACGTGGAAACAGGTTTAACACAACATTTTTGTGCGTACGCACCGTTTATACATGAGGCCCCTGGTGCCTTGCAGACGAAATGAAAGCCTTTCCACAATGTAATATATGTGGCAGACTGATTTGTAGCATTCAATTTCGTATGTCTATATTTGTAAACTAGACAAAGCAAATATAATATTAGACAGTGTTTCAGCAGGCATGTTTTACTTCATTGATGAGGACAGCAGTGCTTTGATGGTTGCCTAACCACAACCTCCCCAACAAAGTCTTTAGGACTGATTCAGGACGAGAAATGGAGGATGGAGCCTGCATCACTCCAGCTTGACAAGGGTGACTGTGTTTGGGACTTAGAGCCTACAAGCCATCTCTCCTGCAGGAAGGCTACAAACTAAATAAACAAAGCAACTGGGGGATGAGTTGTACCTGAATTGGTCTAAATTATGTTTGTTTATGATTGGTTTCGGAGGTAATTCTGTACTACTATGCCCCATTGGTTTGTGCTGTGTGGTAAGAATGGTATAAAGTTGATCAGCTTGCCTTACCGCTTTATCTCACCATATCTGGCCATGAAGAGATGACAATGCTGAAGACAACTCAGTCTTGGCAGCCATACTGAGACAGGCATGTGGCCTGTTTCAATATTTCATTAAAAGGCCATGTGGTAGCAAAGCAAGCTAGACTGAAGATAAGCCGAGAGCCGCCTATGAACGCTAGAGTCACTGTTACTTAGGCTGTAAGGATATGGTTTGTAAATACTCACAATGGATCCTGCTTCCATATTTTTGGGCATTTTTATGAGTAATACATAATTAAATGTATAACTTAACTCCTGCTTGTTTCTTTGCTCTGTCTATATGCATGAGGTTACAGATGTAAAAGGGAAAGGGGAAGAAAGTGCTAAAGTACCTGGTCACAGAGAGGTGGGTGTATGAGATTTTAGACATTTGATTAAGGTCTACACAATAAAGACTTAAAAGGGGAAAACAGGGTTACGATTGGAGCTTACATCATAAAATAACGAGGAGTTACATGTACATGAAATTATAATATTTGAAGTTATGCACTAATATAAAAAAACCTGTTGAGTGTATCCATACAGAATTATGAATAATAATAAGAAAACTTTGGATGTGGGTGAAAGTGCCTTGTGATGGACTGGCATCCTGTCCAAAGTCAGTTCCCATTTCACACTTCATTGCTGCCACAATAGGTACAGAGTTAGCTGGATAAGAGGGCTAGAAATGGATGGACTAGCACCACAATATGTGAAGATATTGCACAGGCTGGAACTACATTTCCCAGCACTCAATAAGTCAGCAAGTGAAGCAACTCAGTCTTTAGGACTTTTGACAAAATTACCAACACCGTTTTCTGATAATAATATGTAAACCATTGAAGATAATTTAAAAATACCCTGGAAATGTCATGTAATACATTTATATGTCTTTGTGCAATCACAGTCTATATATACAGTGTATATATACATATACCTGTATATATACATACATACATACAGTATATATATATGCATATATATATATATATATATATATACACATATATATACTATACTGTGTGTGTGTATATATATATATATATATATATATATATATATATATATATTATATATACAGTATATACTGTATATAAAGCAAAGCTGACTGACATATTCACTCACTTCTGATACACCGATTAACCGACGGCACAAGAACTTGTGAGGGCCATTGTCTTACAAAAGCCAGGTAACATGGCTAATAATGAATAAAATGACCTGTACGGCAAAGTCCTAAATGAATCATTACTCCTAACTGCTAGTATTAGACACAATGATGAGTTTTAAACTTTGCCAATAACTCACTTAACTCACATTTTCCATTTTTTAATCAGCTGAAATCTCCACTGGTATATTCAATCTGTCCTGGCTCATTGTTTTACCAGGAAAGCAGTAAAACAGCTGAAAACACCTTTTGGTTGTTGAGGGGAGGAGGAGAATTGAGATTTTCTGAAGAAGTGGCACTGCATCCAGGGTGGATATTACCCAATGCTGCTGGAACAGGCAGCACCCCACCACATGAATTAGAATTTGATTATATGTCGGAAAATGGAGTGGCGGAAGGATATTCATAATGAAAGCAGGTTTTGTAATATTCAGAGCTTCTCATTTTTCAAATAAATTAGATAGCGCATGAGAACTATTAGATGGATGATGGAAATGGCAGAAATGTCCAGAAAATATGGAATGCAGTTAATGGATATGTGGTAAGGAAAGATTATAAACACTATCTATAAGCTTGATAGTTAGGGCAGAAGAGAACACATCCATAGTGTTGTGGAAATCCTCGCTGGGTTTAAAATACGTAATCCCATTGGTGGTCTCATCCTTGTCTAACCTTAGCTCACTGAGAGGGGACTTTGAACTCTTTCACCTGAACCAGGAATGGGATTTTGGTAGTAGTATAAAAGACATATCCTGTTAAAGGATGTGTGCTTTTCTAAATTTCTAATGCCTGCCATAGATAGGGAAACCAGTTGTTTAAAACGTTAAGCAAGGAAATTGTAAGGATTCAGAGTAAATTCAGAGCCCATCATGGCAGACAGAAAGGGACAAAAGCCTAGGACCACCTCTGGATGTCATACTAGTCTACTATAGAGCATATTCACTTACCCACTTACTAACCAGCATGAGGCTGGATTAAAAAGGCAGGACCCTTTCCGAGACACAAACGTGTGCAGTCCTCAAACAGGCAGTGACCAGGCCAGGATCTTGAACAGAGTCTACATACAACTGTGGTACACACATAGCTTCTGATTACTTTATATTGGCTATGCAGTTTGCGTTGCAGTGAGTGTGCACGTTAGGTCGATTGGTACGCGTGCACATGGGTGTCCTGTCCAGTGAACTGCCACTCCATTCATGGTTGGCTCCTGCTTTCTGCTCAGTGTTACATGGATAGGACTCAGGGCCCCTTGAGATCCAGGAATGGACCATACAGCTTTGAAATTGGATGTATGGATGGAGTGAAGTTATTTTTATTGTGTCACTAAAACAGAGCCTTGGTAAACTAGTTCAGCTATTGTTAACAGCTTCTATCTGTTTTTTCATAAAGATCAAGTGTAGAATGAGCACCACTCGATTGTGGATTTATTTATTATCTAAAATGTGAAGCAAAAAAATCTCTTGATGTAGCACCATACATTTTGAAGGCTTATCTCTAAGACTAATCTATTCCTTTTCTTAATACAGAGTCAGGGGGAGCAGGAGCCTATCAGGGTAAAAGATGACCACTGAATTAATAGATAGACCAGATCAATGGGTCACAACATCCTACAGAAAGACATACTCTGTAGCTCCTAAGACAATGGCTTCTCACTCACTGCGTGACCCTGAGTAAACCGACTTAACTTGTGTGCACACCCTACAGTTAAAGTCAACAACTGTAGCAGCTTTAACAGAAAGTTTCAAAATCCTGAATTTAAACCTTCAGCAATATCTATAATTTTTGCATGGTCAGGTTATGTTACCTAACAGTAAGTATTGTAATTTGGTTTATTCTGTAACATTGGTTTTCCTTAAATGAAAAAATAAACAAAGTGAGTTTGAATCCTAGTGTGCACCACTTGTATTGGACCCATGCGAATAAAACACCACCTTTGGACATTAATATAGACAACCATAGTTTTCCAGGCACCTACATATACACAAACATGCCAAAAGGGGGCGCTCTCCTCCTCTTTGCCCTCTGCAGTGACGGGAGGACACCCAGTGAGGGGCAACTGACTTCACACCTTCTGGTATTACGCCTTTAAAGCCCACCGCTGCCAGAGAGAGGTGTCCAGTTCTGACTTGTCTGAGCCAAAGGATAGAGAAAAACCTAAAGAATGTTTGCCACAATGGATTGGCTTAATTATTTAGGTAATTATTAGATGCAAAGTGTGCAGAATGGCCCTTTCTTTTTCATTTCTTGAATGAAACAATACTTCCTCCGGGATCTGCAGCAACTTATTTTGACCACAATATATACACACTGTGTGTGTGACAATATAGTTGTACATTTATAATGTATAGCAAATTAGCAATACGAGTGCAAATACAAAAAAAAAAAACACACTCGTTTTAATTGGAATGTATAAGAAAAAAAATGTATTAGTCATCTCTATGAATACATTTAATTCTGAAAGACAATATCACCTCATTACAGCCCCATCATCCTGTATTATAGAAACAAAAATATCACAAAGAAAATTAATGAAAATATATCTTGCTTTTAAAACTGTCACTCAAGGAACAATTGCTGGCATTTTACACATAATAAATGCTTCATTTAAATATTCATAGAAAAGTAATGAACACCCAGCTTAAGTACTTTATGCAGTATACACTAACATTAACATGTATTTCTTTATTTTTACACTGATGCTTGTCCACACACTGTACATTATTTTAAATGGAAAATCAGCTAAGTGACCCTAATCATGAATTCTGAGAAATCAAGCAAGCAATGAGGGGGAGACAGCAGCTCTAAAACTGATAAAATGAAAAAGGCACCTCTACATGGGCAATAGTACAGTAGATCAGCTTCACCGTACTTGGACCTCCGTTTGATGCTACCCTTGAATTTTCTAAATCCGCTGCTACAGGGTTTGCCAGGTGAAGGCGCACAGCAAGGCAAAAGAAAAAGGAGGTGTGCTAGGGAGAGAAGAAATGTTTCAAAGGACAGGATGGGCAAAGAGCTTGGGTGGGTTAAGGGTTGGAAGAATGGCCAACAAGATGGGCACACAGCAATGAATTTGTGTTGGAGCAAATCTGCTGGGGAGCAACCATTTTGAACTAATGTGTAGTAAGTTAAATACTCCACTCTGAACAACATTACACAAAACGAATGATCAATTTGTAGACGTGAAAGGACCCTAACGCCTAATAATAGAGTCAGCCTCAGATTCTCCAGGAATTGAAACAGGCTCTTTCACTGAATGTCCCCCATTAAATCTCTGCAGTAATATAGGAAGATGTTTCATTGTCCCCTACCACAACTTGTAAAAGTAATTGGACAGGCTTGATAAACTTCACTCCTACTTCTCTTGGTGAGACCTTCAAGCTGATTCACAGGAGTCTTCCAAGCTCTAAGGGTAGACTTTGGTGTAATCAAGTTTAATTTACATAGAAACATCAGCAGCCTTTACTTTCACAAGTTGTACTACAGGGCAGACAGAACTACAATATTGAAAACTACAGTGGTTAAAACTTTAGTATTAAAAAATAAAATCGCTCTACTAATTGATACCAGCAAGTCAAATTTTAAACACCCTTTTTGAACTGGCAGACTTTTGCTATAATGCTAATGAGATTAAAACAAATATTTCCACCAAGAAATAATTTTCCTTTTTATTTTCAAACCTGCTAGAGTATAGCAGCATTGGGCCAAGATTTGAACCAAACCTAAAGAAGACACCAAACCATCACACAGCAGACTAATTCACAGTTTCATGTTAATCCAACCTGCAGGAAAATTCGTGTGTGGAGGAAAACTCACACACAAGGGGACATTGGAGAACAAGCAAGCTCCACACATAGAGGGACCAGGCTGGCAGTAGGACCCAGGATTCAACAGCTGAGAGACAGCAGTGCATCCTCCACAATAAATTACTTTGCCTATCTTGATGTTAAAACTGTTTAAGCATATAATAACTTTTGGAAAAAGCTTATTTTTATTAAATGCAACATATCACCTGACATCTGTGAATATTCTGGACTCTGATCTAGTTTAAGGTCTCATATTTTGATTTTGATCTGTTAAAACCATTCCATAAACTAAAACGGTTCAGTGTTCAAAAATACATGGTTGCTTCCTAGTATCCACAGAATACAACGCAGGCTAGAAATGGGATGTTCAGGTGAGTGGTCAGAAACAGACTAAAGGCTCAACTCAAAAGCACAGCTTCAAAAATGCAACTTAATAGTCAGGCCTTTATACTTTTCAGTGAAGTTGCTTTGCATGCAACTAAAACTTTTGCCCTCCGTGCACTTGAAAGACAGTTTCGAGACACTTCTATTCTGAAGAAGAAAGCAAAGCGATCCTGCTGTGCCTGAAAATATCAGCACGCTTTCTGCTGTTGTTTTTTTTTGAGTATCTAATAAATCATCTTTAGCTCCATCCCCAATAATTCTTCCACGCAATGACTGAATCCCTATTAGATGAAACGCTATAATTCCAATGGAATGGAAATCAGAATTGAAAATGCACGGTTTTACCAGCAGAAGATCAAAATTGAATAAATGTCAGAGCAGGCAGAAAGATTAAAAACACCCAGAGATTTATAGTCCTTTGTAAACCTCTGTGAAGTAAGTGATAACAAGAGATTCTGCAAGGAGAGCACAATTTTGTCTGGGCGGAAAGACTGCATGACGGCTCAAATTTGGGCTTGTCTTGGCATGTGGCACCCTGGCATGTAGACAACCAGATTAAAGGAGACATCCCAGTATTGTGCAGGTCCTCCTAACCCTCCATTTTCTGTAACTTCTTGATGTGCTACTAGGCTGTCATCTTGGTCTAACACAAACTAAAGCACTAAACTTAAACTGCTAATCTCAATCGTCTCTTATCTCTGCACCATCTTGAAAAGCATTCGAATGGATTGTATGAATATTCATTTTTTAGAATGAGAGAGAGAAGAGGTTGGATGATGTGGAGATAGTGAATCAGGAAGTGCAATGGATTAGCAAGGAGGAAGTAAGGACAGCTATGAAGAGGATGAAAAATGGAAAGGCCGTTGGTCCAGATGACATACCTATGGAAACATGGATATGTTAAGGAGAGATGGCAGTGGCGTTTTTAACCAGATTGTTTAATGGAATCTTGGAAAGTGAGAGGATGCCTGAGGAGTAGAGAAGAAGTGTACTGGTGCCAATATTTAAGAATAAGGGGGATGTGCAGGACTGCAGTAACTAAAGGGGAATAAAATTGATGAGCCACAGCATGAAGTTATGGGAAAGAGTAGTGGAAGCTAGGTTAAGAAGTGAGGTGATGAATAGTGAGCAGCAGTATGGTTTCATGCCAAGAAAGAGCACCACAGATGCAATGTTTGCTCTGAGGATGTTGATGGAAAAGTATAGGGAAGGCCAGAAGAAGTTGCATTGTGTCTTTGTGGACCTGGAGAAAGAATATGACAGGGTGCCTGGAGAGGAGCTGTGGTATTGTATGAGGAAGTCACAAGTGGCAGAGAAGTACGTAACAGTTGTACAAGATACGTACGAGGGAAGTGTGACAGTGGTGAGGTCTGCGGTAGGAGTGACAGATGGAGGTGGAGGTGGGATTACATCAGGGATCGGCTCTGAGCCCTTTCTTATTTGCAATGGTGGACAGGTTGACAGACGAGATTAGACAGGAGTTCCCGTTGACTATGATGTTTGCTGATAACATTGTGATCTGTAGCGATAGTAGGGAGCAGGTTGAGGAGACCCTGGAGACGTGGAGATATGCTCTAGAGAGGAGAGGAATGGAGGTCAGTAGGAACAAGACAGAATACATGTGTGTAAATGAGAGGGAGGTCAGTGGAATGGTGAGTATGCAAGGAGTAGAGATGGGGAAGGTGGATGAGTTTAAATACTTGGGATCAATAGTACAGAGTAATGGGGATTGTGGAAGAGAGGTGAAAAAGAGTCTAGGCAGGGTGGAATGGGTGGAGAAGAGTGTCAGGAGTGATTTGTGACAGATGGGTATCAGCAAGAGTGAAAGAAAAGGTCTACAGGATGGTAGTGAGACCAGCTATGTTATATGGGTTGGAGACGGTGGCACAGACCAGAAAGCAGGAGACAGAGCTGGAGGTGGCAGAGTTAAAGATGCTAAGATTTGCACTGGGTGTGACAAGGATAGATAGGATTAGAAATGAGGACATTAGAGGGTCTGCTCAGGTTGGATGGTTGGGAGACAAAGTCAGAGAGGAGAGAGTGCATTGGTTTGGACATGTGCAGAGAAGAGATGCTGGGTATATTGGGAGAAGGATGCTAAGGATAGAGCTGCCAGGGAAGAGGAAAAGAGGAAAGCCTAAGAGAAGGTTTATGGATGTGGTGAGAGAGGACATGCAAGTGATGGGTGTCACAGAACAAGATGCAGAAGACAGAAAGATATGGAAGAAGATGATTCACTGCGGTGACCCCTACCGGGAGCAGCTGAAAGAAGAAGAAGATATGCTATCCTTAGTAAAGGCATATTGTAAATATTAAGTAAAAAACAATAATAATGAGCCGTACAGAAGTGTTGTGGTTACTGCTGCCAATTCATTGAGTTTCATGTCTGGTCATTGTACATGTCAAGTCTGCATGTTTCTGTGTGTGTGTGTGTGTGTGTGTGCCCATCCAGGACTGTTTCCTTCCTTGCACCCAGTGCTACAGGCTTGAGTCATAGCATGACATTAAGTTAGCTTTAGTGGGCTTGAAGAAAGCAGGCCACACCGTTATCATCATCCTAATAATGCAAGTCTGAATTGGATTAAGCAAATTAATGTTCTAAAAAGCATTTCAATGGACTGATGTACTGTCCAAGGTTGGCACTCATTTTGTGCTTAATCCTGCATGGACAGGGTATGGCCTTCCTTTGACTATGACTTGCATTAAGTTGGTTTGAAAATGTCATGTAATAATAATAATAACAACAACAGCAGAGCAGAATGGGTACACAGAGGTTAATACTGGTGGTGTGACAGCTCTATAGGTCTGGGTTTGAGTCCTGTTTGTGAGCAGTGTGTGTTCTCCCTGTGTCTGCATGTATTTTTCGCTAGGGCCTTTCGTTTTACTTCCTTATCCTAGAGATGTGTGTTTAAGGAAACTATATTGGGATAAAAGGCTAATTTCCTCCAATACTTTCTTTAGGTTTGTGTGGGTTTTTTAAAATTTGGGCCAGTAAAGCTCAAAATTTTGCCTCTCCTTGCCTCTTCACAGGAGGAGTTTGAAGCCTTTCACATTTTTATTAGCCTGTCCATATGGACTAACCAGTCAAGTGTTTTGAGACAAAACACACAAATGCCATTCCGAGTGTGCTTTGACCAAAGACCGGATCTTCTGGCTAATGCTTGTATACTTTGATGCAAATCTTTGGCTGACCTATTGGCAGATGAAGTAACACTATACAGACAAAATGTCCACCCTCTTTGCCCCACAACAGACAATTAGGGCCTGAGTCAAATTAAATAATATACTAAAAAAATAATAATAAATGTGGTTATGAAGCAGGACAAAGGCTAGCAAGTGAGCATCATTATAATGGACTGAGCGCTTCACTCCCAGGCAATATCTTTTCTGGACTTTCCTGGAGATTTCCTCACTTAACACATCGCCATCATGGATAGTAACCGATTAACCTCCCAACAGATCTTTTCCCAGTCATCATGAGAACTGACAAGCATCCCCTGGAGACAGTGGCAGTCATGAATCAACCAGGCAGAAGAGTGCCTTGACAGTTACCGTGCTACATGTCAGCAGTCAATACAATTTCCAAAAAAACCATCCAGGACAGTGATGAGGAACAACAAAGCTGATTGTTAAAGACCAGCCTGCTGAAATAAAGTTGAAGCAGTCGGAGAGTTCAGGGGTCATCACTTCAGACTGATCAGTCATTGGCTGGACTGGTCATCAGTGAGGAGGATGATATACACTTACAGACAGCCTATGTCACTAGCACTCTGCCTGGAGCCTCTAGAGGTATGCTCATCTACTCATTTTCTTCTGTCACAGGCATGTGTTCTGCCTGAAAAAGCACTGTTTGTCCTTGTAGATGATGCTACATTTTGTAAAGATTAAAATGGACTATGAACTGCTTTAAGAAGCATTCTTCATTTTAATTATTAGTATCATCATCACATATTTAGCTTTTCCCAAAGTGACTTCTAAGATCAGAAAAAATTACGATTATTTATGGATTGTCATGCGGATACCTTAAGGGCTCTGTCGAGGTAAAAGATACCACCCTGGGACAAACACTAACGCCTTCTCCCTTCTCACCCACACCTCTATGTCACACGTGACATAGGACCGATGATCTCGCCCTAATGGGTGATCAAGGCCCAGCCCCTTCTGATGCGCTGGGTCCAGCGACTGGAATAAGGTCTTCATTTGGACCAGAGACTTCTAAATGACAAGTCTTTAGGGAATGTGATAAGCTCAGGAAGAAGAGCGCTGGGCAGCAAGGCCTCTGTTGGCACTTAAGCACTGTTTATAATTTTACCGATTTTACTTTTGTTTAATAAATGGGATTCAAAAGGCTGGTGACACATTTCTTTTTGGCATCTGTCTCGTCTCTGTACCACCACAGAATATTATTTACAGGTGGAGCACAGGCATTTAAAGTGTTTTGCTCGAGGTTGATGAAACATTCTGCATATTCATTTTATGATTTCACTCTTTTTCATTCAAAGTCACAGCAAACCAAAACCATCCTGGGAGCACCCAACAGAAGGTAGTAACCAACCCTGGCTGAGAAACCAGTTCATTGCAGACCCCCAGGAAGGGCAGCCACACAGATATTCCACTTACGTATCTCATAACTTCTTGGCCTCACATCCTCCCAATACAAAGGGTAGGTATACCTGTCACCTCTATTGTCCTGAATGAACAAGGCCTGTTTCAGCTTAGGCCACATTTTACTCTCTCTGTCTTACTGCTGCCCCTTATGGACATTTTGGACCCCAGTCTTACCACCCCGGCAGAGCAGGATCTCTGCTGTTGCAAGTCAGCTCTCTGCTTCATGAAGGATTTCTGTGGAAACTTAAATTTCCCGATACCAACCTACGTACACCTTACATAAACTGAAAAACGGCCATGGTATATGTGTTTATAAGAGTATCCTGTGTCAGACTGGTATCCACTGCTGGGCTGGACTTATATGTTCAAAATATGGTTGGGGATATGCATTTTATATATTATTTATTTTAAATGATTAAAAAAAGGACACTTAAAAGCAGATATTTCAGTGTATATATTTAAACAATTAATTAAACATGTGTTTTTCTTTTACATTATCTATTTATTTATTAATATAGCACAAACACATGAAAGAACTAAGTTGCTATAGATTCTGGTAGGCCACTTGATTTATCAACACTATAACACTGTGGATGGATTCCATACTGACTCTGATTTGCCACTTAATTTATCAAGATTATAACTTTGTGGATGCATTCTATATAGACTTCTGATTGGCTCCTTGATTTATTGAGACTATAACAAAGAAGATGGATTCGATACAGACTCTGATTGGCCCCTTGATTTATTGAGTGCAGTATTGTGGATGCCTTCTGTGCAGAATGCCAAATCGGTGTTTCCTGCAGAACGGCTAACACAGAGGACACTCGGCCCATGCTAGCTTTTCAGTCACGCAGAGGTCAATGCAACACAGTGAACCAATTTCACCCCTCCACATCTGAGTTCAAGCTTTTTAGTTTGCATGATGGCAAGAGTTGAAGTCAGGGGTTCACATATTATAAGCTATTCAACTGGTCATTGTTCTGGGCCTTTCTGCTTTAATTCTCTAAAAATATCTCAGACAGTTGCACATGTTTGTCAATTCATTTATGTCACAGGCTGCTCCAAATGTCAATAAGACGGAGCAGTGCACAGTTTTTGATGAAAAGGTTGAATGATAAGGATGGTGTAGTACAAGTCACTGTTATCAAGTGTGATCAGTAGTGCCAACGGTAGCCAGACTTGCCAAATGGTGGTCCTGAAGAGGTACTAATCAAAAACCGAACATCCAGCCATCCATTATCCAACCCGCTATATCCTAACTACAGGGTCACAGAGGTCTGCTGGAGCCAATCCCAGCCAACACAGGGCGCAAGGCAGGAAACAGACCCCGGGCAAGGAGCCAGTCCACCGTAGAAAAACCGAACAGCTTAACCTAAATTATATTAATGTATACACAGTATGCTGTCAGTTGCATAGAAATCTGAAATAAGTCAATTTAATTACATAAAGCTGTTAAATAATGTATAAAAATTATTTTAAATTTAGGAGTTGGAAAATGAACCATTGGGGGGAAAAATGAAACACCTTTATTTTAGAGTGCCTTCTATAGTAAAATGCATATCCCAGGGAGCTTTTAGAATTACACAGGGCAGTTTGTTTATTTATTTTTAAAATGTTTAACAGCTCAGTTAACTGACTTGCTTTGGGTTTAAAGTACAATGCCTTAGCTTCCAGACCACATGATCTAAAATGGTGTCCAGTACCATTTTCTGCACACAGCCCTTCATATCAAGAGCAGAAGAAGCCCATCAATACTGTAGATGCAAGCAGAGGAGTGAGCTGAAGGCAGTACAATAAATAAAGACTTAAATAAAGAAGACCGGGACAGGAAATAGTGTCAGTGAAATATAGGATGTCGTTGATGCAAAAGAAATGAAGCTCATTACTGTGTCAATGGAAAGAAAAATATTATAGAGCAAAAGGATGTGTACCTTCAATTCCTAAACACGAGAAGGAGTCAGTAATGGGGTGCTAGGGTAGCTCGCGGGAGGAACTGAAACACCCGTGTCTCACTGCATGAATGTCATCATTTTATTGTGATAGTTGATAAGAGCGGCAGGCACAATATGTCTTGTTTCAATTAGGCTTTCCAGTTTAAAAATGTCTTAAAACACACTATGACCATTAAGTCCAAATGACTAATTTCAGGGGCGGGAATGGCAGCTTACAGCAGGAATCACCAATTACCTTCACTTTAACTAGACACACTGCTCATCTTGACAGCAGCGAATTCACTGACCCATGTAGTAAAGGGAAGCAGCTCATACACAAGCATTCGACCACCACAGTTACACTGTCTGAGCTCCCAATTCTTGCCTAAAGTGCTTGCTTTTCAGTTGGTTAAACTTACATATCAGAGTGTAGGGGTTGGCGGCTTTACCTTTAGATCCCCAGCGCTTTCTCAGGAGTGAAGCCAACAACATACCGGGAGACAATTGTGACAGCCTAGTCCAGGAGCTCTTGACAGATTTCTGACATTCACTCAAAACAGTGGAGGACGGTGCAGCATATATATATATATATATATATATATATAGAGGCAGTACATTTTTAAAAATGAGAGAATACGATTCGTATTTGGGGTCATACTTCACAAAAAAAAAACCAGGAAATGCATCTTTACCTCAAAAAAACAATACCCAGAGTCTGTGATAAAATGTATTACTTACAGTTTCTATATGGTCACAAACATACTTCAGAAACTTGGAAGGTATTTTTCTTTAAATGTAAACCTTTTCCATTTCCAAGTGGACATTCCTGGTCAGGCTTTTGTTTTCACGTTTGAACTGGTGTGCCTTGAAAACCATTTTAAACCACAAAAACAGGTATTAAATTTATTTTAAAAAAAAAGGTTCTCTTTAGAATACAGTTTTTTGAGGCAAAATAATATACACAATGATTGTGAAGAAATACCTTTGAATTGAAAAATATTGAACATATCCTTTAAAAGCCAAAATGACAATTATTTGCTATCACAAACAACACTACTGAAGAAAAATGAGCTGCGGCAGGCGGCCAGCTGCAGCTTCACCGCACATGCTGCAAGCGTTTCTTATGTTGTGAACTTTATAATAGGTACACCAGTCTGGCATTGGGACAGGGCATCACTTTTTCAAATTCAAGAATAATTAAAGTTTTAACTACAGTATAAGGATTAAAACAGCAGTGCACTTTCCATAAATGTTTCAGTGAAAGCCAGAGGCAAAGTCCTAATCCAGGCAGACAGTGTGGCCCAGAAGCTAAGCAGTGGACTGTAAATCACAAGGCTGCAGTCCAATTTCGACAGATAGTGTAGTGCAGAGGTGCTTTTAAGCAACTTATTTAACGTGCTTGTGCTATAGAAATAAATGTACATGTCTGTAATAATATCTTAATTTTACAAGATAACATTAGAAAAAGATTTCAACCAATCACAAGCCTTCTTGTTTCACCCTGTGCAAGTCATTTAACCTAGCTTTCCTTCAATTTAAAAATATATATTGTGTTGCCCCCTGGCAAACTCATTCCGGCTAAAACATTTAGCCAGACCTACACCATATATGTAAATAATTTTAACGCATCCTGATCTAAGTTGCCTCGAGTAAAGGCCTATTACAAATGATTAGCAATGCCAGTAAGAACATCACTGTGCTCTATGCGTATGACAGCACTGACTCTATGAACCTACCAAAAACAGAACAACTACAAGAACAATATTAATAATCCAATATCAGACTGCAATGTGAATTGTTTTTTAAGGTCATTCATTCTTTTGCTCCTTCATCTAAACTAGTTTTGTGATGTACACAGGAAGCAGGGATAAGGCCTTAATGTGCACGACTGTCTATCTCAGGGCATAGTCATGCACTCATCTACACTGACTCTACCAGGCTAATTTAGAGTCAGTCACCAGTCATCCTGGGAAGTGCACCTTTTGGATGTGGGAATAAAACATTGTAGTCTGCTTGAATATAGCCCTGGAGCTGGGCCATGATAGCACCCAAAGCACCACCATACCCTGTTGTGGTAGCTCAACCTACGAAAGTACTTTACAAAATAGGTTCTGACTGACTGATCAAACAAGTCTCAAGAAAACCTTGGAAAGCGGACAAGGATGCCACCTTGATGGTGACATTCTGTCTCTTACCTGTTTGCATTCTTTTATTATGCTAGCGACTTGTCACCAGTTTGCATTGTGCCATGTAAGAGAAGACAGAATTACAGTTCAACTCAAGCAGAACATCCAAATCAGAACACAAAGTCATCTGAGAATCTGCTACAGACACACAAAAGAGTTCTTAAGTGTGGAGATGTGCACCAAGAAAGGAACTTGTCAGGAGTTTACAGACCATAATTAGAGGAAGAGTCTCTGACAAGACAGATAATTGGTTTTACACACTACAATTAAAAGAACGCTTTACTCTGAACAGCATGCAATTTGTTTGCCATGAGGTAATGATAGCTACTTTAACACTGTTCAGGCTGAGCGACTCTGTTTGTCTTCTTGTCACTGGGTAGGAGAAACAAAATAAAGCAAATTGCTTAAGTAATTTAGTCCTGGCAAAATACTGTATTTACCAGGTGCTGCCTGTACCTAGTTCTTATATCATTATTTTGGAATGATTCAAACACTGGAAATTGCAGTAGTGCACAAAAAGTTCAGGTTCAAATTCTAGATGATCAAAGGATATATATTGTATGTGAAAACACACACACACAAACATATTATATATATATATATATATATATATATATATATATATATATTTATATTGTATCTATTGTTACACACGTGCGATTAGGAGGCAGTCAGAAAGCCTAAAGGTGAGTGAAATATCGCGAGATGAAGGGTTGTCACGTGGTACTTACCGGAATCTCTTCTCTCCACAGAAAGGCCGAAGAAAATTAATCACCAACATTTCCAGCTTCCAAAATGGTCTACATATCACTACTTCCGGTCTCATGAACTGACATCTCTTCCGACACTTCAAAAAGACATCACTACCGGTTTCCATCAAATGACGTTTCCGCTTCCTGTTGCCATGTCACTTCCTACCAACCATTTCTCATTCCCATAATACATTTCTGTATATAAACGCCATTTTGAATGATAAACTTTGTCAACTGTTACCTCTTTGGTCACATTTTGATCATTTATTTTGCTACTTTGTCCGCAGGACAATATACGGGGACTGTCCCCAACACTTTGTTTTGTGTGAGATGTTTATTATTTGGGAAAATCTCCACTATATATATATATATATATATATATACTGTATATATACACACACACACATACACATACAGCACAGGCCAAAAGTTTGGACACACCTTCTCATTCAATGTGTTTTCTTTATTTTCATGACCATTTACATTGGTAGATTCTCACTGAAGGCATCAAAACTATGAATGAACACACGTGGAGTTATGTACTTAACAAAAAAGGTGAAATAACTAAAAACATGTTTTATATTCTAGTTTCTTCAAAATAGCCACTCTTTGCTCTGATTACTTTTTTACTCTCTCTTGGCATTCTCTCAAACACCTGTGAAGTGAAAACCATTTCAGGTGACTACCTGAATACATACACACACCTATACATATGGGGACGGGCAAAAGTAGGGTTACAGTTGCGAGTATGTGAGGCCTAATTGCACATGCAGTTACTGTGATGGGAGCTCAAGATAACAGATACGTAAACCAAAGATAGGTTTTAGGCTCTGGGATTGTGAGGTCCCCTATGTCAGCGAAAATGACATTGATCAGTGGTGCACCATATCTGTTATCTTTATTGCCAGCTCTTAAATTGCCAATTCAATCCTTTGGGAGTAGCATCTATCAGCACACAACAACAAGGATAAATATTGGCATCTTATTACAACACTGCACTGTTCCACGGGCTTCCTTTAAATGTTTTGACAAAGAGTGTAACCCAACATTTAAAAAAATCAACCAAGTTGATTTGTTGTTTTTTTGCAGACTACATCCTGCATTCTAATGTTTAGGTTAGGTTTAGGGTGCCCACCGAGTGTAATCCTTTGAATTGGTTTATAGGCTGGAGGTATACGAAAAACCAAAGTAATCGAAAGGAAGCACTGTATGGCTCTTTCATATATTTTAGTTTGACCTACTGTATTACTTGAACCAGTCATAGAACAAACTCAAATGAAGCAGATAAAACAACTTAATATCAGTGAAAGGAGGGAACTGTGAGCGCCACTCTTTCTTGTAGTATACAATGGCAAATGAGACAGAATGAGAGAAAGAGAATCCCTCCTTGCACCAAATAAGAAGAAAGTGCATCCTTCATGCTCATTTTCAATTTTCCATTTTTCTTCCTGTTTTTATACTCTGCCTCTGTTAATATTTATTTTTTCTTTTACCTTGTTTGTAGTTCCTAAACCACTCCCTTGTTTATTCTTTAAGATTTTGGTATCTGCTGTAATTTAACCACAGTCCCTTTCCCTATAACTATGTGTTATTTATATTCCGTCTGTTGCCTTGGCTCTTTGTCGAGGTATTAGCTAGCTACCCTGTTTCTATTGGTTGCGATTCCTCTTTTTAGGTTTGTGCTTTTTCTTTAATCCTTTTTCCTTTTCAACTCTTGTATCAGTGTTAAGGATTTTACATTTAGGATTTTGGACTTTGGTCTTCCTTTATCTCACTGCTTATTTTGTTTTTTTGGTATTGTTGAAATTTCAATGAATTTATACTTGTAAAATTTTTCTGGAAATAATTTTGAAATGAAATTAATATAATTTAAAATTTAAATGGAGACTGTTTAAATGAAGCTTTTGTTGGAGTCTGTAGGTTCCAGGTCATTCTTCAAGTAATTAGGCCTTTTCGAGACTGTTGGACCTTAATCACAGAAGCTAACACTCAATCTAAAGTTGAATTCATGTAAGGCTAACTGACATACATTGAGGTTCTACTGAACTGTTTAAGCTGTAAATTGCTTGATAGCATTCAAAACAATATTTATCCTTAAAAACACTATATAAAAATTACTTTCAATGCTCATTGCCACACCATATGGGATCAAGCTGCTGTGGTTAAAGGGTGGTTAAACGTTAAACACTACAGACGAGATAAACATAGTAGAAAAGCAAAAAGACGTTTTTTTCTGAGATTAATATTTGATCTGCATGTCCAAGGGAGGGAGATTAAATAATGGCCAGATTTTTCATACATCAACACACATACCCTCAAGTGAATGCATGGATGCTTCATATTCATCCTCTAATTATAATAAACATGACCACATTTCTGCATCTAAAAACCTAGACATATAACTAATATGTCTAGTTTAGGATTGTTGGGAGTGGGTGTTCATTTCAGCCATGGTAGGTGTGAAGCAGGCACTGTTGGATGGACATATTTATTGGCAATAGTAATGAAAGGGGCTGTTACAAATAGTCATTCTAAAATAAACCTTATTTAGTGAGCTCTTCGGAAAAACGTTCATATTAACTAAAGACGTGCAGTTAGTGGGACTGCCAAAACAGAATACTTAACTGCCGAAATTGAATCAGCCTCCTGCAACACTGTATTTATGTTGTTTTATGTGCTCTTGAAATCAAATCAGTGCTCAATACTATAACAAATAAAATGTTTCAAATTTGGGGAAAGCACAAACGACACATACTGTATTTGAATGGTATGGGACACAGCCTCTAGTTATATTATTGCCCAGTTCAGTGGTAAATTCTGGATAAGTACAGATGCATAACAAATAACAGTGTAAAACAACACAACCAAAGCTGGTTTAAAGGAATTCTGAAATAATAATCTTACACTGACAAGTCTGATTTCACAAAAGTAGACTTAAAGTTGGGACACATTTAAAAAAGAAGAGAAAATCTGGGTATCAGGAGTGAAATTTGAGTTAATTTAACTTGTCGATTAACTTTTATTCTTAAGTAAATGTTAATATTAACCCACTAATATCACCTTCATACACTGAGGCAAATAAACAAGATTTGATTTAAACTTGAATGATAAAGTGATTCTGATAAACCTGATTTGAAAAGTGCGCTGGTATCACAGCAGTTCCAAGAGTTTTGAAAGAAAATACTTTTATTTTGGTATTTACTGTTATTGTGTTGAAAGATGGTCCAAAATGAAAATATGCAGAGAGTTAACGGTACACAAATGCAATTGTTTTTTTTTTTAAACATTGATTTGTTACGTTCTTTTGCTGCTATTTCATTTCTCTGTGTATTGTAATATCTAGCATAGTGGGAATTGAATGATGTAATGTCAATCAAGCATATGTAGGGGTATACCAACGCTATTAAAGTGCTGCTGTGCAGACATGTCAGAAGCATTGTTTTAGTTTGTAGACGCTACAAAGATTAGAGAGATGATCAGACTGGGCTTTACATTCCATCCTCCAAGGACGAAAACTTGGAGAGGACAAGTATGACTCTGGAGAAGAAGCAGGTTTTTGCACTATTCACCTTCCAGAAAGCATGGGGATGAGAGACAATAAAGAGGAACACAGAAAAAGCAACCTCCCCCATGGAAGATGGGATTTTGGGCTAAGCAGGATCAAGCATGAAACGTGACTCTAGACAAGAAGACTCATTACATTGGTCATCACAAGTGGATTGTGGCTGAAACAGGATTAGACAAACCAAGGGAGTTGCTTCCACCCACTGGTCCAGGATTTAGGACTGCAATGGTATGCACTGATCACTTTACATCTCTCAGTCTCCATCTGGTCATGAAGTGGCAGCCATCTCTCTCTCACTACAACTTTTCCATGATGAAGACAACTCTATCTTGGCAGCCATACTGAGACAGGCATGTGGCCTCTTTCAATATTCCATTCAAAGGCCACATAACAGCAGGGACAAATCTAGACTGAGATACGCCAAGAGCCGCCTATGGACGCAAGATACAATGCTACAGTGTATTTGTCACATTTTATTTTTGCTTATTATTTGGGGCATATTATCTATAACACATTCATTTTAAGTGTAATTATCCTCAAAGTGTTCTTTCACTTTGTCTAATTGCCTGAGGCTAGAGATAAAGAAGTCGAAGGGGCGAGGAAGTGCTAAAGTACCTGACCACAGAGTTATAAATGTATGGGATTTAAGACATTTTATTAAGGTGTACATAATAAAGAGCATAAAGAGGAAAAGAGCATCACCACTGGCCCATACAAGACAAAACATCACCAATCCAAATGATAATGACATTATAATGTGGAGATTTTTTAGAATTGGTGTTTACGTTTCAGTTCACAGACAGAAACTCTACGTGAATTGATACAATATGTGTCCTTGATAAGATAAATCATGTAGTCCACGATGATCACATTATTGTCTAAAAACACTAAAATTCTCCCACCATATTTGTTGTTATTCTGAAGGGAAATTCCTATCTTTGCCTCACATGAAATTCAAGCTCTGAACTGTATATGGTTTGTGAATCAAAATTATAGAAGTTTCAGGTGTTCTAATTTTTATTACATACCAAAATCATAAACTTGTTCATACTTTAAAAATAATTTGTTAAAAACATTAGGTGTGCATAAGAAAATTTAAAAAATACACATAAATGTATCTGTCATACCTTTTTAAAACATCCTAAATACAATATTTGGGTGGGCATTGAATAAATAAATATCACCTATATCTTTACTTAATTGGAGTTCAGCACTTAACAATTTAAGAGAGAAAACAAAACCAGTGGTACTTTGTAACATTTTATTTTTTGGTGGGGTTTTGCCATGAAAAAGGTTGAAAATCCCTGTTCTAGAAGCTGTTACTAATTAAGTCACAAATTTTAATATTAAGCATTTTTAATTTGTACTGTTTTGCACTTTATGTTCCATGTTGCTGCTGGAATTAGGGAATTATCCCTCAGGGATCGATAAAATCCCAGTTTACTGAGTAACTATGTGACTATTTATCTATGAATCGGATTTCCTCAGACGGTGCACTTGCCTAAAACAAAAAAAAAATAACAACTAATTTTGGCAGTGTGTCAAATCCATTAATTCATAAAGCAAAATTTTACACAAATGTTTTAATACAGTGCTTGGTGACAGCTGTGAATTATGGGTTACCTGACAGATATAATCTCAGGCAAGTACACATTGTGATATTTAAATGGAGTCAGATTGGATTGTTATAATGTGGTTGAGCAAGTCTTAAAATATTGTGAGCCTCAGTTGTGCATGGTGTAGGCTTTTATCGCCATCCTAGATGACCTGACCTCTTAACTTGCTGTATAAGCTTTTAAACATTGTCCCATCAGAGTCATAAATTATACAGAGTACATAAAAGAAGTTCTAGTGATGTGAAAGACTAGCATTGAATTGTAGGAAAGATTTGTTAGTGTAGGCCTAAACAGTTCACACATTCAGGTGCCTTTGATCCAATATTAGATTTTGGTTGAAAACCTTTGGTGTCAAAATGTATGCATGCGGACATTTGCTGTGGTGTGGTGATTCATATGGCTGGCTGATCTCTGTAACATCTTGGGTTCAAATTTGGGCCAACCAGTGTCTGGTGGTTGCTTGGGTCAATTGTTGGTACTGTAGTTTTCTCCCACACCCCAAAGATGTGCAAGACAGGCCGACAAGCAAATGTATATAAATCTTGCAAGACGTATTGTGTCTTGTGACAGGTTGTCATGCCTTCCAGGACTGGTTACTGGCTTTTACGTAAAGCAGCCGAGACAGGCTTTGACACCCTGTGACTTCTAATGGAATAAGTGGGTTCATAAGTGGTGGGAGAGAAGGGCACATGAATGGTCATTTTGAGCCTGACTACAATGCCAATCCAGAGCAGGGCACACTCACATTACATTGAGCTAATTTAAAGCTTCGGGTTGAACTCTCAATGTATGGGAGGACTATAGCATGGGAAAATAAACATGGGAGTAATATATAAAGTGCTGACAGATGGCACACCAGTGAAGAACGGAGCCTGTCTCAATATTCAGTTGGTTGTTAATACCTGCTCCAGCACGGTGATACTTTCGACTTAATCTTTACAAAATAAAAGAAAATGTGTTAAATAGTAAAACTGTGCTCGGCATATATTACTCCCTTCACAATGCACAACTAGAGACGGATTCATACTTTCCACATACAGTATATGGATACTGACAGAAAGGAACCACTTAGATGTCCGCATGGATTGCTTCAGCCTTCCACACATATCAGTCAGTCAGACTTGACTGCACATGCACTCTAAACAGCAAAACACTTGGACGTGAGCATCAGTAGGCTTTGCACCCTAGGAACCATGTTACCCAAACTATTCTATAACATTTCAGTCATTATTTACTGCTCTGATGCTCATCTTTCTGATCATAAAATAATTACAATAGCAATTTATGAAAAGAATTCATAATTAATTGCTGAATTATGGTATTTGAGAGTTCCTCTTTCTCTTGCATGATTTGGCTCAAAAACTAATCAGCATATCGTCATCTCATACCAAGCTTAAGTTTCGAGTTTGGTATTTTTCTGTTCAGCCATTTTAGCTCTAGAACGTCCTCAAGAAACTGTGACACACAAACACAGACAGGCAAACAGCCATCAATCAAGATATCAATGTTTTCTGTATCAGGGAACCCCCAAACATCAAGATCCTTGAAAAACCAGAGATCGAAATGTTTGATGAATCTAAAGCTTTCACTCCTCCCCCACAGAGGATAGTTTAGGCAAAGCAACAAGGATATTTTCAAGCAGCAAATGTGCAAAGATTATGGCAGCTGCTCAGGCATATAACGGCAACCATGCTTGTAGGTATGCACATTTTAGGTCCCCAGAAGAATGTGTGAGTCGTAAGAAGGTCAGTAGTGTAGGCGGCAGATGTGGAAAACTCTGGATGAGAGTGAAAGAGAGAAAGGGACAGAGAATCTAAAAGAATTCTTATTAAAAGGAACCCCTTCAACTAATAAATCGAGGCTGAAGCCCCCAAAACACATCTCTGCTGGTGCCTTGACCAGTTTCCACTCCTGCCCAGACCTACTCTGTGCATGCTCTCATTTACTGTACCTCATCAAATATAATTTGTAACTGATTGGTCTTCCAAGATGACTCTGCAAATTTAATGACTGGTTGAAACAACGGTGTTGTGACATGAAATTTTGCACATAAGTTGATAAATATTTTGTATGTCTTTATTTGTAATTTAGGCAAATCAATGTAATATTAGTGTTACATTAGTGAAAAGCATTCATATTTACGCCCCCCTTTTAGTAATGGGTCTCTTTGAATTTTACGATAGGGTTGGGGGTTAGTGCGTCAAACCCCACACAAAACCCAGGCTGCCTAACTGCCAAGCGTTACCTTAACATATGGTTTGGGGGGCAGGTGTGAAGATGTTCTATCCCCCCATTGGTCTGAAGTATGGTTGTTTGGAATTGGCTTGTATCAGAAGCCTTTAAGTACTATGACGTCCTATTGGCTCTTGGGGTTGGACAGAAAACCTATAAATTTGTTCGTTTTACCTCACTCTCTCTCTCTCTCTCACCAAACTGATGAATGATCATCTCACACCATGAACTGAAAAGGCCAACACAATGAAGAGCACAGCTCGGCAGCCATATTAAGACAAGCATGCGACCTGTTCTGAAGAAAGCTGAGCACAAATGATGCCTTAACTAGAGACTAAGTAACTAACACGTCTGTGTGCCGCCTGAACACATCAATATTTATCAGCTTGTATGGTTGCCAATATTCAAATGTACTTTGCATTTTGTTATTATTTATGAATATTATCAATAATACATTGTTTAAATTGTAATTTAACTCCTGCTTGTCTTTTACTACACCTAATTGCCTGAGGTTATAAATGTAGAAGGGAAGGTGGAGAGAAGTTATATACTATAATACCTTATTAACAGTGGTAAGTCTGTGAGATCTGAGGCATTCTGACAAAGGCTACATATTAATAATACAATAGGGGAAAGTAGAGGAAAATATTACTCTACCAAGACAAAACAAACGGCTTCACTGCCACTGTAAAACACGAGGAATTAAATGAAAGCACCAAAACTGTATGGAATGTATATATTTAATAAAAATGAATGATTATGAGAGACAAAAATGTTAATAGCCGTGTGCATTTGCCATTTTAACTCATCCTCCTGTGTTCAAAACAGTTTGTTCCCGTTGGGGGACACGGAGAGTGGGAGCCTCACCTAGTAACAACAGGCGCACAACAAGGATCCATGCCTCGAGGAAGGCCTAATCTGGAACACAATTGTAGTTGGTGCCAGTTTTATTTAAATTCTGTATAAAACAAAGCCAGGTAAGAGGCAGCTGTTAACTGAAGAGACAGATTCTTCTGTAACAGGCTTCTGGCTCAGACACAGCTTAGTCATTGTGTGACCTTGAGTAGAACATTGCAGCTTTACACTCCACCCCCTTGACAGAAAGTGTAAAGTGGTCTCTGTGTGAGCGACTTGGTACCAGCTGTCAATACACAACAAGAGGCAGTGAAAGTGGTGAGGGTTTTCTTTGAGCCTGACTTTACTACAGTATAACGAGTGTTGCTATTTACATAGAAAGGGGAGAGTAGACACCCGGGCCTACTTAACGATCAAAGAGCAGATTTCCCCTTGTCTAAAAGGCAAGCTGATCAGTAAGATTTTCAATTAAAACCCCAAGAGTCATTTAGTGCATAATTAATGGGCAGCAGACAAAGTATTTTAATTAGTTTTTTTTATCCCCCTAATGCAATCATAGTCATGTCATGTCAGTCTGTTTAGACGCTTTATGAGATCTCGTCTGGCAGAGTGTGGCAGGGTACAAATGGCATCTTTTTAGCTTGCACCACCCTTGTATCCATAGTCAAAATGAAGGAATGAAGCACGTTTACTTTTTCACACTGATGCTGTCAAGGCTGTGACTTGTAGACATATATCTGTAGCACCACAGACGCTAACGCTGCATGTGTGAGGGCAGATGGGAAGCCATGTTGCTTCTGCCCATATGAAAAATAAAGATAAAAGGCATCCACTAGTGTGGAGGAGGCCGTGTCAAAAAAGTAAATTGAAAAGTGAAAACATGAACAGGGAGGTTAACGTCTGCTTGGTGTTTAGCTGCTTGCCTCATTTACAGAAGCATTCGCTGTTAATGTGGGGCAGCTGTGTTTATGCTTACAATGTGTAAAAAAGCACAGGAGGGGCAGGCGTTCAACGGGATCCTGACAGCCAGTGGGGTGGCGGACCAGATAAACAGAAGACCACTTATTAAACGCACACTCTATGATTAAGGAGGTTTCGATTTGTTCTTTAGCAGAGAAATGGGCTGATTAAGTGAAAACAAGAAGCTTGCAATTCTGCAAATTTGTAAAAATGGAACGAATTTAAGTGGATTTCTGTACTTCTTGAAGAGCACTATAAACGATTTGATCTAGATGTCAGATGCAAAGTTTCTTGAACATTTACCATACATAGCCATGTTACAACGGTGAGGTCGTAGCACTGGTGCCTTGTAGCCCCTGAGTTTGAATCTCATATGTGATCATTGTCTGTATCAGGAAAGCATGTTCTTCCCTTGCTTCTGATGGTTTCCTTTTGCCTACTTGGACTTTTTGTTTTCAGTTTTATGCTCATTGGTAACTCTGAATCAATCATGTATAGGTGTGCTTTTTGGTGGGCTGGTGCCCATCTGCCTTACGCCTGATACTGGTAGGACAATCTCTGGCCCCAATACCTTTGTAATGAAGAAAATGGGTTCGGAAATGGATGGAAGAACTGATGAAGGGAAAAGAGAGCAACCAAGCGCATCCCAGGACTTAAGGACATATCCTATTTCAACAGCCTCAGAGGGTTAAACCAGTTCAGTGTTGAGCCAAAGGGGACTGGGAAGGGACCAAATCCAGGTCTTCAGAATTCTCAGAGGTATTGATAAAGCAGGTCCAGATGAGCTTTTTCACCTTACCAGTGAATCACATACTCAAGGACACCACTGAATATTAAGTGGAGGTACATTTAGGACTTAAGCCATGAAACACTTCTTAATGCAAAGGCACATGGATATCTGGAACAAACTACCCAGACATGGAGTTGAAGGAGAAGCATTGAAAATCTTTAAGAAGTATATGAATGAGATCTTGGAACAGCTTAGCTATCAGTTAAACAAACACATTTGATGGTCTCCTTCTTATGTTCTAATGGATTTGAGACTTGCAATTAACAGCCCAAAACAATACAAAACTAGAACTGCCCTTGTTATTTAATGAAATTGTGGAGCTTGATATTTTCATTGGTGTATTTAGCTGATGCTTTTCCTCAGACTGACATTTATAAAAAATACTGTAACGGTATGGTAAAATTGTTTCCAAATTTAAAACACTGCAGAACTGGTATGCTCAGCAACTGATTGAGGGTTTCATGGGATGTTAGTAGTAGAGAGGGAATCTGCAACTTCACAATTAAAAATCTATGTTAGCTGACCTGTCAGATATGGAGTCATCCAGACTCTGTCAGTCTCTCCTATTCTGAATATGTTTTGAATCTGTTGGGGTTTTATCCCATTAGGAATACATTGATTTTATTTATTTTTTAAATATACTTATGCTTATGATTTGGGCCATTAAATCGACAGCATTACAGTGGCACTATTGTTGATTCCTGGTACTTGGACCATCTTGGAGTGGGCGTGTCTTCAGAGGTTGTGACCTGTCAATCATAACACGATGGGATTAAAGGTCATCCGCGGTATGCTTCCTCATCTGAGTACATGGATTCAAAAATCCTTCAAACCTTTTAGAAAAATGTATTTATTTTGTTTCTGTTCTTCTTGAACTTTCAGCAGATTTTTTCTCATAATTCTTGGTTTTGATTATAGAGAAAAGTCAAGCAAAATGACATCTTTTATTGGCTAACTAAAAAGATTACAATATGGAAGCTTTTGAGGCAATTCAGGCCCCTTCTTCAGGCAAGATATAATACAAAAACTGAAGTTCCCTGTTTTGTCCCGGTTTTGATTACCGATTGTTCTCCTGGTTCTGACCCTTGCTTCAGTTTTTTGACAATGTCCTTGTTTTCTAGTCCCCCTCCGAAATCTCACACCTGCTGGGTACAACAGACTCTGCTCCTTCTATTTTTCCTTAGTGCCTCACTATGGGCCACTTTATTATATGTCATGTTCTATGTCTTCATGTCTGTATCCGCTTCAGGTATAAGCTTCCACAGTTCCTGATTTAAACTAAAAGCAATTCGAAAGAAGGCACGGTACAGCAGATACGTTTCACTATTGGGACTACTTCTAGGAGAACAGCAGGCCTTTGTATCATATGTGACTGAGCACAGGTTATCCAATTTCATATTTCTTAGTACCCATGACAGTACATATGTTGAGATTTTTCACAAAACAGCCTTTAAACATCCTAAATAAATTAATCATATTAACGCTATCACAAAAGTGTCATCAAAAGAATGTGACATGTTGACCTTCCAATGATTGATTGAGATTCTCATCTGAGATGTGGAATGAAGCTACTGCTAGCGCAGTTCAAATAAGATCATTCAGGATGTAAACCCAGCAAACCAATTACCAGAAAAGCTTCTTGTCAACAAGGCATAATAGATAAAGAAATAATGTCTGTCTGGGCACTCCTGCTAAAGGCTTCTATTGTAGGCGATGCAGCAAAAAGTCAGCGTGAAAGGATGTATGACTAGCAAATAGCTACCAGTAGCAGAATGGATATGGGCACGAGATATGGAAGTAACTGACAGAGACAGAAGTGTTTAACAGGGGAGAAGGTTATCTCTCTATACCCTGGCACAGGAAGCAGCAAAGACTTCTTAATGCACGCAGTAGTGTATAATGAAGATGCTTTCTAAGCATCTGGCCCTTTAAATGAAATAATGCTTAGGGGTGCAGTCATGACTTGAACCACCAGGGGGCAGAAGCACATTGTAACTTTAGGCCAATTTCAGGATTAACTGCCTTACACATGAAATGTGGCAGACCAGCCAGTCTAGAATCAACATGCAAACTGACATGAGGTCTCACTAGCCTGGCAAAAATAATTCAGGCTGGTCAAGGAGGAACCCCTGGAGCATTCAGGGTGGGCACCTTATTAGATAAGTCTTGTAGCTTGATATGCTCTGCAGAGCAGCTAGAGTTTTGCTTCTGCTTTTCCCAGAAAAACTACCTGTGCTCATCCCTACTTCACACCGAAAACAAATTACTTTATTATCTAAAGACAACTTCTGAAACTACAGAACTGAAAGACTCTCCATCATTCTGATACTGCTGGACTCAAAGGCAGCAATGTACACACTTAGAAATGTACAGTGTATAATGCAAAATGAATAAACCGTCCAAGTGACATTTTAAATCACAAGAGTGCCAATCTTTGCGCTTTCTGCACATTCTTCTGCTTCCTTAACACTGGTGACCTTAAAAGCTACTGAAAGCCAAAGGCAGACAGCTTAGTTTCATTAACCAGATAGCAGATCAGTTAAGGTGTTGCATTTGTTTCCAAAGGTCACCTGGAATATCAGGTCAAGTTCTTTGGGATGAATGTCACAGAGTGGCTGTATCATAATGGATGTTTTACAGTTAACCTGGGTTAACCTCCGATGTTAAGGAGCATTTTTATGTTGTCATACATGAAGGGTCATAAACCAGAAAAGAGATAGATTGTCAATGGAGTCATCTGATGTTTCATATTGGCTGCAGATGTAAAGTTCTACCCCCACCACTCCCCAAATGTCATTCATCCGACATAATGAATGTTAATGTGTTCAGCTCTGATGACAGACTTCCGAAAGAGTAAATCAGTGATGGCAGGTCCCTAAATTAGCAGCCCATTGACAGATTGGCTGGTGAAAATGTCATGGTAATGAGTGCTGTACTTAACCAAAGAAAGACACTTCTAAACATAGCAAATGGTAATTTGAGCGCAGTAAAGCACTAGAATATCACTGCACAGTCAATTGCTTCGCACTTGTAGGACATGTTTCAGTCTTTGTCTTCACTGCCATAATAATTATAAATCACAGCAAGACCCATCAGTCATATGTGCTGAGCAAATAGCCATCATATCACTTTTTTAAAAAATGACTATCGAGCCACATCACCTTTTAGAGATGGACTGAGTATAACCAATGAAAGCCACTGGGATTTATTTGTGGCATGTATTATATACAGTGACCTTTGTATTGTCTCCCTTGTGTCTGAATAATGAAATACAAAGTAGAAAGAGAAAAGCTACACAGGCATGAGCGATAGTCAGCACAACTCTTACTCTGAAACATACTTAAACGTGAGCTCTAAGTGCGTCTTTTAAGAATGATGCCATAGGAGAATACTGCATATAAATATACTGTACATATACGCTTACCGGCCACTTTATTAGGTACATCTAACCCCCTTTTGCCTTCTGAACTACTGTAATTCTTCATGGAATAGTTTCAACAAGGAGCTGGAAATATTCTTCAGGAATTTTGTCCCATATTGATATGACAGCATCACACAGTTGCTGTAGATTTGTCAGCTGCTTATTCATGATGCAAATCTCCCATTCTAACACCTCCCTAAATTGCTCTATTGGATTGAGATCTGGTGATTGTGGATGTCATTTGAGTACACCAGTTTGAGATGATTTGTGCTTTATGACATGGAGTGTTATCCTGCTGGAAGTAGTCATCAGAAGATGGGTACACTGTAGTCATAAAGGGATGGACATGGTCAGCAACAGTACTCAGGTAGGCTGTGGCATTTAAATGATGCTCAATTGGTACTAAGGGGTCCAAAGTGTGCCAACATCCTCCATACCATTACACCACCACCATCAGCTTGGATGGATTCATGCTTACATGTCGTTGAGGCCAAATTCTGACCCTACCATCTGAATGCCGCAGCAGAAATCAAGACTCCTCATACCAGGCAGTGTTTTCCCAGTCTTCTGTTGTCTAATTTTGGTGAGCCTGTGCCAACTGTAGCCTCAGTTGACTGTTTTTAGCTGACAGGAGTGGCACTCGGTGTGGTCGCCTGCTGCTGTAGTCCATCTGTTTCAAGGTTCAACATGTTGTGCATTCAGAGATGTTCTTCTGCATGCCTCATTTATAGCGAGTGGTTATTTGAGTTACTGTTGCCTTTCTATCAGCTCAAACCAGTCTGGATATCCTTATCTTACCTCTGATATCAACAGGGCACTTTCACCCAGAGATCTGGCACTCATTGAATATTTTCCCTTTTTTGGATCATTCTCTGTAAACCTTAGTGAAAATCCCAGCAGATCAGCAGTTTCTGAAATACTCAGACCAGTCCGTCTGGCACCAACAACAATGCCACGTCTTCCCAATTATCTTTCTTCCCCAACTCAGTTTCAGCTGCAGCAGGTCATCTTGACAATGTTTACAAGCCTAAATGCATTGAGTTGCTGCCATGTCATTGGCTGATTAGATATTTGCGTTAACAAGCAGATGAACAGGTGTACCTAATAAAGAGGCTGGTACGTGTATATATTTATATGTATAGAAACGAAGGTCTGTGTTTGCATTTTTATAGCTAGAAATCCACAAATGGAGAAAATGAGTCACATATCTTATAACAGTCTTTAATTCCTGAGCTTTCAACACCTAGCACGTGTCATCATCAGTGGAAAATGATTAGATATGCAGGAATCAAAAGTAATATATAGCAAATGAAGAATAGGGGCAGGTGAGTGTTAGAGGGGTGGATTAGTAAGGTGGGGTTCGGAGGGTGTTGGTCTTAAAGTCTTTATTATTTGGATGTTCTTCTTCAAGTGTCTGTTAATGGCATTTTCGTTTGATTTTAAGATATGTGACATATTTTCTCCCTTTGTGGATTTCTAACTATAAACATTTATATGTACACAATATAGTGGATGGCCGAGATGGACCCTGTTCCCTTACCTGGCCAGGAGGCCAGAGCAGTGAATGTTTAGGGACAGGACATTTCTTATATCAGCCAAGAGCTGGACATAACATATGAACATGGACAGACTGGCATCTTGGTGGGAATTTAACAAAAGATCCTTGCCTGGTTGGGAGGCCAGAGTAGTGGATAGACTTCGGGAGGTAGCATACCAAGACTGCATGCACCTCTGGTGTGCTGGGTGGCAGTTCCAGTTCAAGCATTTTCTAGTCAAGTCTATACAGTGCAACCCAGAGAAGATGTACGAAAAGTCTAATATCAATTTGCTCCCCTTAATTGTAGCCACAATTATTTAAAAGCACATCAAATTCAGGAATGCATCAAACACACATTGTGCTGATCAGAATGAGGCTGAATGTAATCTTGATCTTCACCATTGCTGAGGAGGCGCTCTTGATGGTAATACATTTTAAAAACCCTTGAAAGAAGCTTTAAACATGCTCCTTCCACTAATGCAGCTGGCAACATGATGCCCTTGTTTCAAAGAAGGGCAGAGTCCAAGTGCAGATATGGCAAGTATGCAGAAAATCATTACTTTTAAAATTTTTTTCTGGTATATCTCCATCAGTAGGACAAAAATGTGTATTTAAGGTTCTGCAGGTGATTTTGTATCATACCCAGATTTTAAAAAACTATGAGAGTGCTATAACTCCTAACATGTAGTTAATGCTTTCTGTCATTATACTAGCTGTGAACAATGTTGTAGATTTCAGGATTTTTTTTTTCTTTGTGTTTTTTGTCATGTGATCACAAGGACTCTTAGCCACACTATTATATAATCATCAGTTTCAGCAGTGTCTTAATGCACCGTGCTTTCTGAGTGGTTAGGTTCCTTGGCTTCACGGGTCAATCCGGTGGTTAGTTCATGTCACTCCAAGTTAAACATGGCCATGCTGCTGATATCCAGTATCCCTCAGTGGATAATTTCCATTAAAAGATTCCCTCTCTTAGTTAGTGGCGAAAACTGGGTGGAAATCAGGCAGTTAAGAGTTACGCTTTGGGCTTTTGATTTTTATTCCTTTGATTTCTGTTTTTGCATTCTCGCATTATAGCATCTCCTGGTTTAGGTGCTCGCAGCAATCATTGGAACCTTGTCCTTATCATGTAACAATTGGTATTCATTAATATAGGTATTAACCAAATTATGATGATTAAGATGTTCAAAATAAGACAGAAAGAAAGGCATGTTATAACATCTGCACCTACTGCAGTTATAAGTTTAACAAGGCACCCCATCGTGACTAAATCTAGGGTATGCAGCGAGTGCACTTCTTAATGGGGCCATTTGTCGTGTACTATGCGAAGAGAACATTTCTGCAGTTCAGGGGAATGAGGCGATGACTTAGTCTCAATACACCTAGTAATTCCTTCCGTTTCATACACACCTCTTCTTGTCTAGCAGCTCGGTTTCTGTGCTCATCTCCTTCTGTAATCAGTGTGTAAAAGTGCTCATTAATTGAAAAGTAAAGGAGTCCTTGAGGAATTCAAATCATTTTTCCTCTAAGTGTAACATAAATGCTCTGCACATTTCACAGTTAGAAAGTGACTCAATGAAAAATAATTAGATCCAATAAGTTCATTGGGAGGAGACACTGGTATAAAAACCTAAGGGTATAAAAGCTGTCACCCAATTTGTGTGATGCACTGCTCCATTAGATCTTATCTTCGAAAGCCAGCCTAACAGAACCGATTGAAAATTATAAATAATTACAGTAATAACTTTTCAGATTTCCAGTTATTTTAAACATTTGGCATACCAGAATACTGAAAAGGGGCCTGCTATTGAAAACAAAACATGAGTGATAGGGCTCAAAAGGGCTCTGAAACAAAAATAGTCAATAGTTAGTACCGTTCATTGATTTATGCTTCACAAGTTCACAGACATGCCTGATTTTTGGGCTATACTTAAATGTACCAACAGACTTAGCTAACCCACAAATGAAAATATTTTTACATTTTACTAGGTGTTAGTAATTTATTCTGTAGTGGCAGGGGTGAAAACAATTTTAAAGGAGTTTTAAAAAAGAACTAGCACACAAACAAGGGTCAGCAACTAAAGTCAGAAAAACCAGAGTTACAGCCAAACTCGGAACTAAGCACAAAAGTAAAGTCTGCTGTCCTTGTATGCTGTTAATAATAAGTTATTATTGTGAGAGAGATTCTTTCCTTTAAAAGTTTTAAAGTTTGGACACATGCTGATACGAGTGGCTATCATATATTTAATGGCTTCCAGGTCATATGGTACAGGTACTGTATGTTGTGCCTAACAACCACATGGCATCACAGCGTCAAAACGCACAATGTGGGGATGCCAGTGAAATCCAGAGGCACAACATTGAGGAGCTCATAGAGAGGCAACAAAGAATATGATTTAATGCTATCACAAAAATAACACTAAAATTATAAAAAGAACAAATAATAAATATGTTAAAAATGAAATTAAACAAATCATTAACAATATGAGATGCTCTATGAGCTAGGAAAGAAGGCTTCTTTTTAAAAGTAAATATTCAAACAAGAAGCTGAAGGTCGAGCATATGATAAATTATATCACCAAAAATCTACACAATAATTTTGGTTACAGAGAGAAAGTGAGGAAAGAAGGATAGTATACGGAATTGCATCATTAATTGCACTAATTTCTACAAGTAATATCTGAATTGAGATAATAAAAAACAGCAGCCTACACCGCCTGCTGTTAGCTCCATGGCTGTCTGCCAGGAAGGTCTACCATCTGAGTGCTGTCATGTTGTAGTTTATCAATCCATTCAGCCTTTGGACCTTCTGTGAAGCCAATGACCTGAACACCTGAAAGAGCCAAGAACTCGGCCACATACAAACCGCACAGCCAGGATCCTGTTGTATCAGAGACTAATTTGGTTCTGATGACGTGCCTCCATTCCTGTAACTTAACAGGTGCCTGCTTCAAGAAGTTAGGCCAGCCTTAAAAGTCAAGCTAAGTTTGGGTTTAGGTTTTTTGTTTTAGGTTGTTCCTCTGTTTTTATGCTTTGCTTAGCAATAAACTGTATAGAAAACACAAAGAGCATGAGGAGCCTTTTAAGGATATTCCAGATTTCCTCCTACATCTTGAAGAGTGTTTTAAGTCAATTGGTAATTCTACACAGACATTCGTGAGTTTGGCAGTGGATCCTGCCTCATACCTGATGCTACTGGGATAGGCTCAAATGGAATATAGAAGTTTGAGAATGTTAAATGGAATAATATAAAACAAAGCAAACATATGTTACTACAAATCTTAAAATTCTGAATTGAAAAAATGAACAAATGACAAGTTCATATAATGAATATTAGAAAAGTTATGACAAGAACATTCATTCTGCTGAACACAGCGCCTTAAAATGTCTTCATCGACCTCCGAGAGACAATAAAATCTGAAGGTCTCCAAAATTCTACCGTTAACCACATTACTTGGTAACCTATTCCCGTGTGAAATATTCTTATGTTTACCCTTAATAAGTTCCTTGTCCTTATTGAAGAATTCATTGCAAATTAAAACAATGCAATGAAGTCTGTTTTTAAATTCTGAAAAGAATAATGAAACCTGGTGAAGAAACTTGCCTGTAGAAGTAATATTGGGGCAACAGCTACTGCCACCCAGATAAAAAATAAAAATAGACAATATCTACAAATATTCAACACTAGGGTAGTAGCAGAAAGGAGGATGTGACCATCCATTTGCCCAGCAGCAGCTAATGCCAGGTTACCTAATAAAGAGGAGGGTAAGCTATTTTGGGCATTCCACCAAGTGTGCCAGCATTAAGAGTACAAATGTACTCTTTCGTAAATATAACATTAGCTTCCACTGTTATGCTGATGACACCCAGCTCTATCTCACTAGCAGACCTACTGCTTCCTTTCCACCCTCCTCACTTATTGATTGCATAGCAGAAATCAAATCCTAGTTTTTTTCAAACTTTCTTAAATTAAATAGTGACAAAACTGAGGTTCTCCTCATTGGTACAAAATCAACATTATCCAAAACTGATCATTTTTCATTTGTCATTGATAATTCCTCTGTCTCCCCTTCTCCACAGGTTAAGAGTCTGGGTGTCATCCTTGACAGTACTTTATCCTTTCAGTCCCACATCAATAACATCTCCCGGTCTACATATTTTCACTTGTGTAACATTAATCGTATTCAGCCCTCCTTCACTCCCCACACCTCTGCTATCGTTGTTCATAGCCTTGTCACTTCTCTTCTGGATTATTGCAATTCCCTTTTCTTTGGTCTTTCTCACAAATATCTTTATAAGCTTCAGCTGGTCCAGAATTCAGTTGCCCGCATCATTATTAGAACCCCCTCTATTCACCATATCACTCCCGTTTTGCAGCAGCTTCATTGGCTTCCAGCTCAGTTCCGAATTCAATTCAAAATTCGACTACTAACTTTTAAGGCTATCCACAACCTTGCCCCTCCATATCTGTCTGACCTCCTCCATGTTGCCATTCCCTCCCGCACCCTTAGATCCTCTTCCTCCATTCTCTTGACTGACCCCTTCATCTGTCTTACCACTATGGGGAACAGAGCATTCGGTTGCTCTGCTCCCCAGCTTTGGAACTCACTACCACCTGAGCTTAGAAATATTGAATCATTTTCACTTTTCAAATCTAAACCTAAAACTCATTTGTTTAAGACTGCTTTTTCTCTTTGATTACAATTGCTCTGTCTGATTTTAACTTTTGTATTTTACTTTTGTTTACAATCTGTGTATATCTATTTTTCGGTGTCCTTGAGTGTTTAAAAAGGTGCCTACAAATAAATAAAATGTATTATTATTATTAAATGTAGTGTTTTTACACCCACAAGTGTAAAGGAACCTTTGAGACTCGAGAAGACCAAACTTTGACATCCTTATAGTCCACCTTGCTCCAGTAAATACAGAGGTAGTTTGGGATCTTGGGAACCTGGCCAAGACTGGAGCAGGATGGCAAACTTGCCTGTCTGGGACTGGAATCCTTTGCACTAATGATTTCAACCATGTAGTGTAATAAAGTTTTCGGTGTCCTGCGATAAACTCTAGTGGGCACTGATACATCCACCTACGTTTTCTTAGTCCAACTTCAGCATAATGAGGTTATGAGAATATTTTGCCTGCGTCAAGTGCAAAACAGGAGCCAACCCTAGACAGAGTGCCAGGTCTTCAGAGGGCACACTCAAGTACATACCCACATTAGTCACACAGGACCCTAATAAGCATACTCTGCAAATCTTGGATATCCCAAAGGAAAACCAAAGTATCTGGAGAAAACCCCATGTTTAGGGAGAACATGTAAATGTGCAAAATAAACGGTCAACTACACTAAAATTAAAGAACCAATTACTTAGTACTTCTGCTTCCATCAAGAGCCACTAAGAAAGACTCATCCGTCCCTGGTTTCCCCTTGAAATATGATAATGCACAAAATATTCACAGCCTGAATGTGTTGTGCTGTAATTGAATGGAAAGAAATGTGCTTCCTGTTACACAGGCTTTTAGCTAAATTGAGCTGCTCATCTTCCATAAATTAAAATATAGCAAAATAAAGGAATGAGAAAATAATCTTTAAAATAATGAGACAGTTTTAACCTCTCTGAAATGTTTTCATTGCCAGCTACTATATTTCATGTCTTTGTTTCTATAAGCATTTCCATACAATATGGAAGATATGTTTACAAGTTCGATAAATGGCACCTCTTCCCTGAATCCATGGAAGCTGTGATACAAAAGGTCAGAGCAACATTCATCGGGGAGCTGTTCACAAATCAGTGAGGCGAAAATCTGCGTAAAGTGCTGTCGACAAGGGGCAAGCTGCAATCACTGAGCGACTGTGTGCCGAATAAGGCTTGAGCATGTGCTGCTTTTTCTCTGTCATTTTCTCTTTTTTATTTTGGGCACTGCTGTTCAATCAGCCTTCCAGTGTGCAAAGGCTTATAGGGCTGGGTAACCATTTTGATTAATGGAAAACAACGATAAAATAAACGAAATTCACACAATTTTCAAACCCTTCTCATTTTGAGAATTGCAGGCACTTAGCTAAGTTAAACTAGAAGAAAACCAGAGTACAGATATATGAGAAGAGCAGATAAATACCACGTAGACAGATCCGAATGCTAGAAGCTGTGAATGCTAACCAGTGCACCTTCAGTCCATCATCTAGAGAACACAACTATGACAAGAACACACAAATTCCACACTTACAATACCAGGTCAAGGTTTGAACCCATGTTCCTAGAGCCACAGTGAAGCAGTGTACCACCAGGAGTGCCATCTCTAATTCAGAAAACCCATGCAGACATTAAGAAAATGTACTAATTCTCTGAAGGCAGTAGCTAGCTCAGATCACCCAGAAATATGATAATTAGATTAAGCCACACAGAAATGAATTCTGCTGCATTCAGCATTAGCATAATAAAATGTACTACTTTCATCAATATGTTCAGTTTCTGAAACTTCTTTTTTTATTGCAGGGTAAAGAAAACCAGAAACTATACCAGCAGCGCTGATTATGAAAAAGTAGTTGACTTTGGAATGGTCTCTTATCCATGGCTGGGCACTCACACTCAAGCCCTTCATCACAGAGAGTAAGAAACAGTGTGACAATTGCACTTCAGAACAGGTCACCCATCTGAAGCGAAGCGCGTTCAGGCCCTACCAGTACTTGGAAGGGTTGCTGCTGGAAGAGCCCCCCCTGTGGTCTGATTGTGGAACCCAATGCCCTAGTACAGTGACGCGGACACTGTGCTATAAAAATGGCACCATTCCTTAGATGAGATGTAAATAGATGTAGTCATAGAAGATCCCTGGGCATCCTTCATAAAGAGTGTGGTATCTCCCGATGTCCTGGCTAAATTGTCCACCAAAGCCTGGTCATTCTGGCCCCCTAATCATCCCCAGTCTCTGATTAGCTAACTATTTCTCTTTACTTTACCACCTAAGAGCTGAATGTGGTGTGTGCACTGGCACAAATTGGCTGCTGTTGCATCATTCAGGTGGAAGCTACACATTGGTGGTAGTTGAAGCAGTTCCTCATTCACTGTGTAAAGCACTTTGAGTACCTTGAAAAGCACTATATAAATGATAATGAATTATTATTATTATTATTACTGAACTACCAGCCTGTTAGAAGAAGCAGGGTTGTCAAGAAATGCCCTTGCTTTGTCACCATTGGGACTTTTTTAGTGTGGCTAACCAGCAGTCAGTCGCACGCCCTGTTTTACAATAACAGCCTTTTCTTCTGGGATTTCCTATCTGTTATTGAGACAAACACATTCATTGATTGACAGATAAATAAATAAAGGGCCTGGAAAATGTATGTGTCCCTTTCCTGATTTAATTTATGATTTACACAGAATGTTTTAGGTTTTCAATCAGAATTTAATAGATAGTTAGGCAGACTGAATGATTCAGTGCAGCTACTTATTATCTCTGAGGAGCCTGGATTTAAATTCCAAGTCCAGGTACCTTCCGAGCTAAGTATGAATGATATTCCTGTGTCTGCATCAGTCCTTCTGGATGTTCTGCTTATTCTCCCACATCCCAAAGATGTCAGAGTTAGGATGATTGGCTATTCTCAACGAGTGATGTCCTTTGGTGGAGCAGAGCCATGTCCAGTATTCATTACTGCCTTGCACAGGATTCTGCTGGAATGGACTCTGATCTTTCTTGAATTTGGATATGTCCATCAAAAAACAGATGGCTAAACAGATGTACAAGAAGAAATGGCTCTCTTAATAACAAGTATTAGTTCACAAGTCTCCTTAAGAACACAATTCATGAACGCAAGCAAAATGTGTATTTAGCATTATTCTTGGAAAGATAAACACTCAGAATGTCCATGGATCTTACAAACATGTCACGTGCAATGTTATAAAGTAACAAATTAATGGAAGAAGCTGATATTTGCTTTCAAAGCCCAGCCGGGCCAAGGGGCATTTATCCCTCAATAACACCCTTCCCAAAATGCCTTGACGCAGGTGAATCAGTCTTGGCCTGGAAAAAAAAATGTGGACACCACATACAGACCCCAACAGAGTGCTGCTTGTGCAGAGGAGACGTATTGATGCAGGCTTTCTTATTGCATGTGAATCTTGTATAGCTAGAAATGAATCAATTTAGAGACCTCTGAGTGCAATATACAGTGCTTTATGAGGCATTTAAAATTCAGGAAAGGGAATATCTATTTCACAGATAAATGCCAAAGCAGCTGTCAGAGCCCTGGGTGATGATGGCCCTGTGCAACTGCAACAAGTTCCATTTAGTGGTAATTAAAAGAAACAATAAGGCCAATAAGCACACATTCACTGCATTAGAGAACGGATACTACCCAATTACATTCAAATACAATTTGAATAAGCAGAGCAGATGGAAGAGCATAAAAATAATTAGACAGGTGATTAAGTCTTTCTTGCCCAAATAGTTTTGTGTGTATTCTGAGTGAATTACAGATAGAATTACTGTCACCTACCTAAATTCAAATTGGCAAAAAATGTTATGTCAGTTGAAGCAAACCTAGTTGGTGGTGCAGTCTTGCTTGTGTCTACTCTCTGTTACAAGCCTTCAGGCATTTTATATTATTATTATTATTAGACAACTTACAATATCAACTGTTTATAGATTTATTTATTTTTTAACATTGTGGGCACAGACAGGCTAAGCAATTTGCATGTGGTCACATAGTTAGACAGCTTCAAGAACTGATCTAGCAGTCTTGTTGTTTAAATCCAAGGGTGTTGTTTGGCATAAGAGGCACCAAAAGAGCTTCGATTTGAGCCTGTTTATTAGCCTGGTTTGAGGCATTCCGAGGACACCACGATTATGCAGAGGTTGTACATTTGAGATGAGACAAAACCAGCAGCAATCATTCAGTACACTAGAGGGCACTACACAACACCATCAAGATCAGGACGCTCAGAAACAGTTATGGCTATTTGTTTGTCCCTCAACAAAAAGCAATGCTGAGGAGCTCAGTTTCTTTACGCACCACTACAGGTCCCCAGAGACAAGGGGCCATGGACTTTTTACAAGACATCACTCGGCACCAGAATTGATTCTGAGGATGGCATTAAGATAATCTAAGACAGGGATTAAAGGTTATTCTTTTTCTGTGCCTAACTATGTCAACAGCTGGCTGGTGGAAAAAAACAGCCACCACATTGTTAAGAAGACAGAAAAATATGGCATGAAAGGTGAACTTCATAGTGATGTTCTACAGATGAATAAAAGGGGAAGCCACCTCACTTGGTAAGTTAGAGAGCAACAATTAACTCTTGGTACTGCAGTTGCTGCTGCCCATTTCAGTGGATAAGTTTGATATTCTTGTAGATGGCTGCTTTTTTGCTATGGTGCCCAGCCCAATCGCCCCCTTTGAAGTTGAGAAATATGCCTTAGATGTTGGAGTTTAAGTGATTTCATTACCTTGACTTCCTGACTTGATTCAGTTATGGATAATGATATGGCTAATCAGTGATTACTGTCTTAAAATTAACTCTAGAATAATGATGATGACACTGGACTGAAGGTCTGGTTTGTACTTTCTTGGTTTTAACTGATCAAAAGATTTTATCATCTGCAATCTGCTGTACCATATATCAAGCACAATAATGTGCTTTCTTCTTTAGCCATTTTAAATTTGTCTTTTGTTTTCAAGGAAGCTTTAAATATACTAAAATGATCTCTCATGGATACAAGTCTGTTGACAAAGCTCTGAAACGAACTCCCTCTTCAGCAAAATATGGCATCAGTTTTAATTTTATTTAAACAGTTATTTTGAATACACAGCCAAAGGACCACTTGCCAAGTACTGTGTCACAAAATCTGCGTGAGTTGTGCATTACAATTTGTGAAATGTGTGTCACCATACCATTACATTTTCATAGCCCGCTTCATCTTGTGTCACATAATCAATAACTGTACATTTGTCAGGCAATTTAGGATTAAAATCACAATTGCACATTCTTTTTGTACTGAATGGCACTGATACTTTTTGAGGGCAAATAGCTTTTAGAAATCAAAATAAACAGGAATCATCATGTCGGTGTAGAAAAGTTCAGAAACTAAACAACAAGAAAACCAAAAGCAAAATTTAATTGCCTTAGAAAATTACCTTCTCTCCCTGATGTGTCTTTATTTATTTTTACAAAGGCACATATTAAAAAGATAGCAGTCAAAACCATGTGTTCCAGCAAATAGGATGTCACACAAACACACCCCATAATGATTTGTGATGATTACATAAAGTACAACAAAAAAATTTAAGAAAGCAAATTTCTGACCATACCTCTACATTACTTTGTATATCAGAGAATGACCACTGCTAGTGCAATCTCATTGATCTATAGACATAACACAGTATTTAGTCCTTTCTGGCTTTCGGTGTTCTACCAGTGAAGAAATGGGTTGGCAGAAAAATTATTTGGTTTAGGACTAGGAGGAAAGAGAGAATTTTGGTTAGAAACCAAAAGGAAAAGCAAGTTTAAAACACCAGCCAATACAGAAACTCAACACCATTGTCTAATACTTACGGTGACCAAACAAATAATGGTATCCAAAAATAGTAAACAGCACCACAAAATTTGTTTGTGAATTATCCAGAAACATCTCTTATGATTTCCTGCTACAATTAAGAACAAAAATGGGTGAAGGCCTCAATAAACCTTCATCCAAGTCTAAATACCCTAAGCTGGCCTTTAACAGGTTTAGATGGGGCACCAAAATAAAAAAAGCTACAAAAATATTAAGATATATATACAAACCGGACTCCAAAAAAGTTGGGACACTATACAAATTGTGAATAAAAACTGAATGCAATGATGTGGAAGTGCCAACTTCTAATATTTTATTCAGAATAGAACATAAATCACGGAACAAAAGTTTAAACTGAGAAAATGTATCATTTTAAGGGAAAAATATGTTGATACAGACAACAGTCAACAAATCCCAAAAAAGTTGGGACAAGGCCATTTTCACCACTGTGTGGCATCTCCCCTTCTGTCTATATATATTGCTTGTTATTTATAGTGCTGCCTGTATGTATGAGTTTTTTGTTGACACTGTATTATTTTTTAACAGTTCTGAGACAACATGCAAGTAAGAATTTCATTATGCTATGTACACATGACAATAAACTTGAACCATAAATCCCAACAAAGGAGCTCCCGACCACTGATAGGCCACTATTGAGCTGACAAGCAAGGAAAATCACTGAGCATTGGATCACAAGGTAACAGAGAATCTGATGACTTCTGTTCAAGTAAATTCTTACTGGAAGTTCAAATCAGAACTGTGACCAAGTTCTCCTCACACCGAACACTGAGTACCATGTAAAGTTAAGCACTGAGGTGCGTAATTACTAAGCTCAAACTCGATTCATTCATACATTAGGTCCAAAGCTGGAATTGATGGCAGGTCATCACAGTAAGCGCAGACTCGGTAGTGTCAGACATGTGGTACTTACCTCGAGCTTTAGGCAGGCACTGCTACTCCCTTTAAATGTGTTCAGTTCCAACCTAATCGACAATGTAAAGTTTGTCAGGAATGTCGACAGACAAAAGGTCATTAGTGAGGAGGACAGTAGGAAATGTTCTGGTCCAATGAGCCAGCTTTGCTGTAATGTGTTGGTTGACCTTGTGCAGATCATTCTTTCAGTTCTCGTATCTACTAATCTAATTCAGAGTTGCACAGGTCTTGAGCCTGTCTGTCCGGGCATTATTGATACAAGACCATTTATGCTAACACACATTAATTTAGAGAGAACCAAACCAAAACAAAAAGACCGCACAAACAGATGCAGCACCATTTCATAAGTTATGATGTGCTAAACATTGACTAAGCAGATTAATGCAGCATGCCTTATTACCTCTACTGGTAAAGTCTCAGACATGAAAAGCAAGTTACTGTACTGATAGTTACTGAATAATCTATTTATTCTTTATTGTACACAGCACAGCCCCAATACCCACAAACTTTGTTTGGAATACAGATCAGGATATGTGGACCTAAAAAGAGGAAACAGTAAAATAATGTTGTTTAGTAACAAAGTGCTTAATCCAAAAGATTAATGGAAAGAGCAGGCAGAGACAGGGAGAAGGTCATAACCAGTGAGACAAAATAAAATATTAAAATTATGCAAATAGCACAAGAGAACAGTTTAATTCAAAAACAAGCAAAGGTCATAAAGTGAATACTGACAAAAAAGAGTTCACAAAGCGCTAAAACTAAGTTCTTGAAAGGCAGATTTTGGAAAAGCTCTCTTATTCAAATTGAAAGCTTTGTGTTTCCTGTATTTATCTTCATTAAGTGCAGATGTTGTTTCTCTCCAATGTTGTATATACCCAGTTGTTCACTCTGAGTTTCTGTGAAGTGCTTTGAGCATTAAAAAGGTGCTGTATAAATAAAATGCATTATTATTATAAATGGCTAAAATTATGGAATGTTAGGACACTGCAACTACCGAACTCCTCTTTCTTATTTGTCCGGCCCCCATCACATGACAGCTGTGTGATTAGTGTTGTGGGCACAACTGTACTCTTCAGATTATCAATGTAGATTTAGTTTAACTTGAAATGTTTATTGTACTTTTATGCTGCTTTAAAGACACATATCCCACAACAGAAGCAAGAAACAAGAGAAGAACAACTCCAACAAAAAAACAGAGAGTAAGATTAAAAAATAAAAAAAAATGTATTTATCATGATGCAAAATAAGTATGATAACATGTCAATGTTGAATATTGGGCAGTAAAAAGCTAAGGCAGAAATCCCAAGAAACTTAAAACAGGGTGACATACATAAAGTAGAAACAAGCAAATGACAAAACCCTAATTCAAACCTTAACATTTGTGTATATTTCTTTTGATTTTCCCCTTTCTCTTGTTATTTGAATAATGCTGCCAGTGTATGGGTGTGGCCAAATGACAAGTAGCCAGTGGAGTGGGGGCGGGGCTAAGGGAGGAGCTCCAGGGAGCATTTTCTTGCAATTCCATAAGCATGTCAACTTTTGCATCTGTTATGATTCACATGCCTCACTGTGTCTACTGTCCTTTCAGAATCAGACATGTAATCTACAGTACATTTGTATTGCATAAAAAGGATGTTGGATAATGCACAGGGGAATACTTGTGTGTGGTATTTAAACTGTTCAAACTGATACACTGTTAACATTGAAATGCTGCTGATTGTAATTCAGCAGACATGGCAAAAGTTCAACTTACATAAAGATTGCCAGAGTGATAGTGGATCCCTCTGGAACAGATAAAACGATCATTTATTCAAGGTTCTTATCAGTGCTGGCAGTACGGTGGCCAGTGCATGACTGCTCATGTTCACCAGGAACGAAGTTCATTCATTTTAGTCAGGCTCAGCCCACACAATATAAAGCATATAAGATGTCAGGGTAGTCGGAAATCTCAATCATTAATTTATTAATGTAGCGTCATACTGCTTCTGCATGTGACATATTATACTGGAAGAACTTGGAAGGGAAAGTGTGGTCAATTGGCTTCTAGCTAAGCTTATTGCAGAGAACGATTAACCCCCTAAAGGTTTATTTTCTCAAAGGATGTTGTTACCTTGATTATTTCACATTTTCCCCATTTACTTTTCAAATGGCTACACATTTTATTTGAAAGAACCTCTCTTATCTTGACTTTGCTTTACAGTTTAACAAAAGTTACAGACCTGGTAAAACTCTATTTAACTATATATATACATACACATACACACACACATATATTATATTTTATATATATATATATATATATATATATATATATATATATATACTGTATATACACACATATATATGTACACATACATATATATACCTGTTTGGACACACCTCCTCATTCAAGGTGTTTTCTTTATTTTTATGACCATTTACATTGGTAGATTCTCACTGAAGGCATCAAAACTATGAATGAACACATGTGGAGTTATGTACTTAACAAAAAAAGGTGAAATAACTGAAAACATGTTTTATATTCTAGTTTCTTCAAAATAGCCACCCTTTGCTCTGATTACTTTTTTACTCTCTCTTGGCATTCTCTCGATGAGCTTCAACAGGTAGTCACCTGAAATGGTTTTATGAATCTGTGCAAGCACTGTAGTGTATGTGCCAAATGGAAAGCACTATATAAGAATAAACTGAATAAGACCCACGCTAACAAAAATCTGAATTCTCTACCTTTACTTGTATCACTTAGAAACTGTGCCATCAAAACACGGGAAATCTTAACCGGAGAGCAAGCCAAAGCCATTAAGATGGCCATTACAGAGCATTGTAATTCATACTCATATATCACTGATTTGGGTTTAAAATATGGAAAATATACTAAATGTATAGGATTACTGCCAATTACAATAAGACCATTGACACATTTTTCTTTACATTATAATTTGCTAACATGGGATCTAAATAATACTAACCTTTATTAGGCAGCTGATTAATTAAAGATTGGTGGATGTTATCATCTTATCATGCAAATCTGATTTGAGTTTTGACCTTGTGCCTCATAGCTTATGCTGTGCCATTCTCTGCCGTAAGCACCATTTCTCTCAGTACTGTACAGGTAAGCAAGGCTTTCTCTATTAATTGTAAAATAACTAACAACAATAAAGGGTGCATCTCACGTGGCACAACATTATAAAGTAATTGATGACATTACTGCACAGGTCTGTTGAAATCTTTTTAAGACATATATGTAAATTTACCCGATGGTTACTCTGATATCAAAATGTGGGTAATGTTGTGGATCACTGAGTAAGAATCAGAAGAAAAGCGAAGCGGACAGGCCACCTAGCACACAAAGCTCACCATTTTCTATTCTACTCTTGCGTTGAGATTTGAAAGTGTGCATGGTTAAACCTTCAGTACACTTTTTGGTTAATTATTCACTATTTCTATAGTTTTTGGTGAAATGATTTCCTTAAATATGTGTCACGTTAACCAATTACAATATGTGTAGCAAATGTTAGTTCAGCCTAAGAGGGCATGTGTTAGAATATTTTGTTGTCTTTCAATTTTTTGTTTTGTTAGTTCTGTTTTTGATTGGTCTTTGTTAAATTTATGCAACATAAGTTGTTTATTGATTTGGCATTGTTTATGAATTATTGTGTAATGTTGTATTGTTATCATTATATGTAGTCATTTCCTCCTTTATGGTTTTCTGTCCTGTCTCCTGTATGTGGAGCCCAAGAAGGTTTGGCCACCTGATTATGCAGCTACACTATAGTAGTTCTCACAGCAGACTCTGCATTGATTATAAATGCTGATTTTGTTGATTTCCACTTACTATTGATAATTGGATATTCTGGCTTTTGACTCCTTGTATCAGGTACTGTTTTTGGCTGGTGTTTCCTTAGATTTAGTCACTTTTAGGTTTTGCCAAATCTGTTTTGTTCCAGGCTTGCATTTTTTTATTCAATTGTTTTTTCAAATGCATTTCTAAATATAAATGAACTTCATTTGGATTATATTGAGACCAGATGTTTTATAGTTCTCCTATTTTCATTTTTTTGGATATTTTGATATTTAAATGCCTTTACCCTATTTTGGCCTGAGCAGGGGTTAGGTTGTCTGCAGTGTGGCCTACTCTGAGAAGCGAGACCTGAGTGAATGGCTGGTCTGACTTGTAATTTTCTTGAGCCTTTTTGGCCCTTTACTGACAGGATCACAACAGTAGCAACTTTATTTTGTTTGTTAAATAAAAATGATGTTGATTTAGAGCTGAAATTTAGGGAGTTTTTTTTTTTCTACAGAATAGTTAGGTAAGGGAAAGGATCTGTTACACAGTCATAAGGTCTTTCACCAAAATGATAACCGGAATCAAAAGGTCAAAACTAAGCAAGTTTTTCAAAGACAAAATATATTTCCTTAAAAGTTTTATTTTTTCCTTTTTGTTGCTTGAATGCCATGTCTGTTGCAAGTCATCACTGTAAGTGGTATTAAACTTTGGATGCTCTTTAAATGTCACCACACTGACGTCATGTGCTGCACTAGTATACGCCACATCTCCAAAAGACCACCCATCTCCTCTGAACCCATTGAAAAAAAATGTTAAAAAACTGAAATAATAAATAAGAACGAAAGGGGCAGACTGATACTTAACATGTTTCTAACAAATAATAAATGAGCAAAATTTTTATGGACAGGCTGCGTTACGCTGTCCTGCCTGATATTTTCCAGTTACTTAAACTGTTCAGTTAAGTTTATTTCTATAGACAATTTTAGGGGATTACTATATCAGCTCCTTACTTGTACTTTATGATTACTTTGCCTATCTCCCATTACCCTAAACCACACAGATCATTAACCACACGGGGAAAAATTGCAGCACCTACGAAAAAACAAGATGGCATTGCAGTAAACAAAAAATGTAACAATACAACTAAAAGTCCCAAAACACAATGAAAATGCAAAAGTAAAACTAAATTCAGTTGTGCTCAGATTGAGTTTCAGACATGGTGAAAAGGGCATGAGGCCTCCAAAAAATAATACAGAAGCAGGCCAGGACCTTCACTGACCAACCCGGAAGAGGCTCATTAACAATTCACCTAGTCCCTCAACTGCTACCTGTAGGCTTTGGCCTAAAGAGGCCCCAAAAATGGGGAGATAGCTTTAAAGTATATCAAAAATATATCAAAATGTCTCATAAAAGAGAAAGAAACATAAAACTCTGGCTTGTAGACAGTTCTAAGCAAGTAATCTTTATAAACAAAGCTTTATTAACAAAAAGAGGAAAATAAGGCAAAATTAGCAAAACAGCAACCAAGGATCTGCCTGAAAGACAATATGAAGGAAACAAGTCCAAATACCCTATCTACAGCAAAATCCAAAAACAGAAGCAAAAAAAGTCCATAAGCCAGAAATCAGAAATGAAACAATACTTACATAAAGACTCCAAATACACACAATGTGCCACTGCGGAGGTCCTCTTCTTTCATTCAATTAATGTAAAGAGAGGGGGGGGGTCTTAGTAGTGATGATGTCAGGGTGGCCCTGCCCTTTTGGGGTGCCACCCACAGAACACAAAGAATAGATGCATCTTTTAAGGGATAGCATACAAATAAATAGTAAACAAATCTAACGGAAATAACATCTAACAATGAAAAATAATAATTAAAAAATGGCAACACAGCAACAAATAAATACAAGCCAGGGAAAACCCCTGGCTGTGACATAACATCAGCAAGAATCAAAACCTAAAAAGAAAATATATAGTAAAGGCTCAGAGAAAAAGCTATTAAACAGCAGTAAAATTAGAAAAGTTGCCAAAATTCATGACAAACCATATCTAAGTCACCGTTACTGCTTTTGTGGTGTGCTTTATTGTGCGCCACTTGCTGTTGATTTGAACCTGTGCAGTTCTTGCTTGATGACAGACTTTTTGTTTTGCTTCTGTGTGTTTTGCTCTTTGCTGGCCCAGCCTGCCCAACTACTGTTTTCAAATTCACTCGTCAACTTAATGCACTACCGCTCGAACAAGGTCACACGTGTAATTGCAATCGGTAGTATAATAAGCAAGGTTCTGCTTGCTGCCAAGAATTAGTCCTACTGATGAAGGTTGCAGAATTTCATACGAACCAATGTCCTGCCTCTCTACACATTTATGACATGTTCTCTCAAAAGTTAACACCCTATTCTAGATTCTGCAACGCTCTTTGACAATGGGTGTGCACTGGCACATAAAAAATGAAGAGCGACACCTCTATAAATGGGGATTACTAAACAGAACTAAGATTGACATCACAATGTGAGGGTTGATGGAGGCATTTCTGAAAAGACTCATCTGACATCTCACTATACATTATATTTTAAAATACATATCACGAATTGTTGTGTTAGAGAATTAGCTGACTGCCATCTCTCTCTAGATACAATATTTAACCTGGCTGTAGCATCATGTCTTCACTTCCTATTACAGCTCAGATAAACCATTATCAGGCACATCGGCAATGATTAGCAAACGAAGAGCATAGCATCCAGAAATGTCACTGTGCAAAAAAAATGTAGCAAACAGTAGGTGTGGACTTCATAAATTAGACTAGAAAAGTTCTTTCTGTTCCTTTATATCTCACTATTTTTGCGTTTTGAATGTGATCATTTTGCCAATTTCTTGAAACTTCTGGCTGCACGCAAATGCTGTTTTGAGAACTTTTTTGATGGTAACAGGATAATTGCTACCATGTGATAAACAATGACACGGTGCACAACATCATTATCTATTTAATGTAGTAGTGTGGCACTCAGTGTACCCTAGCTTTTGGAGAACGAATAACTTTCCATCTTTGTGTGAGCTCATGTGGACTTTGTTAAGAGATCTGTTTAAGTTAGTTTGGCTATTGACTCACAGTTAGTCAGTACTTCTGGTCTGATGATTTTTGTTTATTTTCTTGCTGGTTTCTTTGTCCCATGTAAAATGAGCCCCTGCTTGATATTTTTGACGTGAATACTCCATAGAATGTCGTTTCATTTCCTGATCCAGGATCTGTTGTGTCTGTCCAGTCTGACGTTAACACTGTATGTATATTCCTATTTCAATATGCCAAACAAAAAGTAGGCCTGCCTGTCAGCAACTTGCAGTGCACTAGTTTCAGGCAATTCAGTCTAGACTGACACAGACCTGATACTGAAGTAATCACTCGGGTCTAAATTACAGATAAAATTCATCTATAAAAATATAATCTTTTTGTTTAGTTTTTTAATATTGTCAGTTTACCAATGTGAGGCAAAAAAAAAAAAGATGAAGAAAAACTCCAAATACAGTTTGGGGAAATGTTTCTCCAATGTCCTTTAGCATGTAGGCACTGGAATATGTCAGTGTGTGGGTTTCACTCCACTTCCTAGCCAATGGGCCGCTGACTTGTTCCCCACCATTTAGCAAGTAACGCTTTTGACAAAAATGATTTAAAAGACGACCAACTGCTGAGGTGCTATGAGGCACTTCCTTTTTCAAACCACAGCTAAAGTAGTAATATGAAACTGAAGTGAAACAAATATCATTTCAAAGGAAGACACGATGACTGTCCTCCATAACTGATCTATCTGATGCAAACCCCTTCCACTCCAATATGCTGAAAGTAGCATATTTTGAAGAATACAACCCAAGCTGTTTTAGGGAATAACAGTGTCGGACACAAACAAATCAAAAATATATTTTATTTACAGCTTACAGGCAGGGAAACTGACTGTACCAGTTTCATCTGCTTGTCAAGCTGACTGCTGAGTGCTATGCTGGTTATCTTAGGAGGTCTGGGCGAGTACTTTATACAGTACATTGTTATAACTGGTTAAGTCTTTGGTACAATGTGGCAGCTTGGACTCTCAGTAAAAGTAACTCCCAGTGAGACTTGACACATACACATACAGTGTGTGTATATATATATATATATATATATATATATATATATATATATATATATGTATGTATGATACAGAATTTAAGTACATGACTCGTGTTTCGCCCTTATTGGCGCTCGTCGGGTGTACACACTTTTGCATCCCCTTACAGGGATAGAACCTTGGATGTCAGTGCCAGAGGTGAAGCCTCTGACATTGTGCCAGGGCGCCTAGTTCTCTTATTTGAGAGGGTGTAGATTGGAGTATCACATGCATAGGTCTGATCATAATTTGATTATTTAGATGGTTTCCTACCAGGTAACACCTGTGGTTGGTTGGCCAATTGGCAAACATCCGCCTTGTCCTCTTAGCTTCGAGAAGCAGATCACAGCTATGTGATACAGTATCTGCCGAACGTTACCAGGTAGGTAATGTACCACGCAGCTGAGTTTGTCTGCTTGGGTTGAATGAGAAGTAAGGTGCATGCAAGAGCAGAAAAATTTTTAAAGTGCATGTATGCGCCATCTCACCAAGTGTAAGTCACACTTGTATAAGCTTTTATATCTTCCATAGACTTCACACCAACTCCCATGGCTGTGGTTGACTGCTCCACACACACACAGGTCTTTCGTTTATATACGTCTATTTACTTTCGTTTATATATTTCTATTTAGATAGATAGATAGATAGATCTGAAGAGAGGAAGGTGAAGAGACAAACTGAAAATAACGACAAAGGCTATGCAAAAAAATGCAACAAACTAAAAGAGTCTGAAGTTTAAGGTTCTAGAGAGTGAAAGGAAAACTAGAATGAATTGAAGAAAATGAAGTTCAAATTTAGCAACAAAGTCCTGGGGTGAAGATCTGATTTTGCCAAAAGGTATGGCAGTGTGGTTAAGAACTTGGAGCAGTACAAGGCAAAGCATTGTATGCCCTATTAACTGCAGTTTAATCAACTGAAGGGTACAGACAAGTAGAGGGGCTGCTGCCAACTGCCATTTGGACTGAGAAAAAAACAACATCTGTGAATTGAGAGTGAAACTGAGGGAGGACAAGACAGCTCCAGAATCAGTGTACTGCAGTTCTAAACTGAAAGACAGCAGTTTTAGGTCCATATTTCATCCTTACTTCATGGATGACAAGGTAACAAACAACATTTGGTACTGAGATGTGTTGGGGATGAACGATGAACAAGTGTAAATTGAAGTGCATACGTGGCTAATGGTGTTATCAAAGGCATTTTACAAAGTCAGAATATGTTACAATTGTTCATGTACATTTCTGACAGTTGGAGTAGAGAAGAGTTAAGTGACTTATTCCGAACGTCTGCGGCAGAAGCAGAACTGGTGACTTACTAATTTACAGTCTACTGCCTTAGCTACTACTGTACTCCACACTGCCATACAATGCAGTGCACTGCAATAAGTTATCATAAGCTTAGGTAAAGGCAGAAAGATCTTAACGCGCTACTGAAATTATTGACGTTGTCATGAAATTGAGATACACAGCATATTTTCTCTAACTGTACGACAAATAGCTAGCCACGTTACCCGTCAAAGCCAGGTAATAGAATACATTTTGAAATATACAGGTGTCACCTTCAGGACCTTTCCTCAGTACCCTAATGTGTCTGGACCTCTCTTGACTGGTGCTCCCTCTCTCCATTGTGTTCCCATTAGGCCTGCTTCTCACACTCTGTTATTTTGAGGCACCTTACTCACACCCTGCCTGCTTTTATACCTCCTGTCTTTGATGGCAACTCTAAGTCTGTTTCCTACAACTTGACTCGTTCTTGTGTGTATTACACTGGCACTTACTTTATCAATCATGTCACCAAAGCCAAACTGGCCAATCATATTGCTCTGAGGGACTGGACGCACACTCAGGCCTTAGCATTTTATTATATTATTAAGGTAGATTCATAAATAAGAAATTGAATGTGATATTTGAAAGGTTACCAAGGCACGGACATTGCTTTTCAGTGTTTTTTTATTTAAAATGTTCTTTTCTTATTGTACAGTATTCTTTATTCTGTCACTGATTCATAGTCAAAAAGAAACATCAGTGAAAATTCTGGATGGCAATTACCTGTGATTTCAATTAGTTTTACGATGATGTTTTTGTTTAATTTATTTCAATTTTTCTAAAGTGTAATTTTTTTGATCTGTTCTGGCCCATTATTTGGTTTATTTATATAGTGAAGCTATATATTGTATTCTCTGGATATTTTTGAAATTATTTCCTGACTTACAAAATGCCATATTGTTTTCTTGTGTGAATATCGCCATTTTGTGACAATGCCACAGTGTTGCTGAGCTTGGGTGCCGGAAGTTCGCAATGCACGCTATCAATTGTGTGACGATTCAGAGGTCATCATCACGTACTTTCTGTTCCATTTCATTTTTTGCCTTCCTCGCAGTGGCATTTCAATCTGTTAGTTGAGGTTACGCCATACCATGAAACAAATTATCAAAAATAAAGAAACATTGCGTGACCTCTCTTGTCCGTTCAACTGAACCAATTTTCAGCACAATAAATGCTTGGGACTCGCAGCTCAACTTAACAAGCTTTGAATGATGCGTGACTTTTAAGATTCAGACTGACAGGCTGACCTTATGTGAATGAGACTCAAAAGGACATCAAGAGATGTATATATTTCAATTAATTATGCATTGAAATGTGGGTGAAAACTAATTTTTCATTAATATATCACTAGAAAGTAAAACCATTTTGGAAGGTATGTTGTGAATAGAGAAGCATTGCTGATAAAGTAACAAGAAATTGAGACTGGGATGAGCAGGAGCCTGTAAATGTATGATTTATTAAGCTGTCACGAAGGAAAAGCAAGGAGGATTAAGCTTGTTAAAGATCTTTGAGGATCCTCTGGACAACTCCCTCGTGGCCGTATACACTTAAAAGCTCCCCACTCATCACCCTGAAGGCTCTTCGGCACTCGGCAGACAGCAGCGCTGCAGGGTGGAAGTGTTTCATTTACTGCATGACGACTGATGGGGATACATTGCTTCAATTATTAAATAATTCTTTGGCAAAAGAAAATAATAAATAAAATGATGAGAAGTAATTATGAATAATTTTCGAACATTTATCTTGTATAATGAAGTAGTTTGCCTTTTTGTTTATCCACCCCAGAGCTGGAAGTTTATGAAATACAGAGATGTAAAACTTTGAAAACAGACTAACTGATACCACGGGGTTAGTACCTGGGAGCTATTATGCAGACAGTGCATATTCCAAAAGATATTATAGATATACAGTATAAATATATATTTTAGGGGAGCCATAGTGGTGCAGCCATTGACACATCTGCCTAACAGTCCCAGGGTTCTGAATTTGAAAGCCACACTCTGTCTGTGTGGAGTTTGCTCTTTTCTGTTTCTCCCGGTTCTCCATATTTTAGAAATCCGAGTTCTTTGATTTGTCACCTCCTTAATGATGCTTTGCATAATGTTAAATTTCCTCTTTGCTTTGGGTCACTGTGCATGCATCAATACTGATGACATATTTAAAAGCCAAAGGCTGCTACTCTGACTCCAGTGTTAACCCAAAAAATTAAGGAAAGATTCTAATAGTAGAAATCTAATATGTAATATATTGAAAACTGAAAGGCAGTTTCACTGTTCACAGAAAGATCTGCAATTTCAGGTTGTTTTATTTGAATGTGTCTTCAGTAGACTGGCACTCTGCAGATGGTTGCTACCTGCTTACACCTAATGCTGCTGGCATACGATTTGAGAATGTTCTTTGATGAAGATCGTACCATACAAAGACCTGTGCTACCAGCGGCTTTTCTCATTTTAAATTGTATGGACTCAAAAATGTAGAATCTTGAATGCACAGTTCATCATTCTTCTATTCATGTCTTAGTGCCTCATTCCTGCTACTTATTAACTCACATACGCAATGAAGTTAGCGTTTCGCTCCTGCAGCTAAATATGCTGAGAGCACTTCTAGTTCCAAAAGCTTAATGTCTCAGTTGCCACAGCACATCAATTATTTCCACATTCTTATAAACTCTACAAACCAAGGCATAATTTCTTGGTGCATGCAAATTATTGCTTCACTCTTACAGCTTAATCTTTGCAAAGACAAGTCATTGTTTCCTTCTACAGCATATTATGCCTCACTCTTAACTCATTGTCTCATTTATACACCTCGCTATCTTACGTGCATAAGTGATTGTCGCTGTCCTGTGGCTTATTATCTTATTTGTTGCACTTCTACAGCTCACTTTTCTCATGCATGAGTCACTCTTATTTTCATAGCTAATTATCCCAATGCAGACAAAGTAACTGTATTGTTCTAAAACATCCTGTTCAAGTTGTTGTCTTAAACCAGCTGTTTTTTTGCCTCATGTACACAAGAATTTGCCTTATTCTAATAACTAGCTATTTTATATACATAATCAAGTTTCCAGATCTCATCAAATCTTCAGACACGTCTTCTCTTGATGAGGGTCACAGTGGCAGCAGGCCAAGCAGGTCAGCCCACGCTTCCCTGTCCTCAGCTGCAGGCTCCACCTCTTTCTGGGGAATTTCCAGTTATTTCCAAGCCAACCGAGATGCACAATCCTTCCATCTTGTCCTAGATCTGCTGCAGGGTCTCTGCCAAGTGGAACCAGCCAGGAGCAACTCCATGGGGAGTTGCCTGCAGCTTTATGACACCTTTTAATCCAGAGGAGCAGAAACTCTACTCTGAGGCTCGACATGAAGAACAGCTGCCACTGCTCCAAACCACTTGTTGATCTCACAATTCCTTCTTCCAACAAGATCCAGAGATACTTAAACTCTACTCTGGGGGCAGATGTTTCCATCTCACCTGGACTGAGCAATCCACTTTTTTCCCCCAAGACAGAGCCATGATCTCAGTCTTAGTTAGCCGTTTCATCCAGAAACCACACAAGTTATTGCTGTGTATCCAAAGGCACACAAGTTACTGTCTTGCTTTCTGCTAAATATCTAAATCCTCAGCCCTACTCATAATTTTCACATGGTCCTTATGTGTATCATGGTCTGCTTCTTCTACTTCAGACCCTTAATCTCACGTGATACTATCTTAATCCAAAAGCACTGGACGTGATATGAGCAAAGTGTTTGGTTTTCTCTACTCTCAGTCAGGGTGACCTGGAGTTAGATTGTTAATTTATCTCATGCACACTAATGAACCTTGACATAAAGACAAATTATTGTACTGTCTTGAATTGATGAATGAATGCACACACAAATTTATATAGCACTTTTCCATCCACCATGACACTTACCACACAGTAGCTCTTAAGTACTAAGAGGGATAGGTAGCCAATAAGGGGCAGGATATGATCAGGAGGCCAGAATGACCAGACCCTAATGGGCAATTTAGCCAGTACATCTCTTATGACCACAGAGATCCAGGACATCAGTTTTACGTCTCATTCGAAGTGCTGAGCCAGTTTTTCCAGAATAGTGTCTCCGTCACTACCATGGGGATTGGAATCCACACACAGACCACAGAGAAAGTTCCCTGTGATGGCCTCACCAGCGCCTATACCAGCAGCAACCCAAGCTTTTTCTAGATTGTCTGCGTTCTCTTCAGCTGGCATCTTATTGATTATTTACAGTATTTGTCTTTGTTTGGTAATTAACTAATTAATTTTCATGATTTATTACCTTGGGCAGCATGGTGGCACAGTGGGTAGCACTGCTGCCTCGCAGTTAGGAGACCCGGGTTCGCTTCCCGGGTTCTCCCTATGTGGAGTTTGCATGTTCTCCCAATCTGTGTGGGTTTCCTCCCACAGTCCAAAGACATGCAGGTTAGGTGCACTGGCGATTCTATATTGTCCCGTGTGTGTGTGAGCACCCTGTGGTGAGCTGGTGCCCTGCCCGGGTTTGTTTCCTGCCTTGTGCCCTGTGTTGGCTGGGATTGGCTCCAGCAGACCCCCGTGACCATGTAGTTGGGATATAGCGGGTTGGATAATGAATGGATGGATGGATTATTACCTTCACTTCACAGTCATATACAAACACATAATCGCTTTATTTCAAAGGCTGACATCTGAGAGGTTAACAGGGTGAGTATGTGGGTGAATGCTTAATGAAGGGCCTGACCTGATTGGTTATCAATGCTTTGAAATACTCTAGGGAACATTTTTCTGCATTTAGTTACTAACTTGATGTTGAGGATCAGGATTCCTGGCAATGTGCTCATTGGTGAAGGAGGTGTTTGGCGTTCACCTCTGCCATACATCCATTTAGAACGCCTGTCAGGATTCATTCTTTTCTTCCTGGACTGCAAAAGGATGTTTGTGACCACAGTGCCAATGACAACTGGAAGCAAATTTCATTTTCAGACACAATCTGTTATATTCTTTTTCTGCTATTGAAACACAAATGCTTCAAAAAATGAATAATCATGGCTTAAAGTACACATAAAGTAGAGATTTGGACATTGAACACAGGAAAACAAAATTAGCCAAACTGTCCAACCTACTTATTGCTAATAAAAGAAAGAAAAATATTATTGAGTAAGAAGAGAGCCTCATATCTAGGCTGACAAGAGAAATTCTGTCTCATAAATCCATGAAGGCACTAAATCATCACACTTCAGTGATTCCCTGAGATCCTGGCATTGGGTCAGGTGACGAGTCACAATCACAGCCACATGCCAGCACTGCAGCTGACAGATAATCCCCCAGCAAGACACGCATTACAGAGCAAAAGTCAGCATTTAAAATGCAGTGGATATTGATCTAATAAGGGATAAAAATAGACTCCTCACATGTCATGCAAGACAACAGGCCTGGAGAAGTTCCACACTCGATAAATAAAAGCAGCGGCAGACTTTCTAGAGACCACGTGGTCTTTATTGGTGTTAGTCCATTTGTGTACTGACTCCAAAGAGAAATACACGTCTAAACATTCTGTTCTGCTTTTAGATATAACCTAAGGGTTATTGTAGACAGCCGGCTGGGCCCGTTAACCATATGCTCTTTCTTCATGCAGAGTGGGCAGCCTACAGTTGCCACAACAGTTGACTTTTCCCTTCATGGGAATGGACGCTGTCCCCTACGAGGCTCGGTTGAGGGGGGAGTCATTGAAGTGCCTGAGAAAAACAGGCAACCCGACTGGAATGGAGGATAATTTCTTACCCAGACAGAAGGCCATAATGGAAGGTTAGACCAGCACACCAGCTGGACAAGGAAACAGCTTTTTGACTGGCCGAAGACGTATGTATGAGGGACAAGTGCAAGATGGTGGCCAGGAGCAGTTCCATCCCTTATACGACAGGTGCCAGTGGTCTTCCCAAGGTGTCCCATTTTAGACACCTGCAGGGATACACAGGAGTTGGATTTCGAAAGTGCAGCCATTTTGGGGACCCTGGGTGCCGTTAAAAGGCACTGTCGGAGGAGGACGTGGAAGTGCTTCCAAGAAGACACCTTGTGGAACTGGAAGCATTCCCAGGTTCGACATAAAAGGACATCAGAGAGTCAGAGTCGGGCGGCAGGAGGCGACAGTCTTGGAAGAAGGAAGGAGGATGAATTTGATTGTACTGTGACTGATCTTTGTATGTGTAATTATTGTAAGGGCAATTTAGTTTAATAAATAGCTTTTATTTAAACCCAGAATCGTGCTGGACATTACTGTGTCTGTGGTTTGGTGCTCAGTGGTGCCCCCTGGCGTTTACTGGGTTTTATCAATACTGTCATATCTCAAAAACATTAACTCATTGATTGCATTCCATTTTTATTGCAATAATCCCATCAATTTATCCATTTTCTAAACCTGCTTATCTTAATATGTTGCGAAAGGCACTGGATTTTTTACTATGAGCACTTGGTGCAAGGCAGGAAACAATACTGGAATAGATTATGGATATTTAATAATAATCTTGATAAATTTGTTTTATACATATACTCTGCAATGAGCGTGATATAGAATAATATACACTCACAGCTGAGATATCTCACATAGAATGGATTAAGATCACAAACCACATCATGCTGCTTTTTTAAATTAAAAGCTAATTCAACGCATATACTTGCAGGGTGACCCTCAAAGATTACACCACCACGCGTTGTGATTCACAGTAATATGTTGTATTCTTGTTCATTTGTTTTTGATTTGTGCTCAAGATATTTTGGTGTGTTTTTGCTTTTCATTTATTTTACATCCTTCAAAATGACTTGAGAGCCTCAGCTTGTTCTTTGCTGTGTCCATCCCCCAGACACTGTGCATTCACACATTTCTATATTTGGAATGAATGAACAATATCTTTTCCTGTTATAACTGAATGATGTTGGCACTGATGGCCATAAGAGTTATCTTCTGCTTTCCTAATATCACATTTTGAAAAAAATGAGTCTACTGTTACCAACTCCCACAATTCCAAGAGCAACTGTGAAAAATTCAATATCTTGAACCTTAGCCAACGTCACAATGCATGCAAATGAACCTGTGCAATCCAAATACCTTTAACCCTGACTGTCCACTTTTACCTAGAAGATATAAACGGTCAAATCAAAATCAAACTGTGCATCATTACTTTATAAATGGGAAACCACCCAAAGGAAGAAGCTGACATAAGAAAGAAAGAACTGAATGCCTAACTGACTGTGAACTCTTGTTTTAACCCGACAACAATTACACCAGGGACATGGACCCACGATATTGACCTCACATTTATATTGTAATTGATAAGCGGATACTGTATATCAACATAAAATGATGCCAGTTTTTTCTCTGAATCCTTGAAGGGGGATCCTGGCATTAACTCCACGTCCACACTTGCCTAAGCTCCTCTGCTACAGTTATTTAAAATAATGTTTATGTATAGAACTCGGCCAATATTTAATTAGCACCCAGCCACACCTCATTGTTCATTTAAATCCTGATATTACGCAACATAAAATAGCCCTCTTTCTGACTACCCCATCAGCTTGTCCACTGCTTTCTATTTTGTCATTTGTTAATATCCACTTGTCATTAAACAAAACAAATGTTTTCTTTGAACTCTATATATATAAAATCCAACATCTGTCTGTATGTATGTCTGTCCGCTTTTCACGAGAGAACTACTTAACATATTTAGATCAGGTTTTTTTCTATGATTTGCTTGAACATTCTAGTTCATTTTGCGACTTCTCTCATCGCACAAAGTATCATAGTTCGCTTGTGGTAGCGATTTATTCCTATCCAAGAGATAGGATGCAGGCCGAGAGGAGGGGAAAGCATGACATCAGGAGTGAAGAGCCATGTTCGTGTAGCTGATGCAGATATGGCAACGTTCCCCCCGGAGGACAGATACTTACGATGACAGGAGGTACAAACCATATTGCGTCTCACTGCAACTGCCACCCTCACACACCTCTCTCACAAAGACAGCCAGGCAGTCAGCCCACGGTGCACTCCTGCTAGCCGTCGAGCCGCCCACCCGCACAGCTGCTGCTGCCACAAACTGCAAACAGGTGCCAACAGCAGAAACAACAGGCAGCAACAGACATTTAATGTTGATTTAAGTGTGAAACCACTGCTTTGTGTGCTTTGTGAGTTTTGCACAAAAATTTATATATATATATATATATATATATATATATATATATATAGAGAGAGAGAGATGTTTATATGTGATAGTACATGTACAGTATATAATTTTTGTCGACTTCAGAAGATATGTTCATAATAATGCAGCCAATGACTAAGTAGAATTAAGTTATACTCAGCCTATCATTTTCTAACCCGCTTAATCCTGAACAGGGTCACAGGGGGTGCTGGAGGATATCCCATCCAATGAAGGGTGCAATGCAAGAACAAACCCTGAACAGTGTGCCAGACCATCACAAGGTAAGTTATAATCATTTTCTTCCAAAATGCCCCTCCCTTTAAAAAAGCAAAACACAAGCGAGGGTTGAATTGGGTTGTGTGTAAGTGCCTTGGTCATTTGCACCATCACCGTAATGCACGTTCATCCTAAAAGTGAAATTAAAATGAATGTCTAGGACTCATATATGTGAGAGCTCACCTCCCCATAGGCATGTAGAGGTTTAAATGAATTGGAAAGGAACTCAGAACTGTAAAGTAATGGGCTTGTATCAGCAACACCAATTCTGTCTTATCAAAGTACTGGCTCATGGCCTTACACAGACCATCATACATAAAATGAATATAGAAATTTGCAAAATGCAAAATCAACAAAAACATTAAATGACTTTTCCAGCAGTTTCCAGTTGTAGCCTTCATTTACAGAAACCAAGAGAGTTGGAGGCAGTAGACCTAATGTGACATATTCAGATACTCACTCCATCTAGTCTGAGACTCAATTCGGTCAAATTAGATCATTTTGGTTTTGTCTTTACTCAGAGGGGTGGGCTGTGTGTACAGGAGAGATGATAACCAATCACCCAGAAACACAATGCACAGAATGTAACAAAACGGAACGTTGGTGTTTTATTAACCTTGCAAACAGAACAGAGGCTTATCTTTCTGATGCATTCCTGATGTCTCATGTTTTTTACGTACCATGACGGAACTGAAAAAGAATTAATGGGCCGAGATTGCTGCTGAACTCACTGCAGCTTATTAACCCTCCATATAGGGCAGTGCCAGTATCATGCTAGCTCAACCAGACTTCCAGAAAAAGAGGCGAGCATGACTTTAATGGATAGTTGGCATGTTACTGATAAATGTGACAGCCCAACTATTTTTTTTTTCAAAGAATTCTCCCGATGTACTAATTGGTAATATGCTTGTCATAGTTAGTTCATCATTAGATACTTCTAGTCTCCCGAGAGGATCTAAAGACATTTTTTCACTTAAGGAACATTGCAAAAGTTAGACTACTTTTAACACTGCAAGATGCTAAGAAATTAATTCACACTTTTGTATTTAGAAGATTAGATTACCATATCACACTCCTCTACCTAAGAAACACATCAATTGGTTGAAGTTAGTTCACAGCGCAAAAGCAAGAATCTTAAGCAAAAAAAGAAAATCTGAGCACATCTCACCAGTTCTAGTATTGTTACTTTGGTTAACTGTGCCCTTTAGAATTGACCTAAAATACTACTAATAGTATAAAAAGCTTCTTCCTATAATTTAGAGTTTCTGTCCCCCTACATTCAAAGTCATAACCTTAGATCTTTTAATTGCTGTCTGCTTATTATTGCAAGAGCTAAGGATGAAATAAGTAGTGAGGCGGCCTTCTGCTATTATGCACCAAAACCTGGAATACTTTACCACCAGGCTAACGCTATGGAACATTTTAAAAACTCCTTAAATATAAATCATTTTTTTATAACAACTAAAAACAAGAAATTAACCAAAATAGTTTAGAATGAATGCAGACATATAAATAGAAGATATATGAGTTTCCTCCCACAGTACAAAGACATGCAGGTTAGGTGCATTGGCGATTCCAAATTGTCCCTAGTGTGTGCTTGGTGTGTGTGTGTGTGTGCGCCCTGTGATGGGCTGGTGCCCTGCCCAGGGTTTGTTTCATGCCTTGCACCCTGTGTTGGCTGGGATTGGCCCTGTAGTTAGGATATAGCGGGTTGGATAATGGATGGATGGATGGATATATGAATCTTCTCTAGCCATCAAAACGTCTTTCCCAAGCAAATTTCAGAAAATGGCCGCGCTTTTGGCTTTTTCTTAAATAAGATGGCCATCAGAAACATGTGCACATGTCCCTGTGATGTCACACACAAATAAGCATGGCATCCTCTCTATCCACACATGGCATAATAGACAGCAAAATCCAAAGCAGAGGAATAATGATATCATTGTTACATGGCATCCAAAGGGTCAAAAACAAACAGAAATAACTATGTAGCAGCATCTCTTTTAGAGATCCAGGGAACAATAAGCAGAGGCACTGGATTAATTAACTGCTTAAGCACAGGACTGCACTTTGCTTGGATTTCTGAATTTAGTGTAGGTTTTTTTTTTAGCTTTTTATTCTCTAAACATTTAGATTTTGTTTTTCTTCAAAGTTATTTTGGATACCTTTGCCTGTGGTTGTCTTCCCATACAATCGCTGCCTGCCTCTTTGCTGCATTAACTCTTTTAGACTGTAATACAGTGACAAATTATTACTGAATTACAGTCTGAATGGTTTTTCCCCTAGCTTTGTCATGGCTACTCTCCATTCTACAGGCTGTCCAGCTAAGAATCTCCAGTATGGCTGAAATTGCCAACCAAGAGCATTGTAATATTCTCTACTGCATTGTAAGGCCATGCAATCACCTCTCAGTGTGTGAATGTTCAGAGCTAGCCAGATATCTGAATGTGCAAATGATGTTTTATAAACAGAGTTACCTCCTTGTGTCATATAAACACTTCTTCTCTTGCTGTATTATGGATGCCCTGTGATAAAAGTCAGCGTATTCAAAGCTTTATCTTAACAGTGTTGTGCCACCTGCCTTTTGTGAAGTGCTTTATACAGTACAATAAACTGTGACTTACAAAAAACAAAAAAAAAAAAACTGATGGCCTAATTAATGCCTGCATTCATGCTTAATCAGTGTAACAATTTTAACACACTATTTCCATTTTAGGATAACTTAGAAGCCTTTCCTGGGCATGAGCTAGTACATGACACACCACAGCACCAGAGTGCATTCCAGTCCAGCACGAGGCATGCATGGCAATCAACCCAAAATCCTGTACGTGGCACGAGGAGGAAACTATATTAGCGGCACAGTGTCAAAATGCAAGCTACATTATGCCCAAGATTGGAATGGAACACTAGGTCTCCATAGTAGGTAGGTAACAGTGCTAAAGACTGTGCCACCATAATACCCCAGAAAGAAAATATCTTAAACTACTGTCAAACAAGTTAATAAAGGATACTCTATATCTTAACACTTTAAAAAGGCCGTTGCACATTGACATACGTGTGAAGTCAACAATTTCCTTTATATTTTATTCATAGCAAGTAGAACCTGAAAGGCACGCCAGATGTCTCAATCCGTTTTAATTTTCTGGAACTTAATAAATCCGTTAAGGGTGTATTGATTGGCAAACAACAGGAGAGCTAGAAAGCAGGCAGAGCTCTGAAGGCAATTTTCATGATCTGTTTTTGAGCGCTAGGCTACCTGGTGGTCCTGGGGGGTTAGCCGAGCTCATGCAGGCTGAAATATACACAACATAATTACAGCTCAATTTGAGAGGCTATATATCGGTTTTTGGTCTACAAAGCCTCCCAGGGAACTGTATAACAAGACAAGGAACAGCAAAACACACAGTTTGCAACATGGAGCCTATGTGTAATTTAAAGAATCATCGGGCTAGTTTGAGGAGTCTTCTGCATCACAAGCCTCTCAATAATCAGCCTTCTGAGACATAGACAACAAGCAGCAAATGATATGTGATAGTCTTCAGAGTACAGCACCTGACCACACTGAAAATATGATAAAGAGCCCAACAAAAACAAAACATCAAAAACAAAGAATCCTCCCAAATCCCTAAAATGTGTGTTATTCAGCCAGTTTTCATTTTGTTTTGCAGGCAGTGCCACCCTGTGCAAGTCCTATTTTTCTGCATACATCAAATAAATTAATAGAACACTTAATCATCGCAGTCTACTATCGAAGTCAATTAAGCTTCAGGGATATCAGTCTGTCCATTTAGAAACCATAAACGATTGTGAATCAACTTCACCTGCTTTGGTGCGAATGACAACAGCTACACTGGAAGCCAACAGCAAGACAACACCCAAAAAGGGAATGGTTTTGTAGGTGGTGGCCACATACAGTTGCTCTCTCCTTATCCTTCCTGACTGATTCTTCTCTAGTTTTGTTTTTGTTAGCAATTCAGGTTGCACCGGTAGTCCAGCTCCTCCAGGATGGCGCATCCATATGTGCTGTCACAAAAAGGTTTCCTCTGTCCTCCGGCACAATCTCAAGAGCATGGAGGAGAATACCAGGAGAAGGACGTTATACAAGGAAAGCTGGACAGGGCAGGAAAAGGGCATCAACCAAGTAGCAGAGTGAGGGCTTGAGTGAGGAAGAACAGGAGGAGCACCACCAAAGCCCTACAAAATGACCTGGGGCTGGCAACTGGTGTGCATGTTTCTCACCAAGATGTCAGAATTAGACCCCATGAGGGTGGCATGAGGGCCCGATGTCCTGTGGGACCTGTGCTCACAGCCGTTCACCATGTAACTCGATTTGCGTTTGCCAGAGAATACCACAACTGGCAGGTGCGCCACTGGCACCCCATTCCCTTCACAAATGACTGCAGATTCATAATGAGCACATGTAACAGACATGAAAGGGCCAGGAGACATCACAGTGAATGCTATGCAGCTTGCAACATCACCCAGCATGACTGGTTTGGCCACGGGTTATTGATGATTTGGGGAGGCATATCATTGGAAGTTCACACAGAACCTCCACGTGCTAAGCAAAGGTACCCTGACTGCTGTTAGGTATCAGGATGACATCCTCAGAGCCATTTTGAGACATTACACTGGTACAGTGGGCCCTGGGTTCCTCCTGGTGTAGGACAATGCTTGGCCTTGTGTGACAGTATGTGTGGGCAGTTCCTGGATCACAAAGGCATTGATGCCATTGATGGGCCCGTATGCTCTCCAGAACTGTATCCAATTGAAAGCCTCTGGGACGTTATGTATCAGTGTGTCTGATAATGCCAAGTAGCACCACAGAATGTCCAGGAGCTCACAGATGCCCTGATCCAGGTATGGGAGGAGATGCCCCAGGACACCATCCACCAATTGTTTAGGAGTATGCCTGGACATTATCGAGTGTGCAAATAAGTAAGTGGGGGCCAAAAACATTACTGAGTAACATTAAGAGTTGCTGTGATGAAATTCACACATGTTGGATCAACCTGTGAGTTCGATTCATGACTTTGATTTTAGGGGTGATTTTGAATTTAGTCCTCAGTGGGTTGGTGACTTTGGTTTTCATTGACCGCTTTTACCTCATTTTGTTCTCGATGAATTACACAGTATTACTTGAATATTTCGTTCATCAAGATCCAATGTATGATTTAAGAGTTCCGTTAAGTTTTTTGAGCAAAAAATAAATATATACTGTATCTACAGTGGTGCTTGAAAGTTTGTGAACCCTTTAGAATTTTCTATATTTCTGCATAAATATGACCTAAAACATCATCAGATTTTACCTCAGGTCCTAAATGTATATAAAGAAAAACCAGTTAAACAAATGAGACAAAAATATTATACTTAATCATTTATTTATTGAGGAAAATTATCGAATATTACATATTTGTGAGTGGCAAAAGTGTGTGAACCTCTAGGATTAGCAGTTATTTTGAAGGTGAAATTCGAGTCAGCTGTTTTCAATCAATGGGATGACAATCAGGTGTGAGTGGGCACCCTGTGTTATTTAAAGAACAGGGATCTATCAAAGTCTGCTCTTCACAACACGTTTGTGAAAGTGTATCATGGCAAGAACAAAGGAGATTTCTGAGGACCTCAGAAAAAGAGTTGTTGATGCTCATAAGGCTGGAAAAGGTTACAAACCCATCTCTAAAGAGTTTGGGCTCCACCAATCCACAGTCAGACAGATGGTCTACAAATGGAGGAAATTCAAGACCATTGTTACCCTCCCCAGGAGTGGTTGACCAACAATGATCACTCCAAAAGCAAGGCGTGTAATAGTCGGCGAAGTCACAAAGGACCCTGGGGTAAACTTCTAATCAAGTTAAGGTATCTCTCACATTGGCTAATGTTCATGTTCATGAGTCCACCATCATGAGAACACTGAACAACAATGGTGTGCATGGCAGAAGGAGAAAGGAGAAAGCCACTGCTCTCCAAAAAAAACATTGCTGCTCGTCTGCAGTTTGCTAAAGATCACCTGGACAAACCAGAAGGCTATTGGAAGAATGTTTTGTGGACAGATGACACCAAAATAGAACTTTGGTTTAAATAAAAAGCGTTATGTTTGGAGAAAGGAAAACACTGCATTCTAGCATAAGAACCTTATCCCATTTGTGAAACATGGTGGTGGTAGTATCATGGTTTGGGCCTGTTTTGCTGCATCTGGGCCAGGTAGGCTTGCCTTCATTGATGGAACAATTAATTCTGAATTATATCAGAGAATTCTAAAGGAAAATGTCAGGACATCTGTCCATGAACTGAATCTCAAGAGAAGGTGGGTCATGCAGCAAGACAGCAACCTTAAGCACACAAGTCGTTCTACCAAAGAAAGGTTAAAGAAGAATAAAGTTAATGTTTTGGAATGGCCAAGTCAAAGTCCTGACCTTAATCCAATTGAAATGTTGTGGAAGGACCTGAAGCGAGCAGTTCATGTGAGGAAACCCACCAACATCCCAGAGTTGATGCTGTTCTGTATGGAGGAAAGGGGATAAAATTCCTCCAAGCCGGTGTGCAGGAATGATCAAAAGTTACCAGAAACGTTTAGTTGCAGTTATTACTGAATAGGGGGTCACACCAGATACTTAGAACAAAGGTTCACATACTTTTGCCACTCACAAATATGTAATATTCAATCATTTTCCTTAATAAATAAATGACCAAGTATAATATTTTTGTCTCATTTGTTTAACTGGGTTCTCTTTATCTACTTTTAGGACTTGAGTGAAAATCTGATGATGTTTTAGGTCATATTTATGCCGAAATATAGAAAACTAGCCAAGATGTACGCTGCATAATCAGGCCAGTTTTTTAATGATTTTTAAGCACAGGGAGAAAATTAACATTTGAAAAATCGGTAATGTAATAAATCAGCAAGAAAAGCAACATTGTAACAATGCACGGAACGAACCAACACACAATCGTCTGTGACTGAAAACTGGCAGACCGCGGAGGGTGGAACGGGAGGAGAGGAGGACGACGTCCATTCCGCTCCCTCTGTCATGCTAGTCTGCTGATTTCTCATTCAGTATGCACTGCCTGCTCTTGTGCCCACCTCCAACTCCTCACTTGAGTCGTTGTCGTCTCTTGAGTCGTTGTCGTCTTTACACAGTCCAGATGCACCTGTGACTCACGTGTTCCGTGTCCCTGCAGGAGCATCTAAGAAGACGCATGTTTGTCACGGATGCGAATTGCTGTATGTAGTGTGTAAAACAGTTTGATATGGTGCACGCGGTCGTGCGTCGTAACCGAAAACTCAGTTTTTAAAGACTGCTTACTTCATTGTGCTTTAACCTCAGTTGTAAAGGATTGTTTTAAGGATCCCATGGGATACCTCTCGCAAAACGTTTTACATGCTGCATATGGCGATTCACCTCCACGAAAAACATGCCTCGATGAACAGTCAACGTGGCTCGGAGGTGCATGTGCCCCCTAAGACAGACGAATATAAATGACGCCGTTTTTTCTGTGTCGTCGCGTCCTAGTTGGTGGGCGTGGCTCTGCGAGTTGTCGTCGTATCCAATGGTCTTGAAATTGGTGGGCGTGTCTCCTTCCTGCGTGCGCCATAGGTGTCTTACTTGACAGCGGCTTAGTGAATCCACGCCCCTTCCGGCGTGCTTTCCATGGGTGTCTTGTCTTAGTGAATTATATATATAGATTCTATATATATATATATATATATATATATATATATATATATATATATATATATATATATATATATATATATATAGAGAGAGAGAGAGAGAGAGAGAGAGAGAGAGAGAGAGAGAGAGAGAGAAAGAGAGAGAGAAAGAGATATTGTGATGTGTGAGTCACTGTCTTGCACACCAAAACAATACCAGCTTCATTCAGCTTGAAACAGGAACACCACGGTTATTTATTGTAGCATGATCTACCACTCTCCTCCACACAGACACAGCAATCAGGCAGAGTCATAGCCAAGTAATATGCATTTCTTGCATCACCCATAGACGACAGGTGCTTATAGTGCAAATGCAATTGGCTCCAATTTGCTTTTGCGGCGAGCCGCTGCAGTGCTGGGAGGCTGGAGTTGCCCCGGCAACAAAGAAGCTGTCTTTCTCTGATGCGGCGATCACGCTTCAGGACACTCTTCGGCTGGTCGTCCCGTTGGGGGGAGTCCCAAAAGTTTAGAAATCTTACTATATATATATATATATATATATATATATATATATATGAAAGAAGGTAAGAGACACTCTATAGCCTTCTTCTAAAACATATACACACAGTAATACAGTATATTTATATGTAGACAACTACAGTTTTAAACTTATATAGGAACTAAATAGGATTCAATTGAGATTCAACCAAAAAGTAAAAATCAGCTTTGAATTTGTTTACCTTGATTTTTACAAATCATATTTATATACAATATGCACTATAGCGGGTTGGATAATGGATGGATGCACTATGCACATGCTAAAACTGGAGACTATTCCAGCAGCACTGGACACAAGACAGGAAAGAGTCATATCTGCATTCACACTGGGGCCAATTAATCTAAACGGCATGTCTTTAGGGAAATGTGGAAGGAAAGAAAATGTCCACTGACAGAGGGAGAACAGGCAAACTGCACAAAGATAACCACCTGGCATGGGATCCATTAAGCAGCAGTGCTAACCACTGCACCTGCCGGGCCCACTCCATATTAGAGCTTCAATTAAATTAAAATTTATTTTTTTGGGATGTGAAAGTAAGATCAGATTACCCAGAGGGATGCGATTCAGATGTGTACTTTTGAAGACGTGGGTTCGCTTCCCAGGTCCTCCCTGCATGGAGTTTGCATGTTCTCCCTGTGCCTGCGTGGGTTTCCTTCGGGTGCTCCAGTTTCCTCCCACAGTCCAAAGACATACAGGTTAGGTGTACTGGAAACTCTAAATTGTCCCTACTGTGTGCTTGATGTGTGGGTGTGTGTGCCCTGTGGTGGGCTGGTGCCCTGCGCTGGATGGGATTGGCTCCAGCAGACCCCCGTGACTCTGTGTTAGGATATAGCGGGTTGGAAAATGACTGACTGACTGACTTTTGAAGACGTGAGACAGTAATGTAAACCACTGTGCCACCCTCCCACTTTCAGTCTATCAATTAAAGTGAAGACCATTGCAATAAAATGCACATTCAGCCGTAGCTAATGTTTTCATGTTTGAGTGGCTCAAATGAGTAATTTTACTCACTACTTGCTTTAAGCTTCTGACATGAAGAGCAGCTGCATAATGCAGTAAAAAAAAAAGCAAAAAGTCAATATGAATCTAAAGATAACAGCAAAAATACCCAAAAAAAGGAAATAGCAGCCAGCTTGAAAGCATAGTGTTTCCATCCAAATGGTCCCATAGCAACAAAAAAATCTTTCTGAATACCGTCTAAGCTATCATTAGGAAAGCAAAATCAAAAGCCCGAGTCACTCATCTGCTTCTTTGTGTAGCTCATGTCACCTCTGGCTGGATGAGAATGAGAAGTACAGCTGCCAGCTGAGCTGCCGGCTACGATGGCCACAATTGTGATAGGTCTGAAATTCTCTAGGAACTCTAAAGCTCATCTTTCATTACTGCGGGGGCCGGGAAGGTCCCTCGCCTTCACGCACGAAGTGAGAAAGGCCATGTGTTCGATCGATATTGTTCAGTTGCGTTTGGGGACTCTCAGACGCCTTGAGGGCATCTCTGAATGATGCACCAGGTCGGCAGTCTGATGGATTAGCACTTGATGTAATGCTGGTGAACTATAAAGGCACAGCTTCAGAATGAGGATAGAGAAATATTCAACAAAGAATTGAGACAAAAAGCATTGATTAGATTTTTTTTTTAAATAATTATTATTTAATATTAAAGGTTTTAATATAGTGACTGGACATTTATGGTGCACATTCCATTCTCTGAGCTAAGGTCCAAACAGTAGAGTTCGGATGGCTTAACAGAAGAATGGTACGTGATAATGACATTTATTTTATAAAGTGTATTTCAAAAAGATTTAGATTATGAAACCCCAGAAAGCATAGTAGCTTTCTGTCCAACACTTTTGTCATTAGACCTCACAAGCTTCAGTGTGCAGACTGAGTGTTTGACCATCCACTCATCCATGCCCAAATCCACTCAATACGCCACAGGGGGCCAGAGAAAAGCAGGAATTACCCCTGTATAAGAGGCCAGCCGATCAGAGTGCAAGATGCAGTGACTCACACAGAGCCAATTTATATAACCTGCACATCCTTGGGATGTAACCAATGGGCAGCCCACAAAAACAAAGGCAATTCACATTGCAGTTCTCTTCACACAGACAGGGATCAGGCTCAGACTTTGAGCCAGGACATCGGAGCTGTTAGACGGCAGTGCTCACTCCTGTCCTGCTGTGCAGCCCAGTCTTCTCAGTTCTAGTTGGGGCGACATATTGCTTCACACATTTTCTGATTCCTCCCAACCACACGTCTCACACCTTAAGTTTGGGGAGTGAAAATGTGAACTGGGCTTGGCCAGGAAGAAGGATTCAGTGAATATCAGACCCTCTAGGAATGGCAAGGTTGTTACTGACTGTAATTGAACTCATTAAAATGGTATGGGCCACATTCCTGGGTAAAAAGTGCCATTAGGAATGGTGAAATCACATGGAACAACTTACGACTCACACCTCTCGGTGCAATTCTAGCTGATCACCACAACAGCCATGTATGATTTATTACATACTGTGTGCTTCAAGAATATTAAAAAAGCTTGTGTTTCAGTGATTTGGAACATAAAACACATGATAACACTTGGTCAGCACCACTGGTCTAAGGACTTGCATTGCATCGTTTTTTCAGCAGGTACTTAGTCTCCTGTAACATATTAAAGACATGAATGTTATTTCCATTGGTGATTAAATTGACAAGACAATGATGAGTGTGCCCTGCAATGGACCGGCTTCCCATCCAGAGTTGGCTCCAGGTTTGTGTATGGAATCAGAACAGGCTAATGGAAAAATGAAAGGAACATCAGATGGCATGGAGGGTGGGGTGTTGCTTTTTAAAGCATCTTGTAATGGTAAGCTCTCTAAAAGATGCAATATAAAATGAGATTTGTTGCAGTTCAACACATACTTTTGCCATTTTACTATACAGAGAGGGGTCTAAAAGAAAACTCAAAATGAATCCACCCCGGGGTCAAGTGTCTGGGATATTATACTTCCAATAAGCTGGCTTTGAGTTTGCCCAAGATCTTGTTTACTAGATTTAACGATGAAGACGGTCTCCTCAGTGTGGTTTTATTAAGAGCGACAAAGGGTCGATGGGACAAATTGAAAAAGAATCTGTCACATTACAGATTGAGAAGTTCATTTTGAACAGCCAACACAGACACAGACAAAGACAGTCAGGGCTTATAAAGCTGAGACCTTAAACAACAGAATAATAGTAATGGATACCCTTGGAACAAGAACACTAACCTCTTTTGTTGTGAAGATCGATCGGCGTTTGAATCATGATTTCAGCTGATCAAATCTTCCCCCAGATAATGCCCCCCCCACCCTGTTTTACAGAAACCTTATTAACACTGTCATCTTTTCACTTTCGTCTTATTACTGTTGCATAACTGGGTTTTTAAATGGATGATGCCTTGCTTTAGGCGTGCTATAATATACTACACTGGACCACCAGACGCCTTGACAAAGTTATCTAGTTAGAACACTGGAGGCTAAAACATGCTCACCATCTGTGCCCAGGCTGCAGCCTCTTGTTAGATGAGGTTACACCACACCAATTACGCTATGGTGTGGAGGTACTGTAGAGATATTAAGAGGCCAGTTGATGCTCGACTTAAATTCTGTTACTGTATAAGAATCAACAACCTCTGGCCTGCTGCTGAAACCACGCGTTACGAAAAGGAGTTCAGCAAAGTGACAAACAAATCTATCTCCACCCATTGATCAAATGCTTAAAGGGGGCATCAGCTACCATTAACATGACCACAATAAAGGACAAATGAATGTGTGCAGAGGCATGACCTCGTGGAAGCCTACCTTGTAATCATTTCATTTTGGTTGTTCTTAAGGACTCCTCTGGTGTCCTTTGACAAGAGAACATTCTATTTTAGTCTTGTTACCCAGTTGAAATGTCTTGCTACCTCTAACTGACTTTATGAAAGCTGTACCAGTTTCTTCTGTTCAATGGCTTGTCTTACTGGTGGGATGACTGCTGGCCTAGTCGGAGGATGACTAAATACAGGAACTGAAACACACGTGTTGGTTCACAGGCATCTAAGAACTGAAGCCAAGCATAGAGAGTTTTATTCTGAATACCCCTAAAAAGCAGCTGAAGGGTACATTAAAGTGGAGCTGTAAGTTAGGGCCCAAGTCAGATATTGGACCCAGAAATCTAAGGGAACAGTTTAAGTTTGATGATCTTCCTATGAATTTATCAGCAGGGTGGGAGCTGAGAAATCATTCTTGTGTGGCCTTTCTCTTCTGAATGTGCTCTTTTATCCTTTATTTTCTGTTACTAGCTGATCTTACAGGATTTCAGCATTTAGTGCAATTTTTTTTTTAATATAGGGTTCTAAGAAGAGGAGGTCAGCCACATTCTGACTTTCATTGGTCCAAAGAACCATGATCCACTAGAGGCCTACTTTAATGCTAAGGTACTGGATAGCAAGCACAAGGTTTGCCTCAGTGTGTGACCTTGAGCAAGTCACCTAATTTGTCTGTGCTTCAAATTTGAAAAATATCTGTAAACATATTATAATTTTTGAAATCTCCCAGATAAAGTTGTCAGAGAAATGCTCAGTAATACAGTATACTCTCATGGAGCACCGTCAACTGGAGTTTTTGTTGTCTTATAGCCTTATCTTGATTTATGTGGATCCCCATGCGGCTGACTTAAACTCAGTATATAGGTTCCTGGATTAGATCTTATTCGAGTTGAATATGTTTGCTTGTGTATGTAAATGTTGTATGGTTTGTGTTTAATATTTGTTTAAATGCCCTGAGCCCATTTTCATATTGTTTTTACATAAAAATAAAAGGAAGTGTACTTAATTAGTTCTGCTGTTATTTTCCAGGCCTGCTCAGTGACCCGTCCTGTTGTATTTACTATTAATAATAAATTCCTTGCTTCCTTCAGTAAATAAGCTATTCTGAGTACTGTAAGCACACAAATCTAAAGCAGCATGCTGATGCAGTGCACAGATCTTCACAGCCTCAAGTACTCGCAGTTAAGTCCACTTTGAGAGCAGAGCCATTTGTGAACCCAGAAGACTCTGCTGTGCTCAAAGGTACCAAAAAATAGAGCTGGGCCTGGATAACATGATTTAGATAACTACTTATTATTTCAAACTCCTTGATAACGATAGTGGCGTGGAAGGCCTTTTTTTTCAGTAATGTCTTTTGGGTTTAGACAGCTGAATGGGTTTTTTTTCTTAAACCCATATCCATCTGCATTGTAAAGATTTCATCTTGCCCGGTTAACACTTGAGTTCCAAATTCAGCACCAAAACCACGTCTCGCTCCTTGAAGTATTATATTGAGTCCCGCAAGAGCTGCAGGATTTGAGCTGGAATATGTGCCACCAAATGAAGTGTGGCATAAATCCAGTTCAATACTTTGTCAGAAACAGTTATGTATGGTCAAATATTCTGACAAATAACATCCATCCCTACCTTGTTATATGTTTCAGGCATTTGGCATTTTTGTATATACTGTAAATGTCATCTTCATTTGTTTTTAACAGCAACACATAAGTTAGATACCTTACTTAACAGATTACTTTGTACTAATACTTAAACAAATATGACACCAACTAAATGGCAGCTGATTTCTTCTTTTATCAAAGACCACTCAAAAAATATTGCCATGTCACTGGTTTTGCTTTTTATATATTTTTATGATTGTTCTGGTTTCCTCCCACAGTCCAAAGACATGCAAGTTAGGTAAATAGGCAAGCTTAAATTGGCCCAAGTGTGTGCTTGGTGTGTGTGTGTGTTTGCCCTCTGATGAACTGGCACCCTGCCCAGGGTTTGTTCCTGACTTGCATCTAATATGCTAGAACAGAACTGCCACGACCGTGTTCGGGACTAAGCGGGTTAGAAAATGACTGAATGACTGATTGAAATTAAAATAGCAATTATGAGAGACTTTGCAACATTAGAAACATTTTTAGATGCTTTTAGGAATGCACAAACTATCACTAACCCAGGTATGGCATACAGCATCCCCTATTGTCTTCACTCTGAATGGCTGAAATGATGGCAGAACCCAACCAAAACAGTAAGCTGTACTTTGAAAGTAAGGTTTGAGAATTCTAATTTCCTAAACCCCTGTGCTCCCTGGTGGGCTCAGTGAGAAGGCCCGTCTCTACTCCTGTCCACACGCACATGTATGTGCATACAGCCAGAAGTAGCGGACAGTTACTAGTTACTGCAGCGGGCATCATGCAAACACACTCACACAGGCAGAGGAGTGAAAGGGCTACCATTTTGTCCAATGGCTACATATCTACATGTAGCTAGCAACAGAGCAGAAGCCAAGGGTAAGTGCTATACGGTAGTGGATAACTAGCAAGCAAGCAAGCCAATTTACATCACAGCATTATATACAGAAAATAAGGACTCTGAAAAAACAGTACAATTTTCATTTGTTTGAAATAAAAGTCTTGATGGGTTGTACCTTTATTAAAGGGTTATCTTTCTAGTGCAGCGTACCTAAAGCATTTTTACTGAATATTGCAGCAATTATCTCTGTTGTCCTAAATATATATTCTTCCTCATATTAATTATTTTTGGCAACATCTACCACCCCAACAGAAGGTCCACAAATCATTCTCTCTCTGCCTGTTCCTGCCATCAGCTTCTGTCAAATTGTGTGTTCAGGCCAGGTGGCAACATTGCATCCTACCACACAGCAAATCAAAGCCGAAGACACTTGACAGAGTGTTATTTAGTTAAAGACTTGCAAATGAAAAAGATCCTTGTTGTTAGCAATATGAGGCTGTGACTCCTTTACTGTTTACGCTCAATTCACTTGAATATCTTTTATTGTCAGGTAAGGCGGTTTAAAAGGTGCTGTCTCTGTTTAAAAGTCTCATTCTATGCTTACATTCATGCAACTGCTGGTTGTTACAGTTATTGCCAAAAGGCCTTCAAAACTAAGATTTCTATTTGTTTATTTTATTTATACTTACTAATGTTAATGTACAGTATTGTAATCTATAATGCACCACACATATACAGCTTTTGTTTTTTTTCCCCCCCCCAAAGTTCAGGATACTCAGAAGATCCCGTGATGGTCAAGGTGACAGACACAATAAACATATAGACTTAAACAACCATGCAGCTTTAGTCCTCAAAAAATACCAAGAAGAATAAAAAGAACCCATCAATCACACAGTGCTCTTGCCCATGCTGCTCAATTGGGTTATTTTGTTATTCAACATAATTTTTCTTCAAAACACTTAATGGCTGGTGGCCATTATGACTCCAGGGCTGGACGTGTGTTGTTTAATTTTCCACTACAGTACATTAAATAGCTGCTGTTGGTTGATTTAATAGATTTTGCTTTTACAAATTGTTTGATTTACTAAGTTGAACTTTTTGCCTGCTTCCTGCTGTCGTTGTGTTGCTCTGACTTTTTTTTATGTGCAGAGACATGTTGTTAACAGCAATGACACCCAGCACCTTTTGGACAAGAGGTGGTACAACGCATAATGTAATCGCACTTAGCAATAAATGTACAAACACACATCTAATTTTTGCGAAATACAAGGCACTCTTGAAGACCAAAGAATGTAGCTGATTTGCTTGGTTACAACTTGATTACAGCTTTAAACTTTCAGTTTTACTTAGCGCTTTGGTCAGATCAGCTGGGGCTTCACTGTACTGATGTCTGTCTGTTCTCAGACTCCACTTTTGGTCAGCCCTTAACAGACAATTTGTCATTTCTCTGTTGCATGTAACCACCCGCAGCTTGTCACTTTTTTTTTGTTCGTTATTTTACCTTTATTTCACCTTATACAATTTCTCATATTAGAAATTTGTTAGTTTTCGCATACCCTTGGGGTCAGAGTGCAGGGTCAGCCATTGTACAGCGCCCCTGGAGCAATTGCTAAAGGGCCCAGCAGAGTAGGATTTCTTTTGGCAGTGACAGGGATTTGAACCCTTCGGGATGCCAGCGCAGATCGTTAGCCTCAGAGCCACCACTCCGCCCTAAGCTGACGTTCACAGTTTGCGGCTTGGTTATGTTAAAACCACCACAACAGTAGAAACATGCTTAGCTCTAGTGCATAGGAGCTCTGAAGGCGAGGTATTATGATTTAATTTCTTTTAGTTAAAAGCTGCAGAATAGCCTGAGGGATTACTCAGGAGAACTGCCACTTGCAGACAGGGTTGGAACAATGAAAAACACTCAAGTAAAACAACGAAAAGCAAAAATCAAAGTCAGAAGTCTGAAAATTGTACTTTTCTTAACAAAACAACTGCTTTTATTTGAAGTCTGACCTGGCCCTTTTAATTTTACAGGTCTAACATATCATTGAGGGTGCTGCTCACATGACAAGCGCTCAGAATAAGAAACACAAAATGGTAGTTGCACGTAGAAAAACAAATGCATGAAATTGTGACAAAATAACATCAAAATGAATCAACCCTAACATTCTTCATTTGGCACAAAACACATCCAAATGACACAAACATGGTTCTTACAGAGTCCTAATCCTTGGGTTCAAGCCTTAAGCCTGTGAGTTTGCATACCCTCTCCGTGTCTGTTGTGTGTGGCAGTGCATCATGGGACAACAAACACCCAGAGCTGGTTCCCACCTTGCTAGACTGAGCACTTATTCCATGCAACCCTGAACTGGATGAGCAGTTTGCATGACAGAACTCTATACAAAAGGCTCCACATTAAAAAAAAAAAATGAAATATTAAAATGTAATGCTCTTTTAAAATATCACTATAAGCGTGACGGTTGTTAAGAGGGCCTCGTCAAATTACCTTTAAAAATGTGCTTGAAGGAAAAGAAGACAAATTACTTGCAGGATTTCAATTTCTTCTCAGCCATCCATAAATGAGGGCAGATCACAGGTGAAGAACCGGAAAGGAAAACAGGCCAAATACCTTTTAATGGAATTAGCCACTGCATTAGTGAAATAGTCACTAAGAGGAAGTCTGCAGGCAATTTGTCGGTTATGATGCCAAATATATCGAATGAATCACTCCAGTGTATTTATTTTTGTTATTATGTAAAGCAAATTCAGCAGGCCCCTTCACCCAAGGTGACTTCCAAGCCTGGGATACTTAACAATTCTGTTTCTCACATTTTGGGGTGCCAGCAGGCATACTGGCTACAGGTCACAGAGCTAGTCAGATGGGTTACTGTCCACAACGTCAGCTGCGAGGCCACACTGTCTGCCATTAGGTTTGATTCAAGATCCTTATGAACAGTCTGTCTGCACCATTCAGCCCATCTCAACATCCTGGATTACAGCCTGTGATTTTTTCCATTTCGTAGTGCTCATGCATTGCGTGATTGCTTTGCCTTGTGAAGTGCCAAGACACTCACATATTACAGACAGATTATCACAGCAGAATTCTGCTGCATGCTCCTGACAGCGCATATGATTGTGCTGCCCAGCATCTTCCAAGTAATCACGGAGCTGAATTTAACACGCATGAAGGACATGTCTTTACAGAAAAGTGACAAAGTCACAAAAAAAAAAAAAATCAGGGAAGCATCTTTTCCTCATTGACAGAGCATAAAAAATATCATTCTTAATATTCTGCACCAGCAAAAAGGTCAGCTGGCCCCTCCAGAAACATAAGCAAACATTTTTTCTCTACTGTAGAAGCCCATGGTGGGATTCAGGGGTGATCTCAGAATAATTTTCGATATGCTAATAGAATCATCAAGAGGGCAATGAGTTGGTGGAATGTTTCTGGAAGAAATCAGATGTATCCTGAGGATGAATACTAGAAGCATGTGGCACACCGGGAATTAATGCCAAACACTCTGCAGAGTCTGATAACACCAGAGTGGCTCAGTCACCCTTACACTAGAACAGGACTCAGGTTCATGGAGACATGGCATGCATACCCCACAAATCATAGTCCTTCACCTAGTGTGGCACTGCTTGGTGTGGCTACTGACCTTGATAATCCAACCGTATGGGATGCGCTAGCTCGGTTCTGGTTTAGTTATTTCCCTTCTCCAGACTCTAATGTCCAATTTTCAGCACCCATTTGTAGAGTGAAACCAGTATCCAGCCTTTTCAGAGTCCCTAGGACTCTATGTTTCATCTAAGTTCCATTTCAAACCAATGAAATCCCATAAAATTCTCCCCTAACTACTTGATCCAATTCAACGATGTGGAGGGAATTAATCCCTGGGGAATTCTGCACAAGGCAAGGGAACTGCTAACAGGATGCCAGGCTATCACAGATTCCACTCACGAATGCACCACAACTCTAATTTGGCCAGTTTAGAATGGGTGATTAATCTAATTTGTATAGCAATGGGGAGAGGGACAAGAAATACCAAGAGGAAATTCCACACAGACACTGGGAGAATGTGCATGGGAGTCAAATCTAGGATGCTGAATCTTTAACATTGGACTAACAGGACTGGGACACCATATTTCTCAGTGTCAGACTTCTAGGAAATAATGTTAGTGTTTGTAGAATAAAATCATAATCATCGGAAAGCAGGAAAACAAAAACATAAAGGTGGGCTACCTGAGCCTTCCCAACACAACAGCATGTTGATTGAAAACAGAAATGCGCTTTTCATTAGTACTCCGCTCGGTCCCATTAAATCATTACTAGAGTGACTCTAAGACCATTTAATATGTAAACCTGTACTAAGTGAATATTTAATGAACTACAATTGCTCAAGCAAAAAAAAAGCAATGTAATAATTAAACCATTAAGTCCCCAAATAACCGCCCTCTGTAATTACTCAGAAGGATAAGGCAGCGACATTAGACCAATAAGGCCTCCTAATAGATTTGTCGTTTTTCAGGGACACCCAGCCAATTAAAAAGTAATCTTTACACGTAAATGCTACAGGATTACTTCTTTAACAGTTCCGTATTGTAAATCCAATATACTGGGTGGTTAGGTAGAGATCAGACATGCAGGCAACAATGCTCCCCTATATATCTTATGGGAAGTCTTTTGAGAGAATAAGAGATGGGACTTAAAAACCGTAAGGATACCTGGGGAGAGGAGAGCTCTAGACAGCTTCAATGGTAGCTTCAAAAAATTAAAATGTTCTGCAGATAAGAACAAAGAAACAGGGAATAGGTGAACCAGTTCAGGAATGGTGGTTAGCACTGGCACTGCTGGGAAACACCTTAGATATGGAAAGCCATGGATAAAAACTGTTTGGTCTGATGAATTAATAACTCTAACAGAAAAGTCAAGTTCTGGGGTGAGCCACGTCCAGACTGGCCCTCAGTCTCATTGAGTAGATATGTCTTATATCTAAACAAAGGAAAAGGGAAACTTGAAGCCTCCAGATGTGCCAGGCTTGTGGATACATCTCCTAACATGCTCATGCAATACTGTCTTCAGAAGTGCTTACACTAACTACTGCACATCAAGACAGGGAGAAATTGGTCTTTTTTTTTTTTTTAAGTAATTTAAACAAATACATAAACTTGCTGTCAATTTGGGTTCATGGATTTTCTTGAGTTGAATAACACATGTTCTAGTGACGAGTCTCAGTCCAGTCACTATCTTTCTTTCTTTATCCCAAAGACATGAACATTAAATTAACTGATGACCCTACTCTGAGTAAATACTGTATGCCCTGTGCTGGACTGGCACCTGCTCTAGGGTGAGTTACCAGCCTGTTCCTGATTCAGAGGGATATTATCCAGTTCTTCATGTTGATCACTGAAAAAAAAACCTTTCAATGAAATCTTTAGATTTCTGTATGGAAAAAGAAAGAAAAGTTCTCAATATTTAAATTACCTTTTTCTTAATCTCTGTTTAGAAAATTTACATGGACTAGTGGTCTTGAAAGATCCAATGCTGCCTATGCTGAGATGCTGGTGTTCAGAACAAATGATGCAAGATATACTTTGGTAACTGGCTGAATGCATTACTTTCTAAAAAAGCACAGAATGCTCTGCAGTTCGGAGCAGGACACCTAAGTGTGCTCACAAAGCGTAGCAATTAATAAGGCAGAAGATCAAGAGAGCAACCAAAAATTCCATTAGTAAATGAAAATAAAGTAAGACACTTATGTTCACATCCATGCAAAGAGCCATGGGCAAGGAGAATAGGAGAAAACGGACATCACTAATGACAATGATGACCATAATGGATCAGTATCAGCTAAGCAAGTCAGGTTATGAGAGCTGCTGCTGCGGGTAGCATTCTAATGCATTACAAAGCTAGTACGCCATCGGGCCAGCTTAAGGATTGCGTCCTCTGATTGATCACTTAATTATCCTGTTCTCTTTTGTTTCCAAGCATTAGGAAGCCTCTCAGCCATTCCATCTTTTCTCCGAAGATGCCAATGGCCATTCAAGACTACTTAATTAAGCCTTATTTTAATTAGAAACAAAAGGAGAGGCTGTAGCTGTCTGGCTAATATGTCTGGAAGACAGCACTAATTTACACTCGGCAGAAAGGTTTGACATTGTGGTCTATAATGCATTCTTTAATGAATACCATACTGTCTCACTTATGAAAGTTTTCATCTTTTTGCTAAGCACAAAATCAATAAAGTACCAGCCAATATGCCGAGAAAGCTAGGTGTGCAGTAAAAAGCTTTCCAGTCTATTCAACACGGCCTTCAGTGCCGGCCATTTCCATCAGTTGTTTTCATTCTGAGAGCCAGCCATCCGTTACATTAGGAGACTGTGAACTATAAAAAGTCACCATCCAGCTATGTATCTCTTGGGTTTATGGTCATGGAGAAGAAGCAATCACAAGCAGAAAGACTGATAATGCTTTTTTAAAACTATACAAAGAAGTGTACTTCTAGAATAAAGGTAGAATAATCAAGTGTAGAATTAACACTACTAATTTGCACTCAAACACTGAATGCTTGTTTCCAAAAGTCCAATCATTCTCTAAACTCGAAGCCTGAGTGGAGTCCAAATGTTTTACAGAAGACATTTCAGGCAGGTTTTGTGTTTTCCATCGTCTATTCTTTTGCTGTTAATTTTACATTCTTCCTGACCTCCACGATGGCCACCTTGAACGCACAGGGGGATGGCCACTTAGGTAGCACGTGATGTCATTTGGTTATGCTCACCTGATTTTGCAGGCCATTTTTCACTCACTGGAAAAACAGGCTTGTGTGGTGTTCATATTACCAGCTCTTCTGATCTTTTTTAACAGCTCTAAGATTTTGGTTAGTGCTTTTTCACCTTCCATTAAAGAAGTCTGTTTTATATTCCTAATATTGCTTGTTTGTTCTATCTATTTATTTACCTTTTTGTTTACAGGTTTTTTTTTTACTCATTAGTTTGTAAACACAAGTGCTTACAATACACAAGGTAAGGTGAATGAAGTAAGTCCGTGTGAACTCATTTTTTTTTTTTTTAAATCAAACAAATCACCAGGAACAGATAATATTTATCCTCAAGTTCTTAAGAAGGCTAGTGAGTACATTGTCACACACGTGCACATGGGAGGTAACTAAAGGGCTTGAGTAAGGGCAATTCTGAATCAGACCGGGATGTGGCAGAGTACATTGACTCTTTTTCACCCTTTCCTGCAGACCATTCATGGGAGATTCCACCTGGCCCTCTTGACGTCACTTCCAGGTCCGAGCCTATGGAAGAAGACCTTGCCGGCTCCGGCCCATGAGATGTCACGTCCGTGCTCGAGCCTATGGCTTAAGACCCTTCTGAGCCCAACCCCTCTGACTTCACTTCCTGTCTTTTCCTTTAAAAGCCTCCACCTTTTCCTTATTCCCTCAGGTCTGCTTTGGACTTGGTTTTTTGCACATCAGTGCTATCATTTATTTGCAATTTGTAGCCAGGAAACCTAATATACGGGTGGCTGCCCCAAACCTTGCTATGGCTCTTTGTGGAGTTTGTGACAAGATATATAAACCCTTACAACATATTTTTAGGAAGTCACTGCGCACAGGAGAGATTCCAAAGGACTGGAAAATGGCAAATATCCCATTACTATATATAAAAAGGGTGACAGGGCAGATCCAAGCAACTATAGGCCAGTAAGCTTAACATGCATCACAGGAAAATTAATGGAAGGAATTATTAAGGATAAGATTGAGCAACACATGGCAAGGACAGGAGTTATTCTGAACAGTCAGCATGGGTTCAGAAGAGGGAGGTCGTGTTTTACTAACATGTTGGAATTCTATGAGGAGGCAACAAAAGGATACGATCAAAGTGGAGCTTATGATATTATTTATCTGGACTTTCAGAAAGCATTTGATAAGGTGCCACATGAGAGGTTGGGCATCAAGTTAAAAGAAGTGGGAGTTCGGGGTGATGTTTTTAGATGGGTGCAGAATTGACTCAGACACAGGAAGCAGAGGGTGATGGTGCGAGGAACCTCATCACAATTGGCTGATGTTAAGAGTGGTGTTCCACAGGGGTCAGTGCTAGGGCCGTTGCTATTTTTAATATATATAAATGATTTAGATAGGAATATAAGTAACAAGCTGGTTAAGTTTGCAGATGATACCAAGATAGGTGGATTAGCAGATAATTTGGAATCCGTTATATCATTACAGAAGGACTTGGATAGCATACAGGCTTGGGCAGATTTGTGGCAGATGAAATTTAATGTCAGTAAATGTAAAGTATTACACATAGGAAGTAAAAATATTAGGTTTGAATACACAATGGGAGGTCAGAAAATTGAGAGTACACCTTATGAGAATGATTTAGGAGTCATAGTGGACTCTAGGCTATCAACTTCCCGACAGTGTTCAGAAGCCATTAAGAAGGCTAACAGAATGTTAGGTTATATAGTACTCTGTGAAGTACAAGTCCAAGGAGGTTATGCTCAACCTGTATAATGCACTGGTGAAGCATCGTCTTGAGTACTGTGTGCAGTTTTGGTCTCCAGGCTACAAAAAGGACATAGCAGCACTAGAAAAGGTCCAGAGATGAGCGACTAGGCTGATTCCAGGACTACAGGGGTTGAATTATGAGGAAAGATTAAAAGAGCTGAGCCTTTACAGTTTAAGCAAAAGAAGATTAAGAGGTGACATGATTGAAGTGTTTAAAATTATGAAGGGAATCAGTACAGTGGATTGAGACTTGTATTTTAAAATGAGGGCGGCACGGTGGCGCAGTGGTAGCGCTGCTGCCTCGCAGTTAGGAGACCCGGGTTCGCTTCCCGGGTCCTCCCTGCATGGAATTTGCATGTTCTCCCTGTGTCTGCGTGGGTTTCCTCCGGACGCTCCGGTTTCCTCCGACAATCCAAAGACATGCAGGTTAGGTGGATTGGTGATTCTAAATTGGCCGTAGTGTGTGCTTGGTGTGTGTGTGTGGGTATGTTTGTGTGTGTCCTGCGGTGGGTTGGCACCCTGCCCAGGATTGGTTCCTGCCTTGTGCCCTGTGTTGGCTGGGATTGGCTCCAGCAGACCCCCGTGACCCTGTATTTGGAATCAGCGGGTTAGAAAATGGATGGATGGATTTTAAAATGAGAACACAGGGACACAGTTGGAAACTTGTTAAGGGTAAATTTCGCACAATTTTACACAAAGAACGATAGACACTTGGAATAAGTTAGCAAGTAGATAGTTAGACTGGAAGAAATAAGTGGATAGGATGTTGGGCTGAATGGCCTGTTCTCGTCTAGAGTGTTCTAATGTTTTAACTTTCTTCATTTTAGGGTAGGAGTTTCTTTTTTGACCTCCTTATTGCTACTAAATCTCTCAGGGATTCAATAGCACATCATGTACTTAGGACTATTTTTACTTTCTTACATGATTATTGGTTCTGACAAAGCCAATTTTACCAGCCTCAGGCACAAAGTGCATCCTATTACCAAAAAAATAACATACAGCGGTATCTTGTGCTTATTTTTTAGTTTATTTTTGGAAAACTGTCCAAAAAAGTCCAAAGGGTCTTGTTAGACAAGGGTTGTTGTACAGAATCATGAAGGCACCTAAGTAATGATGGTAATTAAAACCCAAAGTAAAAATTCAGAAGTCGTTACCAAACCAAGTCCTGTTAATTTTGCTTTTAAAAGTGGTCACGTCCCTGACTATGGCAAAATTGTTTGATTTAACCTAAAGTTTGTGTCACTATATTTGATAACAGCCATCTCAGCACCTCATATGACTAGCATCAAGCTTCATTGCTATCAACTACAGTATATGGTGACACCAATGTAAAACGATGCACAAAATGGCAGCCATTAAAAATTAAGCAACCAGGCAGCAACATGACATAACGACAATATTGATAAAAGAAGCAACATTACTAAAAATAGTACTCATTTTAAAATTGCACAAAATGAAAAAGAACAATGTTTATCTAGATCATGACATCAGTAAGGAATATTTACAGATTCTTCAAAGTAGATACAATAAAAAGACTGCATGGCTAAAAGTGGCACAGCATCAAGTTAAATGAAACATAAAGGTAGCCCATTTATGGTTTAAACACGCAAATACATATCTGTAATTTTACACAAATACAGATTAATAATATTAGATAACGTGGCACAGAATGAAAGACTCAAATAGAAAAATGTTAGGCTAAGAAAATATGCTTGATGACATGAGAGGAAAACTGACTCTATAAGAGAGCAAGCTCTATGGCTGCCTGCCATGCCACCTTCTTTTAAACACTGACAGCACCAACACTCATCATCAGAACTGATAAATTTTGAAGTGTTCACTTAAGCCAACTCTCCAGTAACAAACTAATCCAAGAAAGCTGTAAACCTATTCAAAAGCCAGACTAGGACATTTTTGACTGTCACAAAACTGCAAGGATGGCTTCCTAGTTAGCCACAGTTCATTCACTCATATTGTCAAATCTTAAGACTTTCTTATGCATCTTTGCAATCTTCTACTAGTGTTTTTTACATTGAGAGCTTCCATATATTACCTATAAATATTTTGGAAGTGTATTTTGAGCAGCAGAGGGAGTTGTCTGAATTCAGATTGATAAGGAAAGGAAATTCCAAGCATGTACGAACCATAACCCCCTGCAAGAAAGGCTTCACATTTCCCGTATGGTCACCAAAGCTGACATGAAACTTTTAAAAAGTTGTGAGGGATAGCCAGGAATCTTACCCAGCTGGGATTCCCTCAGAATTGAAGGACTGGGGGAGACAGCATGCACAGGACATTACCTACCCTGGATCACAAGATGGCAGCACCCCCTGGGTGGCAGTAGCACCACGGTTTCCCACAAGGTATCATGGGAACTGGAGTTCTTCAGCTCAGCCCTGTTAGGTTCCATGGGTACTGCCAGGGGGCACAGAGAGGACTTTCATGCCCTACTTTGTCGGGACCCAAAAGTGCTCTTGGGCCACAATTATGGAACACCTGAAGTATTACTGGGTTTCAAATAAAAGAACTCGCCTGCCTGAGCTCCAGGAGCCAGAGTCAGGGGGAGGAGGACAAAATTGGCTGGAAGGAGCTGAAGATGCAGGGAGAGAGGCTGAGAGAGAAGATGACAAACTGCAGAGCATTACTGTTAATTAATAATGTGACTGCGATTGTGCTGTGGGAATCTTCCCTGTAACGTTTTACGACAAATAAATCGTATTGTTGAGTGCCAAACATTTGTGTTGGGTGTTTGGGCAGCTGGAATGCCCCCTGGTGGCCACACAGTGTAATAATTATCCTTATTTGTAATCTTTATTCTTTTCTTCTACTCTTTTTTTTCATTTCAACATTAAAATCATCCATTCATTCTTTTTCTTAACCCTCTTACCCAGGGCAGGGTTTTGGGGAAACTGGAACCTATCCCAGCAATCGTCAGGCACAAGGGTGCCAGCTTGTCATAGAACATCTTATCACTGAAAAGTTAATTATTTGAAGCTTCTCGTGATGCTGCAGCCAAATGCTGTTAACTGAATCAAATATCTGACTGTTGCCTGCCTGACCTGGTTTACTGCATTAGGTTTCATCCTCCTGCTGTTAGCCTTCAATAAATTGAGGATTTACAGTAAGTTGTATATAATTGGTTCTGTTAGCTACATGATCATTTTTGAAGAACCAAAACAACAAACTACTTACACAGCCTATGAAGGGGCACACTGCTGCTGAATTTAGCCACAGAGACACAGAATACTTTACTTTATGACCAGATATTCATCTCTGGAATGTCTCATCTGAGTTGATACTTTTCAGTTTTCTGATGTATGCTTACACAGGCAGGAGATCATGTCAAGATATGCTGGGTACCTTAGTAAAATGAGACATCACGGCAGCTGTGTAAGATACTTTTGTGCAAGTTAACTAACAGCTTACCCAATGAGCTTCATGTACTGAATTGTCTCATCTTGTTTGTTAAACCTTCTTATGTTTTTATGTTAGGTAGAATGCCCAGAGGGGGCTGCGTGGTCTCATGGCCTGGAATCCGTGCAGATTTTATTTTTTCTCTCCAGCCGTCTGGATTTTTTTGTTTTTTTTCTGTCCTACCTGGCCATCGGACCTTACTTTTATTCTATGTTAGTTAGTGTTCCCTAATTTTCTTATTTATTTTGTCTTTTTTCTCTTTCTTCATCATGTAACGCACTTTGAGCTACATCATTTGTATGAAAATGTGCTATATAAATAAATGTTGTTGTTTATAACTTCAACAATTTAGTGATAATTAGCTACCTTCTAGTCAGTTACTTACAGTTCTAGGTGAAGCTTCTTCACGATTAGGTTAAAGGTACTCATCACCCTGTGTTCTTCCATCTTAATTGATGGTTTTAAATTGTGAGTGCAAGAGAACTGATTTCCCATTGAGTTTGAGCTTTGGGTCTGATGTGGCCAGGGTGGGCTACACCACCCCACCTGCCAAAAATATAAAAAATGGTTTTAAGGAAATGACAGAGAATAACAGAAAAGAAATCCTATGTACAGCACATGGCTCAGTTGGTGAACAGAAATAGTTTTAAATTGTTCATCCTGTCATGTGCTGGTGTTGCCAGTGTTGCCAGTGTTCCCAGAAGGAGGTGTTTCATCTCTGGATATTATCGAGAGGAGTTGCAGTGCACGGCTTAATGGCAACTCCACTCTGTATGAGGAAACGTTTTTCTGTTTTAACAATGTGTTGACACAGATTACTGTAGAAACGGAACAGACATGAAATGCGTGTGTTCCAAATAACGATCTATTATTTCCACTCTAAAACTCCACTTCACTCCCAGATACCCAATCAAGGCATGAGCTGAGAGAAGTTCATGCACGTTCTAAATTGGTGGGGGGATGGAATAGCCGGCTGCTCCGAGCTTCTCTTTATCAGCACATTTAGAAGACAAAGGGCGTTGGCGGAATGGATTTAAGAAGCAATTTAAGGTGGGACGGAATTACGAGTTTTTTCGTAGGCTCTGGTAATTCTAGTGTTAATGACCTCTTAGGCACAGCCATCAGCAGTGTGTCTGTCTGCAGAGAAAAAAATCGACCTTGTTTAGAGATTTACTTACCTTGGCAGTGACATTCATGTCTCTGGTGATTCTTCCTATGAAGTCAGTAGACGGATTGGGAGAGCATGGGGGGTCATGAGGTCGCTGGAAAGGGGTGTATGACGCACCCGATATCTATGCAAAAGGACAAAGGTCCAAATCTTTAGAGTCCTGGTGCTTCCTGTATTGCAGTATGGTTGCTAGACTTGGATGCTATCCAGTGACCCAGGATGAAGACTGGACTCCTTTGGTACTGCGTCTCCTCCGAGAATCCTTTGGTACCACTGGATGACTTTGTGTCGAATGAGTGGTTGCTGATGGAGTCCTGAATGAGGCACATTACCTGCATTGTGAGGGAGCATCAGTTACGGCACTACGGCCATGTGGAGCGATACCCAGAAGACCCGAGTGGCTGAACCAGGCCAAGGGGACGTCCAAGTAACACCTGGATTAGGCAGATAGAGGGTCATTTCTGGAGGGTGGGACTGGACCACGTGTTTACCTGGGGGGCTGCCAACAAGGATTTCAAGCTGTTTCGTTGTGTGGTGAGTGCAGCAACGAGCTGTACCTGGGCATGCTCCCCAACCTGACCTGACATGCACATGAGCATCACAAATGGTCTTACAAGGCCCGATTTATCAACATACCAGGGAGATTGGAAAGAGAGTTGTTCAGTATGCAATATAACAGTTTCCATTCCAATTACTAAAATGGAGGAATCCCACCCAAAGATGATTGACTTCACCTATGGTTCTTCCTAACTCCCTCCCCCTTCTGCTCCAGATGATATCAAACCAGACAGCGACCTGCAGCCAGTGTCATCTGACCAGTTGGCATCATAAAGGAACACTTTGCATGTGCCCTGTGATAAATATCTGAGCTGTTACACCTTATAACCAAAAGACTCTTCTAATTAAACAGGGATTCCCAGGCAGGGTTCACAACTCTTTATATGATTGTGTCTCTTTGAAATTCTTTATTATATAGCACTGCAAGAAAAGCACTCAACTGCACAATATACTGTATTTCATAAGCTTCATCCTGAAATTGAAAATCTATATCAGATTTTTTTTTTTAACTTGTTTTCTCTGTATTATCCCAGACGTAGGACATGTGCTATATAAGTCAGTAGCCTAGCAATTTTTTAACCAGTTGTAGCCAGCCTCAGAATGCCACAGTCCATCCTGGTAAAACTGAAGAAAGATACAGGTGAACACTGGATAGAACACAGGTCCATCACAGGACAGCTACAACCACACACCATGCTATCAACATCAAGCACTTTAACAGAGCCCATTACAGGGAGTTCTAACACGTAGAGCAGGCTGTGACAGTGCATTCCACATTAAAGTGGCAGATAAAACTAAGTACAGTAACACCAAAATGATGGCATCAGCAGAATGGGCCACCTGAGAAGGCAAAACAAACTCAATCTTAACAGATTTCTATTATAATCTATTGTGTTTCCTGTCTGATGCAGTTTTCTTTCTATACTTACGCAGTATCTGGATGTTGCCACCTCTGAAATTATCCAAGCATCATTTCATTGCTCTCTTTATCTTAAGGTGCACTGGGGTATCTTATAAACCATTTAACTTGGCAGCACAGAATGACCTTTGAGCAGTGTGCCCCTAGAAATAAATTGTACTCGTTTATTAGTCAGCTAAATTCAATATTATGGAGTGTCCCTGTTTTAAGAAGTCAGCGTGCTGCACACATTTACTGTATATCACATTCTCAGACCAGCCCAGTTGGTGCTGTTGTGTCAATTATCCAGCATCTTGGGTTCAGATCTCAAGCTGGGTTGTTGAGGATGTAGAGTCTACTTCTTCTCTCCATGCCTACAGTTACAGTATGTGGGTTTCCTCCCACATCCATTGAAACGTATGGGTTTGATTAACTTACATCTCTATATTGCCCCTCTTGTAGGTGTGAGCGGATCCCAGGGAGGACTGGTGCCTCTTCCTGGATATGCTCTGGTCTCCTGCACCACTGAACTGTGTTTTGGGAGTCTGACAATGTTATTTTAGTTAATCTAACACATATAAGTACATCTTTGGGACATAGAAGGAAAATCAAGGTAACTGATGGAAAAAAAAATACACACAGACATGAGAAAAAATGCACACTCTTCACAGAGAGCAACTGGGCTGGCATTCAAATTCAGCACTTCTAGCAATGAGGTAGCAGCACTAACAACTGCTTCATCATATCACCGCATCCCAGGAACATCTAAGTGTAATAAAAAATAATAAATGTACAGTACATCCATTACTGCAGGAGCAGTCAACTTTGGGTAGAAACAAACAGCTGATGAATCTGCAATGTGTCTGGGGAGACATCTAATACTCCAAAAGAAGGGACATCCATCCCTCTATTATCTAAATGACGTAAGCAAGGTTAGAGGTGGTGACGGGGGGCAAAGACTACTGCAGCAGCAGTAGCAGACATAAGGCAGATGGCGAGAGAGCCCATCATAGCCCCTCAATCATGTCATAGGTTGCCAGTTTACAATATGAAAATGGCTTAACCCACATGTCTCTGGGATGTGAAAGTACCAAAAGAAATGCCATATGGAGACGGGGAGAATGCGCAAACACCCATAGAGGCAGCAGTGAGCTCTGAGCTAGAAGCAGAGATACTAACAATTGTGCCACCATGCCATCCCAGAAGGAAAGATGGTGGAGGATAATTAAAAATAAACCCATTTGTTGAATGTGCTTTTTTCAATCCTGGCTGTACTGGGAGCCTAAGTTTTAACAGTTGAGCATTTTAATTCACAAATGTCATCATTTCACAATAGCTTTAGATTACAAGTAAATTCAATGGCAAGACAATATATAGCCATCTCATTTAAGCTCCTTTTGACTGTGGATGTTTCAGAGAAAGCAAAGAGGGAGAGAGCAGGCCAAACAATGACGGTGAACCTTAACAATCATGAGCATTTCGATAGCCCATTTGCCACAAAGCAAAGACAACTTCACTCTTATCTGATATGTCACCAGAAAGAAAATTAGGTGAAATTTGGCAGATTGAGTGCTCAAGGCCTCTGGTTTTTTTTTTTTCAGCTGTTAATTCTTCACACCTCCACTCAGTCACATATTACATCTAGGCTCTGATGGATGGCCCGCCGACCTCCACTGAAATAGAATGACCTTCGTTCAAAAGCGTCCCAGCTCTTCTCACCTTGGAAATGATGAGGAGATCCACTAGGCTGCACTCCCAGGGGACGGCTGCCACATGATGAAGAGCTCTGGCACAATAAGCTCTGATATAAATTAGCCCCAGCCTCTCATCAGAGTGCCCATTAATAACAAAAGGAGGAAAACCTTAAACAGCTTCATTTCCTTGCTTGTTTGCAGCAGTCTGCACCATGTTCTCTTCCACGAAAAGGCCGTGTGCAGCTGTGTCCTCAAATTACCACACACATACACTGTACGCTGGAAGACTACATTCCCAATGTTATTCAGTCTATTGTCACATGATAGCAACTGCAGGATGGCACATCTCCGGAGACTTTAGCTCAAATCTCTGTTGGTGTGGAGGTTTGCAGTTCCCAACATGCTGATGTGAGGTTTCTCCCTCATTCCACTGATATACAGTTTAGGTTTACTGTGTGTGACTGTGTGCATAAGTGTGCTGACTGCTGTACTGACTTTGTGTTATGGATTGATCCCTGCCTCAGTAATAATGCTGCTCAGATAGGATCCAGCCCCTCAGGAGCCTGAACTCAGTCAGGCTGCTCCAATAATAGAGCAAAACATATCTCTTAAAACACATTAGGGGTTTGTCAGCCTAACTCTGGTTTTCTGTCCAAGGCTGGCTTCTGGTATATCAACCATATTATTTATTTATTTTTTAATTAACTAGGGGGCTTTGCTCTCTGCTCGCTTTGCTCGCCAACCCCTGTTTTTGTTTTCCCGGATAGACACTTAAGATTTTTTTTTTCTTTGAATTGTTGCTATTTTATTAGTTTCACTTTTATTTCAGAACTTCTGTAAAATTAATATTTGGAATCTTTCGAGTCCCAATGTGCTGAATCTTTTTAATGAGGTCTGTGAGACCTGTGTTTAATGACTTTGTACCATAATTCAGGATAGGTTTCTCTGTTTGGAATTTCAGCACAGACAAAAAGATCTACATCATCAGCAGTTAATAATTTTTTTTTTTGCAAAGTAACCAAAAAAAGCATGTGAGGTAAACTCTGTTTTTGAAATTCTCTGACTTAAACTTCAAAGCCTTACAATATTTACATACTTCTGACATATCACTTATGTCCATATATTCAATCTCTATTCACCTTTTCATTATTTCTCTGAGTAATAATTTCTCTTTTTTTGCGTTAATTCGATGTTTACTTTCTTTGTTTTGACACTTTCGGCTTTTTCTGCTTTCATATTCTGTATCTTGCTCTGCATGTGTTTTGCTCCTACATTTTTTTAGTCTTTTGAATTCCAGTTTTCATTATCTCTAACCTGCTCTGCATGCGTTTGGCCCCCTTGTTTTTTAAGCTCGTTATGACGTTTTAGTTTGTTTTCTACTCTGTCTTTTATTTCTGACCTCGCTTTATCCTGCTTTTGTCTCAATGACACCTGGTCCATGGTGATTATTTTCCCTTTTTCATGTAATAATTTCCGTTTGTTTGCACTCCTGCGATCTGTACTTTTTTTTTTAACTTTCACATTTACCTACTTTCATATTATTTAACTTTCTCCACATATGTATCGCACCAACTATTTCTTTTTGAGCTTTTCGAATTCCACTGCTTTCATAATCTCTAACTTGCTCTGCTTGTGTATAGCGCCAACGTCCAGATTGGACGTGCTTTTTTTCAATTCCACTTGTTCCGGGCTGATAATTACTTTCCTTATTTTCTGAATTTGCACCTAGATTATTCTTTTTCTTTTTTGTCTCTCCAACACTTTTGAGTCTCTTTTCTCCAAGCTGCTTTCTTCTTCACTTAGTCATCTATGTTTCATTTATAACGTATTGTCCTTATACACTTTTAGTCGTCTACGTTTCATTTATAACGTATTGTCCTTATATGCTTTATATACGCTGTGAGCCCTGGATCTGTGTGTGCTCAAAGCCAAAACACGACTTGAGTGTGTGACTGAGTGTTCCTCCCCGTGCTGTTATTTGGTTGTAAGTATGGCGTGTCTTGCAAGAATCTCATGTTCTACATTATCACAAGACGGTCCTGAGTCAATCTCACAAAGTCTCATGTTTAGGGTCCCCGCGAGACGCTTCGTGGCCAATCTCTTTAGTCTCGCGGGTCTTTTAAGTGTCTTCCGTGATCTTATAAAATCACGTATCGTCGCCCTAGTGTTTCTCTCCAGGATTTTTTTTTTTTATAATAGAGAGATTCATTTTAATTAGATTGTAATTTCACCATCAGTTATACATTTTATATTTTGCTTCTAGAAGCAGGCATACATTTCTCCTTCAGAAATCTTTGCAGCACACAAAGTAGGAGAGAGTAATCTCGCAATAGCCAACAGTTCTTCCCACAAGTGACCTGTGCATACTCCCCAACCTGACCTGTCATGCACATGAGGATCACAAATAGTGTTACAAGGCCTGATTTAATGACATACCAGGGAGAATAGAAAGAGAGTTGCACAGTATGCAATACAATAAGAGTTTCCATTCTGATTACTAAAATGGAGGAAAGCCCACTCAGAGATGATTGACATCACCTGTTCTTCCTTACTTGTCCCTTTCTTCTCCAGAAGATATCAAACGAGCCAGTGTCATCTGACCAGTTGGCATCACAAAGGAACACTTTGCATGTGCCCTGTGATAAATATCGGAGCTGTTACACCTTACAACCAGACAGCTCTTCTCAACGGTTCTTCCATTCTTAGCCAGAAAACTCAAACTTCAGACAACACAGAGTAGTGGGTAAAGCGCTGGACTTGAATTCCCAAAGATGATGGATCAATTCCCACTTCCATATGATAGATAGATAGATAGATAGATAGATAGATAGATAGATAGATAGATAGATAGATAGATAGATAGATAGATAGATAGATAGATAGATAGATAGATAGATAGATAGATAGATTTTTCAACAGAAAATGTAGTGTGGTGTAGTGGTTAAGGCTTTGGACTTCAAACCCTGAGGTTTTGGGTTCAAATCCTGCTATTGACAATGAGTGACCATGAGCCAGTGACCATGAAACTCCCTCTTGTTGAGTGTCACACAGTAGAGATGATAGGTTTTATGGCCTGCTCTCTCCGGATGCCTCCAATCGAACATCCTGATGTCTTGTATATGAGTGAAAGTAGACTTGGACTGGTTAGCAGGTTGGGGTGGAATCTACAGTCCAGTGGGTTCTGCATCATGCAATTTTGATAAAGTATAGATCAGAATTCCATGAAATCTTCACCTATAGACTTAAATGGTGGACATGGTTTAAAATGATAACTATGGGTAGAAGAATCAGAAATTAATGAGTCCAATAAGGATTAAACAATTGTGGATCTTACCTTTCCAAGGTAAACTGAAACAATGAGGAGCAGGTAGCTTAGTTAATTAATATTTGCATTTTGCAGATGATGCTATGCTTCTGGCCTTGTAACTCCTTGACACTTTAAGCGATGAGTTGCTGCACAGGATATGGGTGATATGAGAGTCTGTTATTAACAATCTAAGGTCATCCACGTTGCAGCCATTTAATCACCTTAAGTGCCTTGGTTACAAATAATAGCAGGGTGATAATGCGATTCATCAGTGGATTTGGAGCATTGGCAGATATACAAGGCAATTCATGTGAGCCATGAAGACTCTTTGTTCACCAGTATGGCTTCATGCTCATTATGACCATTACCACAAATGAGGTGGTAGAGCAGCAGAGATTAGATTTCTTCAATAAGTCACAGGACATACGCTCCAGGACTATGAAACTTCATGGAGTTCAGAGGGCAGCAAGTACTCCACTGCATCAAGATGTGTCAAATGGGCCCTAAACGCCTCTTACTGGATTGCTACTGTATATGTTTCTCACTGATAAGACACCAAAAAAACTAAGAAAAAGGAGAATTCTAGCTTATGCTCTTCAGCTTATTACCATGGCCACCTTGACCTGAACATGTAAATAAGAAAAAAAACGTTGATAAAGAATAGAAATGTAGAAAGAAAGTAATGCTGTTAGTGATAATGACCAAGTTTAAAATTCATTTAAATGTCATTATGTGCCGTGTTAACACTTACAGAGAAAATGATCCTTAAAAAAAATATACAATTTTTGCTTTTGTTATTGGGGGCCATGTGTACACTACTTGAGCACTTTACAAATTGTGAAGTTCATACAAGTTTTACACACAGACTACAAACTCTTTTCAGAGTGCAACACATTTTCATAGAAAAATTTGTCCAAGGTGTACTGGACTTGCCCACTGTGTCTTGTAAGACGATGTAGAAACTTCAAGTGCCTTCCCTCATTTCATTTCAGGCGTGGTATATATTTTAGTTTGTTCCTGGTGAGTAGGAGGACCAGATAGGCACTTGAGCTGCCGAGATAACTTGGGGAGCAGGACACAAGACAGCAGCACAGTAAATAAGTGCAGTTTTAATTAATAACTATTTGGAGGTACTGTAGTAAGATTCTGAGAGTAGCAACTCGGCAGTACAGCAGGATATCCATCTACTAGTTCCACATGGGGTAAAATTGGATTTTCTTAGGGGAAATATTAGCTAGGAACTTGTAAAAAGTAGGGAAAAGGACAATGGTGGAAACGTAAACCAAACAACAAGCAAAAAATGCAGCTAGAGAGGTGGTCATGAAACAAATTGCATTGGCGAAGTTCTGTACTGGAGTTTGCTATAAGAGGATAATATGGGCGAACTAAATTGGAGTTGGTATAGACTAGTGGTTAAAAAAAATATTTAAACTCTTTTCTTCTGTTTTGCAATTCTTTGTATTTGAGAGGGGTATTGTTGTTGCTGTACATTATATGTCTGTATTCCTTGAGCTTCCATAAAAAGCTAAATTTCCCCTTTTGACAAATAAAGTAGCAATTCCTCATCTATGAATCTATTTCATTGTGTGATTACTAAACTAATCATTTGCATAACAACTGTAAGAATAGGCGTTGTGATTTCACGGTTTTTGAGCATTCTTGTTAAAATTCTCAAGTTGATTCTTTCAATGTTCTACTTTCATGAACAAAAGAGCAGAGAAAAAGGGTAACAAGGAGCTGGACCAGGAGAGGAGAGGGAAAAACAAACTCAAAATGAGCTGGGGTCAAAAAGCCAGGTTGAAAAAACAAATCTGAACACAAAAATTCAAAACAAAAGCTAATTGTTATGAACTTATAGTTCAAAGGCATTCAAGTCCTAAAAAATGCTTAAATAATGGCCACTAGATGGGGAATGCACTGCTGAGCCTTGGCTAAATAAAAGGGCAAACACAGCATTTTCTTAAAAATAAAAAGGTTTATTTTTCACAAATTGCTCCATCACACTGTGAAGCCCCATAAAGCACAGACGACATAAAGGATTTGCCTGAAACACAAGGCAGGTCAAGTGAACAAGTCCCAAAACAAAATACCAAGAACTGTCGAAATACAGAGTGAAAGGTAAAGCAATCAAGCAGATCACAAAAAGCACAAGGCAAAGAAAAATCACTGTAACAATCACCACATCTAGGCACATTCAAAATGAATGGCCAGGGACTACTGGAAGACACTCCAGATTTATAGGACGAATGTCAGTTCTTCACAGTGATTGGCAGGTGGCCTTGCCAATTGCGGGACCATCTACACAACACATGGGACATGACACATGTGGCTCAAAGACATTATCAAAAACATAGAACAATGTATAACAATCAACAAAGGCAACATTAACATAAATAAATGGCAAAAAATGCAACAAAACAGACATGAAATGAGACTATGAACCCTGGCCGGGGGAAAAAAACAAAAAAACAAAATCACACTCTAAAGTCCTGTCTCTCTAGACCAGGGGCCTCATGTATGAACGGTGCGTACGCACAGAAATGTTGCTTAAGAATGTTTCCACGTTCAAATCGCGATGTATAAAACCTACACTTGGTGTAAAGCCACACACTTTTCCACGGTACCTCATACCATGTCGTACGCAAGTTCTCAGTTTGGTTTTGCAGGCAGGCGGCACCCAGCGTCAAAGCAGTGCTACTGTCCCTGTGTGGTTACTCTTTTATTTTCCTGACGCAGCTTTATAAATACACAGAAACTAACCGCATATTGTTTATTAGTGTAACGCATCTGATTGTAATTAACCTGTAACAATATAATGGTCCAGGGAATAGCCATAGTATTCCAAATACCATAACTGCTTCAGCGTTGTTACTCTCACTTCTCCTTCTTCAGCGTTGTTACTCTCACTTCTTCTTCTTTCAGCAGCTCCCTTTAAGGGTTGCCACATCAGATCATCTTTTTCCATATTACTCTCACTGCACCACTCGGAGTATTTATATCACTGTATCTGAGTGTGAATCACAGCAGCAGCTGATCAGAAAGAGAATTATCAGGATACAGCTTTAAGGACACGCTGCCTCAGCCACAGCAAAACGTTTCAAAGCCTTTCCTGTACGGACCTCGCGGTTCAGAAACAGTTTCATCCCAAGAACTATAAATGCAGCCAATCAATTGCTCCTTGTAGAACTGTTTGTACTTATAAGCACAATTACCTCACTGTAAACTTGCACTACAGTTATATTACACAACCTGCACCATTTTATAAAGCGCATATTTACATATGATGGCGATATCATTTGTAAGATGAATTGCAGCAAAATATGTTGATTATATTATACAGATAAAACTTTAACTTCATTTAAATAATCTGTATTGTTAATAATTAAACATGCGAGGACACGGTGCCGCACCGCTTGCATGTTCATGTATTGTTCCTGCCTCGCGCTGTATATTTGCTGAAAATAAATACGTACTAGGAAGTTATTTCAATGTTCCTTAAAAGTTTTGAAGAATTGTCGTTGTAAGCTTACAGATGGCTTAACGTCTATTACAGAGCCGATTGTGTGGCGATTGGGTATTTGGGGAAAGAATAGTAAGGACTTGAAGAAAAATTGAAGGTTAGTACGTTTTAGAGACATACTGCTACAATAAATTATTTCATCGAAGGTCGCGCATTGCGCAGCTGCATCTTGTATGAGACATGAACAATCACTGCGCCATCGTGTTCTAACATGCCTTCATTTCAATCATCATGAAAATTATATCACGTATACATCTCAGTATTTTAATTATTCAGAGAGCTGTAATATCACGAATGTAATGGATTCTGTGTCCTGTTGGAGAAAGAGAAAGAACGGAAGCACGTAGTGATTCACACACATAGAGCACATTGAAGATCAAATATAAAAAACAAAGCATTTAACGTGCTACTTTAGTTACAATGGGATTTGAGAAACTAGTAAATTAAATGATTTTAACATGAAGTTTATGTTCTACTTTAATGACAAAATAAACTACATGATTAAAGTGGATATTTCGAGACTGAAGTTAACATTTTGTGCTTTTTTCCTACTCTGTGCCTTTTTTTCTCACTGTACCCTAATAAGCTTCCATGTGACACTCAGACGGTGGGCTACGTCACGCCTTTTCACGGCAACTTTGATATGTGACAACTTCTTTTTTATGTCGGGCACTGTGCGACTTTGTGAACTTGAGCTTGTTTCTCCAACACGCTGTGTCACTCGATCAACTTCCTTTTGTTGATTATACCACTGTATAAACCAACAAATAGTACGTTTTTCTTTGCTTCCACTTGGTATTCGCTGAAATTCTTATATCTCCCCTCTTGCTTTTGCCACTGCCTTTTCACAGAACGCTGAGCTTAAGGTCTATTTATATTGATTTGCATATTCAAATAGGCGTAATTCTGGGAGGAGACGGGGCGGGACAAAGGGCGTGTGCACTTGCGTTAGTTTTCACGTTGATCGGGATTTATGGAGCGGAAGAACGCTGCATCTATAATTTTCTGTGCGTAAGCACATTTCGGCTTTTATACATGAGGCCTCAGGGGTGCCCAATGCGTCGATTGCATTCGACTGGTAGATCGCAAAAGTAGTGCAGGTAGATCGCACTGCATTCAAAAAAAATTTTTTTTGAATGTTAGTCTATCATATATCCTTCCTATGGCATTTGTCACTTGATTGACATACAAAGCGGCCAGTCTGAGATCTCTTTTCTTCTAAAACACTGGTCATCCCGCACGCACGATCAAACGCGCAAGCTACTGCAAAACTCTGGCTGTGATCTAGTTAATCTTCCAATTTATATCGACTAAAGAAGGGTTATAAAAAAAAAATGTTTGGGGAGGGTATGGGATGGATGTGGAATTAGAAGAGGATTTTTTTCTCACAATGTCACAATCGAAGTGCGTTTGTCTGATCTATGAATCTATCATTGTTATTCCAAAGAAGGAAAATGTGGAAAGGCACTTTGGAACTGTTCATAAAAACTACGAAACTGACTTCCTTCCGAAAAGCGATCTGAAAAAGAGAAAGGAGAGGGAACTAAAATCGCAGTTAATCGGACAGCCGTCATTTTTCACTCAAAGCTTCTTGACTGCGTTATTCGGCTCTGCTTATTTATGCCAGTCAGCCTTTTCCCACATGAAGATTATTAAATCCAAATACTGTAGTGACCATAAATGTATTGAATTGTTATTGTGCCAAAAAGGTTATTCAGTTATACAAGGTATGACAACATACATTTTATGTATAAAGTATACTCAGTGTGTATATATATATATATATATATATATATATATATATATATATAATTTTTAATGTAGGTAGATCATTTCGACCTGGTCATTTTAAAAGTAGGTCGCAAGCCGAAAAAGTGTGGGCACCACTGCTCTAGATAGATTTAACAACTAACTACTATATACATTTGTTCTCAAGTCCAAAAACTTGGATACAACTGTAAGCATGACGCCATCTTAAAGAGCATTGCCAACCTGATGTCACATGATGCAACTTCTGGCAGTCTGGAATCTATGCCATTGTAAACAATACGCAAAATATACAATAATAAAATACTTAAATCAATATAGCGTCACTGAAGTGTTACCACAACAAAAACAACAACAGCAAAAAAAATATCACAATGATGAAATCATTGAGAAATTAACAAATCAACCCAAATACTAGAAAGAATGCTCTAAAACCACAGAATTACAGTAATATACATCTGTCTTAATGCATGCATTATATGTTAAAAGTGTTAGCTATGAACGCCGCTACATAAATGAAATACTGACTGACTGAATCTTTACCAGCTCTTGGACACAAAATGTCGCACACCCTACAAACGCACCTCTACATGCTGAGCACTCGCCCCAGGGCTCGGCAGCTAATGTTCTGTGCTCTTGATCCTCTTCTATGATTTTTTTTTCTAACTTGCATGTGATAATAATGCACAGGCATGAACTTTTATGCCTTTTAGGATAAGTATTGGGTGACTCCTGATGGAATTCCATAATGCACAAACACCCTACACATTAGTACCAACAATCAAACAACATGGTCACATAAAAATAGGACTTGCTTTAAATAGCCTGCTGGCATTTTGCTCCTTTGATCCAGCTGCAGAAAAAAGAATAAAAGCCTTCATGATACCTGTGGAGATTCCCGACGATAAATCCTGTCAGTACCGCCGTTATTATTAGCCGAAAAGGTCAAATATTTTAGCACGCCTAATGTAGATACAGTCCCAGACAGTGGTGATGAATCGGAGGATTAATATTCAGAGAAGGAAATAAAAGTATTCTTAATGTGAACTGATAAATCATCCATGGGAAGGGTTAGATTCCTAGCGGCAATTTTAATATTCCTATTTAAATGCATGAGCAAAGTCTCAGCTGCTGGCAGTATTATGCATAACTGGGAGTAAAGCTGCCTCAGTTTTCAGATGGACTGGTCAATTCAAATGTAAGTTGTGAAACTGGAGAAGGTCTTGGGCCACAGGCACACACTGAATTGGACAACTTATTATCACTGTCCTTAAGTGTCTACATGTGTCTTTGATGTGCTTAACTTGCTTTTGCCATTATTCCAATAATGCTTATTCTTTACTTAGAGTTTTGCTCTTTTGTTACACTTGCTTGAGTATTATGCACTGGTAGCATCTTTAATTCAAGGCCTGGGGCTGATACATCATGCATACTGCTATTGAGTACACAGTGCTGGCATACTCCACACCCTGGCCACCATCTGTTTAGGCACATGACACACACTATCTTCATCTGGAGAATGTGAAGTCTCTATGAAAGAAAGGCACCATGAGCAGATTAAAATAAGGAACCAACAGTTTTGGAAGTATGAAAGTTTTGCATTCCTCAGTTTTGGTTCGCTCACTACTTTGATAACTTTGCTTTACTGAAACTCCAACAGTGTTGGCCACATTTGTTTCTTCTGTCTAAAATTTAACTTGGGTATTGCGCATTTCATTAATTAATTTTTACAGTGCTGGACAGCATGGTGGCCTTACAGATCCAACATCTCGGGTTTTTGTCTGAATGTGCTCACTGTACCTGTGTGTGATTTTTCTTCAGGTCTCTGCATTTCCTTTCACATATCACAGAATTGTATGCTTGGTTAATTGCTGATTTTAAACTGGTCCTCTGTGAGGTCCATGCGATGGATATAAAGAAAGAGCTCCTGCCTTGTGTCCAATTGCTGCTAGTGATGGCTTCAGTTCTAACAATTGTGAAAAGAATTGAGAATGACATACTAGGTCAATGGCAGTCTATTATATAAGCAACACAGTGCATGTGACTTACTCTTTGCTACTCTGTGTGCTTCAGAATCTACTGTAATGCCCCCTAAGAGGTATTAAAAACTTCTATGTACTCCTGAACCCCCCAGGGGAGGTGGATATCACAGTGACGTATCTGCTTTGGTTAAAAGTATCTGTAAAACAAATGCAAGTGCTAAGGTGGCACAGGCCTGGAAAAAAACTCTCACAGCTGACAACCTGAGGGGACAGCAACACATACCAGTAGAGAAAGAGTGAACCGACACACCTTGTTGAGAAGGCAGAGTTGCTTTGGCATTATAGACACTGTAAGGACAATAAGGCAAGGGGGTTCTTGTGCAGGAAAGAAGAAAGGGGCTTAAGCATACAACTTTCCAACAAGACATCTCAGGGTAGGAAACGAGCATCCTGAGCACTGCTGAGGAGTGTGAACGAGGACTTAAAGAGCTGGCCAAAGGCTCACTAGCTGGCAGCATAGGGTCACTAGCCAAGGAAGCTGGCATCAGACTGCTTACTCACAGAGAGGACCCGCAGGACACTGTCTGAAACCATGGGCCATCAACGGGTCAGAAGTGGTGGACACTAACAGACTAATTATTCATTTCTTTAGCTCAATTAATAAATAGAAAGAAAAAAATTATCAAATGAATTAAACAAGAAAACCAAATCCAACCAAATTAAAAAGGAAAGATAAAGGGAAAAACATTTAAGAACAGTGGCACTAATTAAAAAGAACAAATAAAACAGTAAATGCTAATACAAAACTCATAAGGAAATAAAAACACTAAAACTCACTAAAACTAATTTAGCAGTATTCAATGGCAATTTAGTCACAACAATTTAACCTAACGTATATACTCACGTATAAGTCTGGTCTTGTAACCCGAAAAATCTATCATAACATCAGACCCAGACTTATGCACCAGTTCAAAAATGCAACGCTTAATTTTTTTTTTAACATCTCCTTGCCTCCTCCAATCTCGCCTCAGAACTTATCCGCAAGTATATATGGTACAAATAAAAATCCAAGCACACAAACCAAAAAATCCAGAACCAGAGAAACCAAACATAACAGCTCAACAGAGCTAGCAACACAAGAATTAAGAGGAGGGTGGAAGACTGAGGCAGCCCTTTTGTTAAATCTCAGCAGTGCCCCAGAGTAACTGGCGATGCCCCCATTGACACAAAATGAAACAAAGGAAAATGATTAGCAAAAAATCACGTGAAAGAAGCTGAAAAATACAGCCAGGACAGAGGTCCAGTTCAAACATGACCCACGCCATTATGTGCCCTCGTAACCTCCATGGGGCGGCTTTTGATTCCTGCCTTTGAGGAGAAGGACCATACTGCTGCCTTTAGGGAGAAGGTAGCTGAAGAGCTGCCTTGCAGCCCTAGCCTCTTAGCTACTACTGATGTCTCAGGACTGTAGGAGCTCTGAGGATTGTTGGGGAGCACTAGCCTGGAGTATTTGTAGGCAAAAAAGGGCCCCCCCAGACCCCTGGAAATGATTCTAGGACTTGACTGGGAATGAGCTCCAGTGTCTTACCTTGTCCCATGTGACAGCTGGGGTTTCAAAAGTACACAGCTCTGTTACTTCATTGGTGACGAGCCCTGCCTTCAGTTGAAAAGCTCAAATTTATTTGAATACACTACATTTTTGTGCACAACACTTATTTTAAAAAAGCATTTATTTAAAAGGTATTTCAGCAAAAAAATCCAGGAGTTTTAGACATTGTAAACGTACGACTGGACAACTGACATGTACTTGTTGATAATGCAACATGAGGAACTTACATTTTTTTTTCCTAAATGTTTTAATGTTTGCTGCTGTTCAGTGTTGATTCCCACTGGCCCCTTTTGAACTTTATTACATCTGTAGTTTGTTATTGTTGTTCTCCAGGAAAACATAAGATTAAAATTGCTTTCCTTGCCATCACTACAATTAACATGGGCTATGTAACAGATAAAAAAGATACATTTTAGGTGGCGTATTCCTTGCTAAATCTTTCTGAAGCTTCTTTTGGTAGGTACTATATAAATACAAAAATATTGTCAAACTGCAAAAGAAAAGGCTGCATACTGAGAGTTGCTGGCATATGATGCATTTAACAAAGGTGAACTGACCCTGGGAACAATGGGTTTGTCCAGATTATTGATCACCCTGTATTATGGCTAAGCAGCCTTATTACACAAGAAATTAAATTCTCCTCCCACCGGTCTGTCAATTGGAGTAGGTCACTCAGAATGACAACACCAGTGGTACATTTGCTCCCTGAGGTCAGCGACCTTCCTGATATAAACATGAACGTGACAGGCTAACAATTCTGAGACAACTAATAGGCACCAGACCTCCACTTTTCTCATATCTGACATTATATGTGTCACCCACATTAACAGAACAAAAATAGCGTAGCATGAACCAAGTTTTGTTGTTGTTTAATGGTACAGCCAAGACAGTAATGACTGCATTGTGACAAAAGGGATAGATAGATAGATAGATAGATAGATAGATAGATAGATAGATAGATAGATAGATAGATAGATAGATAGATAGATAGATAGACATGTCACTTTGATGGTATAAGCTATCTTTTAAATTATACTATCTAACAATTTCCATTGTCATATGAATTATGTTTTCACCTTTGACTGTTCCACTTTTTTAGGATGTTTTGTTTGATAGACAGAACTTTATTTGTCCCAAGGGGGAAATCTGGCCTAATTTAATGACAGTCAGAAGATCAACAGACAAGTTGAGTGGCAAAGTGGAGCAAAGTGGAATTCCACTCATGGTGAAGAAAAAGTGAAGACCGGAAGAGCAGCGATTGACATTCATGTTCTTAAACTGTGAAAGTGAATTTTCTGCCTTATTCCACCCTAGCCTAACTTACACTAATGCATACAAATTATTTCATAAAGTATTGACACCACCATCCTGATGTTCTTTACAGGTACAATACATTAATTCCAGACTTGTAGAATGTGGATCAAGGAGTGAATCAGAAGGGGAGACAAGTTGTACATTTGAGTATTAAAGAGTTCAACATTTCAGCTATTAGGAGCATGAACTAAATTAATTCATTTCTTCAAAATTGCATTTTAACAGCACTCACTCTAATAGGGTTCATGCAAAATAAACTGATGTTGTTGCTTTCAGTTACCTCTAATTGACCAGAATCGTATTTAGCAGATTATTAAATCAAATTCATTACTGATGGTGTGCATGATGAACCGAGGTTGAGATATGATGGGCATCTCCATTCCGTTCAACTATCTGAATTCCTGTAAGACCATGTGAAACTCAACTGCATGATGTGAAGAACTTAAACATCAGAGTGACTCCACTGCGGCAACTTCTAGATACTGTTTGGATATAAATAAATAAAATGATGACACATTTGAGTCTTTGTAAGAATCTTTTTCAATTCTAACTCACTGCTGCAGTAAATTTGAGGAGCAATCTTGCTTGTTTTATAAAGATGTTTTCATTCATTTTTAATTTCAGTGAAAACTCGAGGGTAACGCTTTTGATAATTTTATTTCTTTGAAGTCAACACAGCCCATCAGAAGGATCCTGTTCAAACATCGGAGAGGGTTTTTCACACTCTGCAGCGAGTTCATTAATTAAATCCCTTAAAGTCCCTGTTTCTTTGATGGTGAGGGAAAAACATTCTCACCTTCTGTATTCTGCTATGTAGAAAACCAAAATGCGGGTGTTGACGAGGGGATTTGGTCATCTGAGACTCTCCAAAAATCTTTCCACTCACTTTTGTCACATTCATAATGAAAAAAACATAGTATAAAAGCTCAGCTACATTAAGACATACAGCTCCTGTGCCTTTTTACCACTACAAAGGTGTTAACAGAAGATTTTATAAAGTAGTGCCTGTTTCATTTAGTGCCTTCTCCCCCTACATGAGCCACAGACTCAGACAGAAGAGGAAGTTCAGTTGCTATCATCACAGAAGAATCAGATGAGCAATTGAAGATGTGGTGAGACTTTTGGGGATCTCAACGCTGTCCATCCTCTGACTGCTCAGCCACTATTTCCACGTCTTCATTGGCACATCTTACCAATCCATCTGAGATCTGGACTAAAAGTTCCTGTCACTAGCAACACAAGACTTTCAATTGCACACAACTCATCAAAGTTCATAGGGTGCAGTTTTCAGATGGCAATGTTTGGGAACAGAGTAGTAGCAGCAGATTATCTGTAAAAAAATAGGCCACAGCAACAAGATGAGAAAAAACTGAACAAAGCAAATGAGCTAAATGTGTAATTAAAACCTTAGGCACAGCTTATTCTTACATAGGAGCACAAGTATTTCACATTCGATTTTAAAATTAGCAGGTGACATTTTACAGCAGATAGACATACAGAAGGTTGCTGTATTTCTGACACAGCAGTGGCACCTGCAGGACTGTGCTTTGTCCCCTGTACTCCACCTCATATACTGTATACTATTAATTGTGTGAGCTCACACCCTGACAGACATTTAATTACATTTCCTGATGGCTGCAGCCTGGTCAATCATCGGCAAGGTTATGAGGCGCCCCATTGCAGAGTTTTAAAGGAGTCTGATAAGTGGTGTGAAGATTCACATCTAGTCCTTAACAAGGCCAAAGGCATGTGTATGTGATTTCAGCAAAAGAAAATTACCTAACTTCACAGGATCTATTAAAGGATAGGATATGGTGACTGTAAATGAATATACATACTTAGGTGCTGGCCTAGTGGCTAAGACTTCACACTATAAGGTGCTGGTTGAATCAGAACCTGGCTTGGACTTACAATGGAAACGACTTAATATCATTATGCTTCAATTTTAATAAAGTACACTTGTATACAGCTATGGGATTTTCTATAGAAAGGCATAATGAATAATATATAATAAAGGAGCAAGATACTATTAAGATAGACCGTGTTTGCTTAGTTTAGGAATAAATTACTACACAATAAATGCTCATCTAATGATTTAAAAATGGGTGATAAAGAACAATAATGTCCTTAGAACTATTAACTATTATGCCTTGGTTTATTAACATCATGTTCTCAATCCTGACAAAGGACTTCATTAATTGGCAGCTGCAAGGATCACATTAAAAACCATGGGCCAAGAGATAGAGAAACGGATTGCAAGTGGCTTCAGCAGTTATGTAGACATGGTACTGGTCAGTCATGGTGAAGAGAGAGCTTAGCCAAAAGGGAATGTCCACAGTTCTTCAGTCGATTTACGTTCCTACCCTTGCCTATGGCCATAAGCTTTGGGTAGTGACTGAAAGAACTGAGCTGTATCTCCTGTTACATAACACTAAGCAGTCTTATTATTGTTTTTTTTTCATTTTTATTACTATTTAATTTAATATTGTTTCTTTGTATCAGTATACTGCTGCTGGATTATGTGATTTTCCCCTTGGGATTAATAAAGTATCTATCTATCTATCTAAACCGTTAAAGAAATAAGCACTTTTATATGAAGTTCATCTTATATACGTGGAAGTGTGTGTGTCTGCCCAGCCCGGAAGTGAGAGGTGGTGTCATGGTAAGGGCTCTAACTCTGAGGACACACAAGCGAGGCCAGCACATCAACAAAGCAAAACCTCTGAAGAAACAGTCACTCGCTTAGCGGCTAATACAGAAGCGAGGCAAGCAAATTGGCAAAACGGTATCCATTTTACTTTTCCTCCTGCTGCTAATATGCAAGCGAGGTGAACATGCCAGCAAAAGGAACCTCCGAAGAAAGAGAGTCGCTTACCTGCTATTGCACAAACGATGCAAACACATCAACAACATGAAACCTCCTAGGAGAGAGATGCCCAGCGTAGTTCCTTTCAATTACCTGACATTGACATTTCAATTTTTTTCTGCCGATTTCAATAGTTTCTAGGACACTGTGCTTTTTCCAGCACGGCTGTATACAGCTAGTATTGTATAATGCTAAAATGAAACAAGTTACTTCATTGATGCTCTTTTTAGGAGTGTCTTCTAAGAGGCCAGACACTTAAAACATTCAGATATACAGTAACATCTGAGTATATTATAATATATTTCACAGGTACCATCACATTTAAACTGAGCATACTATTATGAAAACGCTTCAGTTCTGGTTTATTTTAAAGTTTATAAGCTGTTTTGTTCATGCATTGTCCATTTGCAGGGGTCATTGAGGCCTGTAATCAACTAACAACAAACTAACTACGCCATAACTGAACAGTATTTTATACTTGGATTTCAAGCTTGTGCAGCAATGCTTTGCTTCTTTCTTTATTTTTGCAGTTCTTACTTTTTTGGCTGATTTTTTTGACCTCAACTCTGGGTTCTCCCATTAGTAGCAGTAGTTGAGGTCTTTCTGTGTGACCATGGTTATTTAAACTCTCTGACTAAATTTATACTTCCACCATAAGCTGGGCCTTTGTCCTCTCACTACCCAGTGTAGACGTCCAAGAGGGTACAGTGTGTTATCAGAACTATAACTAATACTGAAGAGCACAGGTTTTTGAGTAAGCAGGCTTCCTGCCTTCTGACAAAGGTTCCAGTTTGCGTAAAATAACAGTTAACAAGCCTGAGCTGTACATTAAAGGAAAAGCTTGAAGCAGATTTTTTTAATGGCCATAAATCATATTCTCAATGAAGGAGTACTACGGTAAAGCAGTGGAAAATGCTGACCCAACTTGGTACATTTTTGTATAACTTGAAAATCTTTTTCAGAGACAATTCAATGACCGAGTTTTACTAAGGAAGTATGACATTTCTCACTGTCACTTTCAATATTGCTGCGGCCAAGTTCCATTCAAGATTATCACAGAGCGGCGGCAGCAGTCACATCATTATGCCTCAGGCTGAAAATCATTCTGACCTTACAAACGAGAACTTTGTTAATGGATTCAGAAAACAAAACAATCACTTTCTGGCATGCCGAGTCAATCGGATTTCTGAAGACCCCTTCATAGGGTCTTTTAATCACTTTGAGGCTAATTAAAAGGGTTACCAGGTAGTCGCCTAACATTTTGACATCTTTTCATCTTTCTTGTGTTTCGACTACGTATGTAATAAAAATTACAGTAATAACATTTTGACTGCCAGTTAGGAAAGTTTTCGCAATAAAATCTCACTCTTAGAAAAGAAAGAACCCAAAACAATACATTTCCAATTTGGCTAATATTATCAGCGTTAAAAATCCTTGCCTTTCAGGCTAAACAGCAGCAAAGAATAATGGTGCCATGCAAGACAAACAGAACCAGCAATCATTTAAAGTGTTTTAATTCGGTGTTCAGAACTACATAATAGCATTTACTGAACATTTTTCTATAGCAATACAACCAGATTGCCGATTACAGCTGACATGAAAAGAATTAATTGTACATGCAACATCACTTCATAAAAGCCAAAAAGAGAAGTTATGGAAGTAGTAATTAGACATAATTAATATAAACAAGAACAGCAAATAACAAGCTTCTAAGATATATTGCATTTCAAAGTAATTGTTCAAAACTTCTGCAAGGTAAAATCATGGCTTTCCAAACTCCATTGTCCTTAAACACTTACAGATCACGAACCCACTCACCCAAAAACATCAGAAACCCACTCATTAACTGCTGCCCTCTAAAGTGCATCCAGAACTGCTTTATTTCACATAGATAAACAAAATAGTAAAACTGAAACAACATCAGGCATGCCATGTTCAGCAATAATCACATTACAAGAGCACCAGCACACGATGTTGGAACAATCCAAATATTGCATTATTTTGTTTATTTGTTGAATGTTGTACTGTTTATGCTTTTAGTCACACTGGCAGTCAATGATGCCAGTTAAAGCAGAATCTTTACGGTTTATTGTCCAGCTTCTCAGCCCCACTGGACTTACAAAGTGGAGATCTGACAAAATTCAAAGTAAAAATAAAGTCAGATTTCAAAAATTCATTTAAAAGACACAATACAATAGATACAGTAGATAGAGAGACACACATACTTTCGGCAGAAGCAGCTTCATGGTTTCGAGCAGGTAAAAACAGAGAAGGGTAACAGCAAAAGATCATCACAAACTACATCTGTGTTGTTTCCCTTAGGGTGGAGCAGGACCATTCAGGTGAACTCTGATGTCAATTCTGCCCTGTAGAGGGCAGCTTATCTGTTCTGCCCAGGTCTCTTTATAACCATAGGGACCACTGGAAATCAACATTTATTATGGACCCTGTAAGGCTTTATAGCAACCATCTATCGACTTGTTACTCCATGCACCTTCCTATTCTTTTGTTGCTTTCTTTACAAAATGGGGTTTGCTGTTTTGGCACCTCAACATCCTGAGACTCCATTTGGCTTTCCAACAATAGATAGATAGATAGATAGATAGATAGATACTGTTGATTTGAAAAGTATATGAGCTAATTGCAAAAATTAAGTGCAATAGATAATGTGGCGGAAGTAGGGGTCAAGGGTCAGGATAAGAGATCAATAGTAAATGTTTCAAACTAGGGCCACTAGTGACATGTCACTTTGATGGAATAAGCTTTGATTTAAGTCATACTGTTGAAAAAATTATATTTCATATACATTTTCACCTTTGACTATCACATTATTTAGAATGTTTTGTTTGACCCAAAAAAAACTAAACATTCATCCAAGTTATTGATTTTTAATCTAAATATATTAATATTCAATAAAATTAAAAGTTTGGAGGTCATCAAGAACAACCCTGGCAGTAAAGAGCAATGTCTGCTGGCAGCATCTGCTTGTTAAAAGTATAGATTGCTTTTCCATGTTATGAAGTTATTAGGATGATTACGCTAATGAATGATGTTCTAAAATGAAAATATCTCGAAGCTAATTAAACCTGGCCGATGAAATGAACACATGTTGGAAGCCAACTTGTGTTTTTGATGGCAGCTCAATGAACTCTTTGAAGTCACTCTTGACAGATGAAATCTGCCTGCAAGGCTTTGCTAATGATTTCTTTTTTTTTTTTTGTTCCCTCAGCAGCCACATTTCATTTTTAGGCGGAAGGTGGAATGAATAAAGGATTTAACTACAGCAAAAACAGTCCTGGGTGCTCTGCTTAAATAAGGAATACATTAACATTTAACAAAGCAGATATCACTTAGATGCAGAGCTCACAGTGCCTGATATAAAACTTGGAGTGTGCCCAGCACAGACGACTGTTAACGCTAAAATGAATGTCTCTGACAGCTTCATAAAATAAGACTTGGGATTGCAGGTAATATAAAATGAAATTATTACAAGGAAATCTAGATTGACACCTTTTGAAAAATACCTCTTAATTACAGTACTTCAAGATTTTCATTTTGTTTTACGATGCACTAGAAAAGTAAATCTACATGCTCATTACAATTCAAAGTTTACAAAATGAGTTAATGAGTATTTTTACACACAACAATATAATAAAACTAACAAAAATAACTTAAGTAGGGTTTGCCTAAAAAGGTCTATAGGATATTAAGATGAAAGGTCTAGCCAATGCCGTTAGTATTATCTTTAACATACAATGCCCCTGATTTGGATTATGCAGGTTTGGAAATGGGTGAATGGATGTGTCAGGTTCATCTCCGATTTAAGACACTTTTGGTGTTATTTTTGTAATTTTTTTGTATGTAGTTAATGAAAAATTAGTGTAACAATTTCTTTGTATTTTTTCTTCAATTAGTGCTTTTTGTTTATTTTTCATCTCATATTTTCATGTTAACATGCCATTATGCAGTTATTGTTCCCTAGTGACTTCTGAATAAGTCAAAATGATCATATTATTGACTCCATTCGACTTGTTCCTCAACTTAGCTCTAAATAAATGCTCACAAATGATGAAAATTTACAAATAATTGACAAATATCATGTTCCACACTGTTGCTCTCTGTATTGCATCGAGTTTTAAACATTTGTAGTCACACATTGCATTGCTCCAAGTAAGTCTCATTGCATTAGTGAAAGAAGAGTCGATGATGAGTCAATGAGCAGTAGGGCTCCTCTGGACCATCCATCGATGAGTCCCCACCATAGGCTGCCCCCTCCTGATCTTGTATTGCATGCAATCTCTTAATAATGGCAGGGAGGTGCCCTTCATTTGCTCTTTTAAATGTAAAATTCCATTACCTTTCATGAAAGAAAAATAGTAACATTTTTGGCTTTCAATAAGAAGTCTGCCAAACTTATCCTCTTTCGTATCATACAAGAACTCCAGACTGTGCTGCTGGTCAGAAAAACCCCAAAATTCACTCAGGTGGAGTGCCCAAATACCAAAGGGAAGGCCCTTAGTTAAAAGCGGATGCTCACCCAGGTCAAAAGCCACTGGATAAACTGACTAGGATTTATCACACAGAGATCCATGTTGTCCGCAATAAAACATTGAGCTATTTTACAAGCCATCTTTACTTGGGAGGCTGCATGTGATGGTGGGTTACAGTAAAGTGCCCTGCAAACCTGATGGCAGTTATCCTTAGATTCAGGCTTTTCATGTCAAGAAACCCCTGTGGAAACTGAAGTCACTTGAATTCAAGTTGAAAAGAGAATAAAACATTTTTTTCATCTTTTTTTATTTTTCCAAATGCAAAAAAGTAGAAAAATAAATAAATGGAATCCATGAGCCTAGAGAAGCCTTATTGAGCATCGGGTTGCTTCACTTGATTCATGCATGTTAAGCAAGACGACGCTTAAGGCACATAAAATACCGTAGGCTGAATTTTAATAGAAATGCTGAAATGACACTGAAAAGCCATCAGAAGAGGGGGAAAGTCTGCTTTTGAGTTTATTTGGCTTTCAGCTAGTGCCATAAGATATGCTTGGTCACAGAAGTGTAAATCTACCCCCTTCTTTAGATGCCATTAGAGGTGTCATTATAGCCAATCAACATATAAACTCCCTTCAAGGAATTCTCGACAATTGCTCGATAAGTGGCAGGACTTCAAAAGCATAATATTAATATAAGAAGTGATTCAGTTATCTGGAAGATTTGCTTTTTTTATTGGACATCTATCATAAGGTGTTCTACACAGAAAAAAAAAGTTTCAGGCTATATTCAACCTATAACAGTATTTTGTTAAAATTTTTAAAACTGAAAAATATATATATATTACTTAAAATAGGAACGTGTCATTTCTAAATGAACCCAAATGGAAAATGAGATATTAGGATCTGTTTCATCACTCTCACTAATTGAGGTACAGATACAGGCATGAAAAATGCACAGTATGACCTCTGCATGCAATATTTTACATGTGAACTATTGTGTTATGTACTTGGCTTGCAAAAATGACCGAAAGTTGGCACTTGTGATGCATCATTTGTTAGTGATAAAGTTGCTTCCTTTAACACTAGCACACTTGCCAAAAATTGGGTTCTCCATGAAAACCCTACTATTCCTTACATGCACGAGGCATCTCCAATGTCCTTTTCACCAGCCGATTGCTGGTTTTGTTTTGCAAATGTGTCAATTAGTGGCACCCAACCTGCACTTAGCCATCCCCCATTCAGCCAGCCGAAGCCATCGTACAAGGCAGAATTTTCAATTTCAGCTCAAGTCTGTGTTGAAGATTTTATTTAGGAAAGAGTTGTAAGGAATTATATAGATGATGATATATTGTGATTTGAAATACCATACATTTCATGTGTGTTCCATGTCTACAACGATCTGTGTGAATAAATGACAAAATAAGAAATGTTAGGTCTTGCAGACACAAATCAAATGTATGTGTTCTTTATATGAAATATAACCGCTTGAATGTGAGCAGTTGAGCCTATGTGATGTCAAGGTAATTACAACAGCACACCAACATAATTTGTCATTTAGCAGTTAAATAACATAGTGGTTTAAATAATATCTTGTGATGTGGAAGTTAGGGTTTAGCTCTAGCATGAGATTACTGTATTTCTCTGAACACATATGTATTGTTTAAAAAAAAGCATTTTTAAAAAAGTAAGAATAACATGAGCACATTGATTTTTGATGTGAAACTGATATAGAATTTAGTTCATTTAAAAGCAGCGAAGTGCAGTGAAAAATACATTGACGGTGCCTCATGGATGGAAGGAATAGTAGGATTTTTCATGGAGAACGAAATACTAGTTTATCACTAACAAATGATGCATCGTGAGTGCAAACTTTTAGTCAAGCGACACTAAGAAATTCAACAAAATTTAAAGACTAATGAAACTGAATTATTATGTTTTGAATATTAAGTTGCAGAATGGCATTATTAATCATCTAATAATTTCAAACAGATTGTATTTTGAAGTTTTGTTTTTTTGCAGGTGATTTGATACCATTTTCAAAATACTTGCTCTTACTATACGCTTTGTTTTTTTTTAAACTTTTGTCCAAACTTCTCCTTCATGGGTTCGGACTTGTCACAAACCTTGTGAAGTGGGGGTACAAAATAACAGATTGCAATGTAAACAATAATCCAACAATAACAATGACAATAATAATTATCATTGTCACCATTATCCTTATAAAGGAGTAGCATTCATTAAAATTAAATGATCAACACAACAAAAAGATAGCAATCTTGCTTTGAATGCATTGCGAAAGGCTGATCTGATTTAAAGTATAAACATCTCTCAAATGAGCCTTACACTGAAGCTTGAATTAAAAGTCAATTAAATATCATCCTCTACCATCTATGACTTGATTTATAATACCAGTCACATTTGCTCCTGGCTCACTTAAAAGATTCTCCATAGTTCGGGATTAAACCACTTAGAGATCTGTACATAGACAACGTCTTCGCATCCTAAGAACAATTACACTCCAAATTTAACTTACCAGCAACACATTCTTTTCACTACCTTCAAATAGCAAACTTTGTTATACAAAACCTGTAAAATTTCCCTCACCTCCCACCTACCTCTATTCTGGAAAAAACACTGATCAGTGTTGAGGACTCAGACTGTATCTCTGTAATATATAAAAACATTTTAAAGTCCCTAACTTTCAAAGATCCCAAAGTACAGTGGGAAAAGGATCTCTCACTCCGCATCTCAGACATGGAGTGGAAGGCAGCAATGCACAGAATTCACACGAGCTCCATATGTGAAAAGCATATAATTATCCAACTTAAAATCATCTATCGAGCACATCTGTCTCATTTAAAATTGTCCAAAATGTTTCCAGTGCAAGATCCAACCTATAAACGTTGCAATCAAGTTCTAGCCTCATTTTGTCATATGTTCTGGGCATGCACCAAATTAACCAATTTTGGACCAAAATCTTTAAATCCCTTTCAGACAATCTTGGTGTCACAATCCCAATTTTCTTATTTTTACTAAATTAAAGTTTTACTCTGCTGGTCTAGCTCTCTTACTCATGGGTGAGAGTTGATTTATTTCGAAACTAGTTTTGTTAAAATTGACTTGCTTGCATGGAATGTTATTTAATTTCAATAAAATCAATAAAATGCTTAAAAAATTCTCCATAGTTGGTCTCTTGTTGGAAAAACACTTGATATTGTGATTGATTGCATGGTGATACTGTGCTCTTTTCATACGTTGGTGAGGATATAGTAAACAGGAATCATGTAAATATGTTTAACAATATCATTATACATTATACTTTGATCTTTGATTCTTTTGAATGTTTTCAGTATATTAAGCCAATAGTTTATTTCAGGGATCGAACTAACTTATGTGATTATGGGGGCTGCATAGTAAGATTATGATCGTCCTATCATCATCATCATAAGCTGCCTGTTAGCTTTGTATTTAACCAGACTGCCCAAAATTTTTAAAATTTGTTTATACAGTATTGCTCAGTAAAGAGAAAAAGAGAAAAAACACAATCAAGTTACTACTTGTTTTGAGAAATGTTGCAAGAAGGATTATTACTGACAGACATTGTTACAAGCAGTCGAATGGGTACCTTGACATTCTGAAATTGCCATACCTCTATTTTGCATCGGACTCTTCCACATCTTTGCACTTACCAGTCCTGTTTCATCTCTCGTGTTCACAGGTTTTTAAATACAGATTTAGAAGTAATGATTCCACTCAAAGCATCATTGAAAACTTGCCATCATGAGCATGTGGCTAGTATTATATTTGTCCATTAGGCTGCACTTGTCTGATAAATTATTTTTTTTAAATGTTGAAGACAGATATCTGTATACAGTTATACTGCTCTAAAATGCTTGCAAAATTAATATGAATAGCAAAAAAAAAAATTGGACGTGTGAATCAGTAGGCTTTGCACCCAAGGAGCCAAGTTACCCAAACTATTTTATAATATTTCAGTAATTATTGACCATTCTGATACTGATCTTTTTGATTATAAAATAGGTTATTACGATAGCAATTGACGAGAAGACTTCATAATTAATTGCAGAATTACGATATTTGAGGGTTCCTCTAGAGTGTCTCTTTCTCTTACATGATTGGGCTCAAAAACTAATCAGCACATCATCATCTCATAACAGGCTTACATTTCATGTTTGGTACTTTTCTGTCCAGCTGTTTTAATTCTTGACCATCCTCAAGAATGTGTGACACTCAGACACACACACAGAAATGTTAATGTTATCGGTATTGGGGACCCTAAAAGATCAAAAACCATTGAAAACCAGAGATCAAAATTTTTGATGAATCTAAAGCATTCACTCCTCCCTCATAGACGACAGGTTATGGTGGGGGATGGCGCAAGGCAAAAAATCAGATCTAAATGAAAAATTGGAATTGCCATGCCTTTAACTAGTGGCTGTAGCAAAATTTGGATTGAATCGCAGCCAGTACCGATTTTTCAGTTCACTTTTCACATTCTGAGTTTTCTCTAGCATTGCTCCAGATTACCCCCAACTTTACAAATGGGAGGATATTTCCTTAGTGCTCCCACACGGATGGCACCTATGCTCATAATTGTCACTAGAAAAGGCATAGCTATACCCAAGTTTACATTTAATAGTAAATGAAGATATGGCGACTCCTGCCCTGCAACCCTTAATGTAACACAAACTGGTTGTAGAAAAAGGGATGTGTGGATTAGGTAAATCTCCTGATAAAGAATAAGAGGGTACGCAGTCTCATAGTTCCTTATCACGGATAGCATGAGGGAATTTCATAAATATGTGTATCTTTGTCCTTTGAACATCAAACATCAATCCATCATATTACAGCACTAATTTCAATGACACTGATGATTGATGCACCAGAAACTCTATAAAAGTGTAGGTGCCCTGGCACACTTAAGGATATGAATGAATGTCAGCTTTATATTGCCTTATGCCCTTCAATAAATTATCTTCTCTCCTCACCCCCCATACATTTCTTGTTTCAACAAGCAAATATTTTCTAGAAGGTGTTGGGATGAAAAATCCAAGGAAACAATTTTGCCAGTTTTCAGTTTAGGCCTGACATCACCTCACAAGCGGAATCTCCAAGCAGTCAAAATTCAGCATTTGTTTGTAGTTAGGCAATATTATAGATTTTGTTTATAGGATATTTATGGTCATATTGGTAAGTAACACAGCCTTGCTGACGACTGATTGTTATCCTAAAAATCCTCTTTTATGATGAATATTATTTCAGCACACAGAGTACAGCTTTATGATTATACAACACTTAATCACTGCAACAATGTATTTTAATGAAGGCCTGTGTCAGCATGCATCTGCAAAAGGAAAAAATAAGCAAAGAGCATTACCGTGTGGAAAAATAAAAAGAAGGTTAGAGACACAGAACTCTAGCTGCATAGCTATTTATTTTGTCAATGTGGTTAGTCTATTGAAATTATTCTTTATTTATTCACTTTACAGAGCTCATAAAATATTATGCAAGTATAGCCCTTGTCAATAAATGACACTTAAAAATTGGACATTTATGTAAGCAATTACATGAAATCCTTAATTACAATTATTTGTTAAACAATTAATTGTCATGGCCAATATGACTCTTTATGCGCCATGCCATCAATCGAATTTTTCAAGAAAGCTGGCATGCCTATATAATAAGTAGGCAAATTTAATTTCACAGCCTTGCATGATGTTAATGATCCTTCTACGTGTCTGTCTATAAGTGGAGTCTAGCAGTCGCTATAAAATCATTCTAAAGCCATGGATCAAAGTAACAGCATGCTTCTGTGCAAGTCTGGAATCTGTAGTGGAAAATATCCAGAGAAGCCACAAGGTGTCCATCCTGCTGTCATGCACTGATTGCCCAGCAGGCTCTGTTGCCAAGCAACAACTAAGTGCCACATGAAAGTGGGGCTTGCAGTCCACTCACTAATGCTCACAAATAAAATTCATTGGCTGCAGCTGTTGCTTGGTATGATCTCACCAAGTTCAGTAGGACAAATAGGAGACGCCCCAGAACAATCGTCATATTAAATAGCAGAGATTTATATTGGTCTGTTGTTAAAGAAGGCAAAAGATTAGCCAGAGTCATTTACCAGAAATTGTAATTAATATATTTATCTACAAATTGAAACACAAGTTGAAGCAAAGTAGTTCTTTTCCCAAATTCAGTGGTTCTCAACCTGTGGGATGCGAAGTAGCAAAAAGCAGGGCGCGAAGATGTGAAAAAAAGAAAACAAGAATATGAAAAAAAAATCTGTTGAAACCAAAACAAATTAACTTAAACTACATTCTGATACTAGAACAATAAATATAGAGTTAGATAAATGTCGATAAAAGTTAAGTAGATATAATAAAAAATGCATCTACATTTCAAAAAAATGTTAGGGGGGGTCGCGATTAAAACTGTTATGAAAACTCGGGTCGCAAATACTTAAAGGTTGAGAAACGCTGCCCTAATTCATTTGACAATGTCTTTGGCCACAAAACATGGACGAGAATTTTACATTAAAGGGTTACTGGCATAACTTTATGATCACAATGTGCCTGCCAGTCATCGAAGCTGCTCTTAAGGAGATGAAAAAGGAAAGCCTCAACGCATACTGGAAGAAGCTGTGGCCAGAGTGTGTCCATGACTACAAGGGCTCATCACCTGAAGAAATTCAGAATGAGGCTGTCGACAAGGCCATGAGACTGGCACTGGCCACTTGGTGGTGAAGGTTTTGACGACATCACTCAAGATGAGGTGAACAACCTCATCAATGCCCACTCTGAACCCCTGACCGACGAGGATTTGTTGGAGCTAACAAAGTCTGCCAGCAAAGAGGAGGAGGAGGAGGAAGTGACAGATCCAGAGCAAGAGGAGGAGGAGCACGGCCTGACATTGCAACGTCTGTCCCAGATTATTAGGACAGTGAAGGAGTTGCAAGAGATGATTGAAGCATGGGATCCCTATATGGTTCAGGCTCTCAAAATAAATAATGGCATCGATACTGCCATTCAGATATAAAAAACCCTCCTCACCACCACTATGTTCCTCAAACCTATAAAGAAAAGCCAGCACAAAACCCCACCAGAAGAAGACCCGTCAGAAGATATGACTCCTCCTGAAGCGCCTGAAAAAGAGGTGGCACCTGAGGAGCTGTAAATCCTCTGCTTTGCTGTGCAGTCATTATCTTCATTACATACTTTCATAGTACTGCACAGCTAATTCATCATCATCTTCAATCAATATCATTCATTATTGGTGAGTACCCGTACATTTTACTGTATTTTTATTAAATTAAATGATTATGTATTTATCCTACTTATAACAAAGAAAACACACTAGCATGAATTACAGTACATATAGGGGTAACATCAGTATTTTACATTCTAGCAATGTGGGAGACATAGCAGTAGAGTACTGTACAGTATACAGGTTTACCTTTACATTCTTTTTTTAGGGTAATGTATTAAGCTGAGTTTGAAATGAAATTAAAGTGTTTTGGGGGCATATTTAGGGTTTAAACTATAAAAATAGGCATTTTTTGACCACATCCAAAATTCGTGGGTGCTCTAGGAATGTAACCCCCACAAATTTTGGGGGTTGTCTGTATACTGTCTGTAGGTGGTATAACTAAAAGTAGCCCCTGAGAAATTAAAATACATTTTCAAAAGTCTAAATAGAAATAATTTAATATGGGAAGAAATGTGAACAAACAGGAATGATCAATAAAGTCATGACTGCATAGGATGGGCTTTCTTGTAGAACATGACTGTCCCACAGGGGTTAGAGTTACACTCATAATTGTCTTTAAGACAACGGGGGAACAAACGATGGCTTGTGCAGACAAAGAAAGGGAGAGAAGAAATGATGCCTGTTTAGCAATACATGGGCTAGCTTTGCATGTCACCCTCTGTTATAAACATCATTCTGGCTCAGCATTATACATATACTGTATATTATTGAATTGAGCAGGTTTGAGAATGTTCTTATCTATAAAGCCTCATTTTTCTAGCCAGCAGTAACATTCTGTTAACAGCTGTAAAGATGGCATTGCTGGCCTTCAAGGGCTCGAGTTTGAGACCCCCACGGTCACGCTATCCACTGCTTCTCTCTTGTGACAGTCAATTGGCTCCAAATGGGCTTTCCCTATCAGCCTTTATATCCTAACATTTTTTTGTATTTAAATTTTCTTTATTACATTAAAAAGTGTTATTCATATACAACACCTTTTGGAATGAAAAACACAATTCTTTTTATCAGTACAGTACATGGAACAAATATCTTTGAACGTGTATATGGAGAATGACGCCATTGAGTGAGCATGTTGAGAATGATGTTGCAGGTACTGTGGGCTGCACTTACACTGTTAAAGTTCATTTCAAATACTTCTGCACTTGGACTTAAGTGCTGGATCAACAGTCTGCCAGATAGTAGATAATAACAAGCATAATCTGTCCTGATGTAAAAATGTCCTTTGAACCTCCCAGCCTATTCTGTTTCTCGAGTCAAAGGTGTCCACTTATTGATTCACATTCTCCTGTACTTTAATCTCACCAGGCCGCAATCCTGAAAGTTCATTACTAATGCGCACCTATAAATGCTTTTAAGAGTGACTGACTAATTTTTTGCTTTTATTTCTCAATTTATTCAAAGCTGGCTGCTTATAGTACTGCCTGTGGTTAGCAGTCATCTCTTTCTAAATTAGGATCATTAAGACACCCTCAAACATGAAAGTTATTAACAGTTTTTGCTTGGGGAAAATGTGCAAATGAAATGGAAGAACAAACTCTTTTTCAGTAATTATTACAACAAAATATTTTGTCTCGGTAATAATCAGATCTCCTTATGCTTACAAAATTCTTTTGCCAGTAGCAGGAATAAAAGCCAACATTGTTACAAGAAGAAAGTTTACTGTGAAAAGAAATTCCAAATGACTGTTGCACTTAATTCTTTTCTAATCGCTCCATATTCAATTTTGTTGTGTTCAGACAAAAAGCCCCAGGGTAGTGGAGTCTGATGTATTTGAGGGTTCCAGGTGGTAGGCATACTGGATTTCATTTCCTTTTAATCTCTCTTTAAGCCCAGGAGCTTGGATAATTAATTGTATGAAGTGTGGCACAAATTCTTTCACTTGATATACATCATTCTTACAACAGAAGTCATGATTTCACCTCAGCAGGTGTCCTGCAAGAATTTCTGCTAGCTGAAAATGCTGCTCCTACATACTGGATTATGACCCCACAGTTCCATAGATGGCCTGTCTGTAATGGCTACTTGGTTCCCTCAGACTCAACTTCAAAGCCTCACTACTCACTTAGAAAATCCCTGAAATAAGACACTTCCAAATACACACGGAGCTGCCAGTTTATTAGGTTCACACCAATGTTTAATATGTCATGTGATATTACTTAGTGGTATAAATATGCCAGACCATTGTTTCTAGATTCAGTTAATTTTCAGTTAAGCGTTGGGAAGAGCAAAATGAATGAGGGACTTTGAACGTGACATGCTATTTGGTGCTGGTTGTGTGGATTCTGGCATCTCCTAGTTGGCTGTCATCATGCACTTTTCATGCACAATTGTTTCAAGGGTTCAACAAATTTGGTGTGAAAAGCAAGAATCTGCCACTTATAGGTGATCCCATCGGTGAAAACATCTTGTGGAACAGAGGAGTCAAAGAAAAATGGCCAGAATCATACAGGCATATAGACAGGCCCAAACTAGGGAAATCACATCCACGTTCAACACTGAGGTGAAGAATGTCATCACAGATTGCAACACTTACTGGACTCTGTCTCAAATAGCCTGCAACAGCTAAAGACCATGCTATACTTCCATATGATACAAAAGCATAAAGACTGAATGGTTGAGAATTGTAAAAAAGTTGCTTGGTTTGACAAATCCAATGTTGATGGAAGGATCAGAATTTGGCACAAGCAACAGGAGTCTATGGAGCCACCTTGTTTGGTGTCAACACTATAGACTGGTGGTGGCAGTAGGATGGTATGAGGAATAATTTTATAGCCCCCTTATACCCCTTGCAGAATGGCAAGGCCTATTGTCACTGACCAAGTTCATCCCTTAATGGCTGCAGTTTATCCACACTCCGATGGTCACTGTTGGTATGAAAAAGTACCATATGTTAAGGCACATATCATTACCGAATTGTTCTGTGAATCGTTTCATTGGCCAACACAATCTCTAGATCCTAATCCAGCATATTTCGGTTGAAGTAGAAAGGTCCATTGGTAGCAAGTCTGTGCAGATGCCCATTCTGTAGCAAATGAACAATGCTATTACTTTCCCATGGTAAAATATTCCTCAACAATACATTCAGCATCTTGTTAAATCCATACCAGAAAAATTCATAAAGTTCTGAAAGCTTAACTATGTGGAACATGCTACTAAGGAGGGGAACTGGATAAACTGGAAACTCAGTGTATGATGACACTGCTTACACTAGTAGGGCTATCTAACAATGCATGCAATAAAAATCAAATTATACCCTGGAAATGGCTTACATGTATTTAACAATGTTTTAGGAAAAACACTATGACTGGATATGTAAGAGAACGCTGGGTAATTTTAGAATTTTTTCATAGACATTTTGATATTATTTGCTGCTGTTCAGTGTTTGTTCCCATTGATACCTATTGTATTTTGATACCTTTGTAACATTTGTGGCCATAACTGCAAACAAATAGGACAAGTAACATAAATAAATGACCACTTTGGGTAGAGTATTCCATTAAGTGTGGTATCCCACGGATTGGAAATTCCATCTTTTGTGTATAATTCAGCTTGTTAATTTAAGACAAATGTTTAACAAACTCTTTAAAAAGTTAACTAACAGTCTCTTGATTCTTCAGCTGTGACTCTCAGTATATGTGAAAGCTTTTTGGGTCTCACTCTCTCACTTTTAGTTTCCTGAAACTCCTACACATGCGATTTGGGTGTTTAATTTGCTTTGTGCAGGTAAGAACCCACGGTAAGCGTAACGGGGTAACAGTCAGTAACTACATGTAGGAAGAAGTCAATGACCATTGATGTCACTTCTGTCCACCTGCCAGTCTGAGAAGTATTTATATGAACCAGCCTCTGGAAGCCAGCATTCCATTAACAAACCTGCTTCCGAGGAAGGAGATCCTCAGCGAATTCTCTCTCCAAAGTGTTATCTTCTTTTCGAGGATTTGATACTCCTTTTGACTTTTCTTTTGCTCTGATATTTTGTTTTTTGCAGATATCTTCTCTATATTAATCAGGTATCCCACCCTGTGCTCCAACACTTCATCCCTCCACTGTACTTTGTGTTATACTGCATTGGACACAGGCTCAGGATACAGCTATGTGTCTCTTATGTGTCAAACTGAAGGAGTCTGTACAACATACAGCTCCACAAATGAAGTAGCATATGTCTTTGAATATGGGACGTCTTTTTTCCAGCAAGCACACAGATAACAAAACTAACTTCCTGGTAGCTTCACCTGCCTAAGTCTGCTAGTTCTGCAAACAGGACACAGCTCCTTACCATGCAGAGGGCTACTTTTTTGTTAACCACCCTGCCTGTATGTTTAGAGTAAAGTTTTCTGACTGAGTCCAAATTTTATTGTGCTTTAGCCTTTGCTGAATACAATTTTACCACTTCTGAAGTAATGTGTGCCTGTTTGTCAAGATGCAAATCTGTAGACATGTTAACTCAAAAACAATTAACCCAGTCCGAACGAAGCCTGGCACAGCTATTAGCTGAGCAAAATGCTAGAAGCCTATTGATTTTATCCAATAAAGCCTTGGGGCAGGAAATGAGAACACTAAGGAGAACACCTAATGTATGCAGAGAGAATGTACAAAATCTGAACGGACGGTAACTGGGGCAGGTATTGAATTTGAACCCAACAACATAGGAGAGAAAACTAGATATGACTATACTGTTAAGTGATGAAAGTGATAAACAGAGCAAACAAAAAAAACAACTTTTCAATAATAAAACAAAGTTATAATAATGGAATCTCAGCTAGAGTTACCAGACCATACAGATGCTTTATCAGCTTTCTAGTTTTATAAACTCTGTGTAGTAGTTATTATAATAGGCCACTTTCCATGACCTTTGTACTATCAGAAATACCCAAGCTGCTTCATAAAGCACTGGCAGACAAAGTTACCTGCGATCACTGAGTCAACCTTCTGGCCTCAAGCTGTCTCCAGAAATGTCCCAATAGAGTCTGACTGCCAACCTCCAGTGACAGATTCCTCTGTATCTTCTCCAGGTCTGTCAAAGGAGGTGTGCTGCCAGACAATAGCATCTCCCTACAACACATAGACTATGGAATCTACAGTTAGAAATTGAGCCCTTTGAACGTACATCTGTACAGGACCTTATCAATGCATTTTAATTCCATAAGTATAGAAAATGTATCCAAATCAAAGACCCTGGGGCTGGGAGACTCTATCAATGCATTTTAATTCCATAAGTATAGAAAATGTATCCAAATCAAAGACCCTGGGGCTGGGAGACTCACTGCTCCTCCAACATGAAATCATTTTTAATTTCACCTATCCATTTAATTTCTTATTTTGATTGCTTGCACTGTAAGGCTGCTATCATCCAAGCATTCTCAACCTTGCTTAATCTCGTTTTTGGTTTTTAGGAGGGGTTAAAGGAAAAGACCAGGAACATGACAAGAACCAACACTGGACAGCGCTGGGCAATCACAGAACACAATCATTGATGTGGAAACAATTATTTTTAAATATTATATGATGCCATCCCTTCTTATTCAAGACAAGCCTGTTGTCATCTTTTCTAGCTGTGCTGCCTCCTTTACAATAACATTTTTAGTGGATTACAAGCTCTTATGCAGTGCCTGTGCCGCCTACCATTGCTTAAAATGGTAGTATAAGCTTCCAAATCTGTTCTCAGTGTAAAGAAAATTGGGGCTAAAGTTTTGGCTGCCTAAAGAAAGACATTGACACAAAACAAGTCGATAGGCACTCATGGAAGAAAAAAGAAACTTGAACCCAGCTGACCTGCTTCTGTCTCACCCGGCAGCTAAGAATCACACAGTTCGTGGACACGTTCAACACAGACAGTGCAACAGTTCTGACTTTGGCAAAAATAACATGTGAATAATTAAAAACCATTTTTGTCTGGGCAGTACAACCTGACGATAGATTCACGATGAGCTGAACTTGGCTGTCGTTTCTGTTATTTGAGGACACATATGTTCACAAGACAAAGTTTAGCTAAAAATGAGAAACAGAATTGCCACGATTATAAGAAGTGAATAAAAAGACGTCAGTTTAACCTGTCAAAGGCGGCTTTCATGACACTTACCTGTCTGCTCCCATTTCCAGATTTATAGTCTTAATTTGATGCATGTGTCCCACATTCCCCTAAGCCCTATAAATCATTCTACCATCTTAAGTGGAAAAAATGTAAAAAGTCAAACAAGCAGTAAAGCCTAGCCAGACGAGCCCAGAGCTAAACTATTAAATCAGCTCGGAGAAACATTATTGGGTTTAGTACTAAAATGACATGTCCTCTATGAAAATGAGAGGAAGGAGAGCTTGGTACTATGAATTTGACAACAAACCAAAGATTTCAAAAAGAAAAAAGCAACAAGCTACCTAAGATCATAGGGATCATTCATTTATGTTTAGCTGAAGCATTTGGAAACCACTAGCTAGTACAGTTAACATGTCGTCACTCAGGACAAAATTATTTTTGTCTTCTAAAAAGTGCACAGAAATAAAACCATCTATTTACCCATCCAATTCAGGATCACAGGGAGCTAGAGAAAGCTCACCAGCACCTAACGCAAGGCAGGAAACAACTCCGTACTTGGCATCAGTACACCCAACATATGTGTGTTTGGAACAAGCTGGAGAAAACCAAATCAGACAGGCTGGAGTTCAAAACCAGGACTCTGAGGATGTGAGGCATTAGCACCCTAACAACCGTTAAATCATCTGACAAAGAAAACAATAAAAGTCACAGACTTAACAGCTTGTCACAGAATTTGAGTTTTACAAACTCTAACAGCTAAACAAATGGCTGCAGGATTATTAATTAAAAGGCAAGAATCGCTCATGGCTACCTGGCCTCACAAAGACCATCAAACTGGTCAAAAAACATTGAAGCTATGGGAACAAGCAAGGTAAAACAAATTCCTGACCCCATCATTCAACTGTGTAGTGTTTGTAATTTTGGTAGTTGTAATAGTTAGTCTGTCATTGTAATGTGGATCGCAGAATTTCTAATAGCATTTCCAAATAACATGCAACACGTTTCCAGACTCCAGTGCCATGTTGTGTGGTAAACTATCATTAATGCACATTAACTATAGCTTCACATTGAACTTTTATGAAGGCTTTTCTACCGCAGTCTCCATATCCACTTTCCCCATAATCCTTTTTTGGTATGGGCACACGTACAGCATTTGGCTCTGCTTGTCATATGCCATGCAGAGCTAGTAAATAAAGGTTGTCATTGTAAAATGCACAACATGTGGGGGCACATCCAAGGATACGAACAAAAAATATTCAATACAAACACTCCAACTGTAGAGGCCTGGATTTGATCAGTCACTACATCAAGTTCACTGACTGAATTAGAAAAGGTTGGCAGAAGGATGTAGGGATTAGTGATTAAATGCCCAAGTAGATCACTATGTGCATGTAGTTTCCTCCATCATCCCAAAGATGTCTAAATTAGGTTAATTTGCAACTCTAAACTGGTCTAACAAGAGTCCCACAAAGGACTGGTTACTGCTTTGTGTTTGATGTTGCATGGATAGGTTAAGGCGACTCACAACCCACTGGTTCGAAAAAGGCAGGCTTCAGTTAAAGCAGCTTAGCCTGCATGCTTGCTGTTGTCAAAGTGGGCTACCTAAATATTTAGCATGACTTACAAGTCTAGAATTACTAATCCACTCGTGCACATAATACTAACCTGCTAATCTATTTTTCAAAGTTGATTTCATTTGACCCTTGCATAAAATATATACCAACCATCCCTGATTTACTAGAAGAACATTTGCAGTTTTATCCTCTTAACAAGCTTCCATTAGTGTTCCGTGTTTTCACTGCAGAATTTATTTTAAAGTAACAGGAGGTATTCACTTTGCTAACTCCCCTCAAAATTTTAAACACTCATCCATCCATCCATTATCCAACCCGGGTAAACACTCATGTCACCTCTTAATATCCATTTGCTTACACTCCTTGCTTAAACTGATCTGCCTTAATCTTTCTTCATAAGTCATACGTCTCGACCCTACTATAGTTGCTCTTCTGTCTTTTTTTGTAATGTGAAGACTGAAACGCAGGTGAAGCCTCACTAGTGTGTTATATAACTTCAGCATAACCTCCCTTGACGTGTACGTCACACACTGTGAGATATCTTCTTGAATGCTTCTGGTGTTGAGAGGGCAGAGTCCTCTATGGTTCTTGGGTCTTTTCTTATGAGGTAAGCTTGACATGCCTACTCACAACCTGGGGTCTGCAGGGATATGTCAGGGGGTCCATGGCAAAATGGGGAGGGAAAAAAAACCAAAATCACATGATTTTATAATTTAAAAAGTTGCAAATAATAAAGCATTTTTCTAGTTCACCTTGTGTTTTAATAATATTGTTGGTCACTTCGTTAGTGCGCTTGCCAATTACACCTAATACTAAACTTTTGTTTTTCAAATGAAAGTCAAAGGCTACCACAGACTTTCACATGTTGTATTATGGCATTAAAGCAGTTCACAGCAAGCGAGACATAGTGTGTTGATTGGTAATACATTTGTAATGATAGACTGTTTTTTAAAAAGGAAACACTCCAAAGGAGACCCGTATTGTAGTTCAGCTCTAAAGTCATCAAATGAGTCATATTCCAAAGCAAAATCTAAATCTAGAAAGTATGAAGCTTCATACATAGAGTTATTTGTGCTGTCTAAGAAAAATGAAGGACTTGATCACCCCAAATGCATTATTTGTCAGGAAATTCTGTCAATTGAATGTTCTAAAGCTGTCTAAATTGAAAAGACAAGAACAAAAGCATCCAGCTAATGCTGAGAACTTTTCCAAAGGAAAATAAGCGAGCACTGTTGCACAGCAAGCAATAGTTTTGGAGAGGGCACTGAAGGCATGTTTTTTGGCTTCGTATTGCATTGCCAGTGTGATCTGATATTACCGGTGATCAAAGATATAGTTCGGGAATTGCTTGGTGAAGAAGCTACCTGTAAAATTGACACTGTCCGTTTGTCAGACAACACTGTATGTAGACAGATATCTGACATGGCTGAGGATATGACAGATTAATTACAGGAACAGGTGAAAAACAGCCCTTGGTTTGTGTTGCAGTTGGATGTAAACACAGACGTAGCAAAGGCAGCACTGTTTATTGTCTATGTCAGATTGATTGGAAATGGAAAGTTTGTTAAGGAGCTTTTATTCTGCAATGGAATTCAGGGGAACATAACAGGTAAGGACATTTCTCAAATTTTGGATGCATCCATGCAGACAAATTGAACTGACTGGTCTTATTGCCTGGGGGACTGTACGGATAGCGCCACTGCCATGATAGGCAAACATAGTGGAGTCGTCACAGTATTAAAGGCCAGAACTCCAGATGCCATGGAAACACAATGCACACTTCACAGAGAAGCACTTGTAGCTAAAAGAATGGAGGACAAATTGCAACAAGTGCTTCAAGATCTTCTCCATTCCCTTGAGACACAGCAAACCTCCTGGCAATGGCATGTATTGATGTGCCATCCTGGAGAAGTTGGACTACCTGTGCAACCTCTGTAGTGTCCAGGTATCGCCTCATGCTACCAGTATTGACACTGACTGTAGCCAAATGCAAAACTAGTGGAAAAACAGTCAGAAAAGATGAGGAGGGAAAAATGTCAGTGGCCTCCATTCCTGTTTTGGGGGGCATCTCATTGTTGCCCCTTTAATTTCATTAACACCAAAGCAGCTGAAACTGATTAACAACCCCCTCTGCTACTTAACTGACCAGATCAATATCCCAGAAGTTTCACTGACCTCATGCTATACTCTGATTAAACAGTGGTCCTTTAAATTTTTTGAGCAGTCTAGTTTTACTACACACACTTAACAGTTAGTAGGTCTGTATAGCAGTTTATTATAGACATGGGGAATATATAATTTTTGGATGGTGATAGGGAGTCTAAAGTAAGTCCCTTAGGGAGGCCTTTTCATGAAAAAGGCTGGGAACCCCTGCACTACATGGTAAGACATACAGTTAGGATGTGTGCTCTCCTGTGAATTTCCCCTTGGGATTAATAAAGTATCTATCTATCTATCTGAAAGTGCAATAAGGCAGGTCAGTGTTCATCACTGTACAGAGGTGGACTCCTTCTGTAATTAAGTAATGAAACCATAAACAATTTAGTATTGGAAAATTCTTAGAATTTCCTTTCCTCCACTCTCTTGGTAAGGTTTTTTTTTTTATGAAAAAATCTGAACAATTGTTATGACTAAAGGAATGTCAGTATTGATAATTTTCAAATTCAATGACAGCGCATGACTTGGTCTGTCTAGAGTAATTGGAACAGTTGATTTACAGCAATATTTCACTCAAATCTTTGATTTGACAAGACTGCCTGCCGGCTTGCTTATTCTGTAAAGGAATCACATCAAATTAGGGTAGATATGTGGTGCATATGTCAATAGTCATCTTGCAGGTGTGAAATGTGCTTTGTGAAATGACCTTGAAGCAATAAATCAAGTTTTATGATAAAATGGCAGAAAGCTGGTTATTGTACATTTGATTAACGCCTTTAGCCAAGGAGACTTAAGAGATCGGGACAACTGTTTACAGACATTTTCTGTTACAGCTGGAGCACAAGCAGGCTAAGGAATTGGTTAGGATTTGAAATGAGCAGCCTTGTGGTTTGAAGTTCAGTGCCTTAGGCCCTAAACCATACTGTCTGACTGGGTTATATGGCACGCAGGGTACCAAGCAGTGCAGCTGACCTGCACTCATCAATATTTACTAGCAGGTGGTGAGCCAACAGATAATAGGCCACATGCACATATTTGAATATTGGAATATTTGAAAATGCAGTTACAAAACAAGCAAGGTGAGTAACAGGCACATAGATGAGTTTTTGCTCACTTGGCTTACTTTTTACTTTTCTGTTTCTGTCAAATGTCAGGTTGGTCTTCCAGAACCCAAGAGGCTTGTATCACTCTGAATCCATCACCGTGTGACACTTAAATGTACCTGAATAAGCCCAAAAGTGCAAGGCTACTGTTTCTAAATCACCACAGAGGAGATGATTTGAAAGTATATTAGCTTGCAGTTCATTCATTTAATTTGCTTGATTGACTTTCCTGAAATCCAACAAGGTTGATCTCCATATGGCTTTGAGAGACTGCTAAACCCATCCAAAGTTAGCCCTCATCTACTACAAGTAGCTACAAACTGTGATGCAGGATTTGTCATTAAACAATGATACCAGTCTACCATGAGGATGGACTTTACCAGTTTTCGTTTGTGAACCATTAAAGGGCGTTGATGCACTCTGAACCCTAGACACAACTGCACAGACACATGTTTAGACTCCAATAACAAAATTTATTGCCACAAATACCTTAAAATATTCCACAGTTTCAGCCATAAGACTCTTTTGTTCTCCACTTACCCAGGTGAGCTTTGTTCATGTACCCTCCTGATTTGGGCCCCTGGGTTAAGCAGAGCAGCTTTTTTTATACCGGGAGAACGTCCAGCGCTATCACATTTCATCCAGGGAGCCCTTCCATTGTCAGGTAGAACCTCCCTGTGAAAGGAGAGCCTGCCTCCAGCAACTTCTCTAGCAGCACCCAAGAACCTCAACAGGGATGTCACCATGTGGGAAGCAGTCTCTCCCATCCGTCCATTAAAAGGGCCCCCTGGCCAGAATGGCACAACTAACCAACCTGGGCAAGATGTCTGTCCTCCCACATCCTTCCATTAAAAGAGCTTCCTGGCCAGGTAAGGAACCATCCGTCCCTGTCGGGATGCCAGCCAACCCATGTTGCTCATTATACTTTCGACTCAAGAATGGAACCATGGTCCCCAAAAGTCATCCGCATCATTACTGGAAGATAAAAATAAAACTCCCAGCAAACACTTGAACTCCATTGCTGCATAACCACGTCACTTGTTGACAGAGCAAAAACATTTCAGTTTAATGAGTATGGTGTCAAGATCCTCAGGTATGTAAATCCCTATAGCAGATTGGGGCTAACACCTTGTTTTCCCTTTCAGCTCCCTTTTCTCGCCACTCTGAATGTTCACTTATAATGCTGACTAAGAGTTGCTGTTGGACCTGCCAATTACTTTAAAACTCATTTAGTCACATGGAAAACCCATCTCCTAATGAAATCCTGGGAACAATGCACCTCTGATGATAACATGGTTGTTTGAAATGATCAAGGCCCTGACTACACGTAAAAAGCCTACTGCCCCCAAATGGCTACTCATTCAAGACACATACAGAGTGTCCACACCACTCCCTATGGTTTAGCTCAGGTTGTCTTGTGCAGGCCTGCATCTTAAAATCAGAATACAATATGGGACCCCATCACTTCCACTGGGTTGAATAACTCATAGCAAGTCTCATGGTTTGACATGGCTATCCAAGCAGCTGGGCTCTCCAATTTAATGATCAAAAAGCTGAAAAGTGTAAGTTTGGGAAATGAAATAAGAAATAGAAGACTACCAGGAATGGCCCAGTTAAATAACTGTACATGTAAAACACAACAGCCAGTCTGATTCAAAGGGGGGCACTTGGGAGAAGATCAGAGCTATCGGCTCCTCAGAGTACACAGTCAGTGGAGCTGATATCTCATTATGGCAGACACAGACAAGTCACAGCAAACATTATCGCGCCTCCCTGGTGCTATTCTGCTAGGAAATAGAAAATGCAATATTGCTTCCCTCTGCGGAGCTTTGCAAAATGGTTTATTCTCAAAGTCAGAAAAAGAGAAGTGGAAATCAAAAACATGAAATGCTCCATATTTCTCAACCTTAAATCATTAGAGACAACAACAAACTCCAGCTTGTGGAATTAGGAAATGGGTTTGTTAGAAGGAAAGCAATAAAATCAGATAATTAATACAACAGCACAGTAACATGGAGCCGGTTTCTAGACGGGACACAGTTCACTGAGCAGCAAGGTAATCGGCGTGTTCAGAGCATCAAACGGAATTAAAGACTGAAACAACGAAGAGTGAAGTGAATGTAATTAAGGAGCTTAATGTGCTTTGAGGAAGAGGGACACATCATGCTGTTGGAAGAACTTCAAGTTGGAGAGACGCAAAAGTGAAAAGACGCTGCTTTTTGCCACGATGTGGGTTTGTCTGCACATTCACTTTACAACTCCTTGAGATAAGCTGCCTTGTGTCAAGACATACATTAGCAAGAAAAGTTATGTGAAGAATAGATTGAGCAGTCCAGTCAGAAATCTCCACATCAGTGTCACCCCCAGCCTAAGGAACGGCAGCCAATCCATCAAGTTTTACATTTTACACTATGGCATCTTTAAGCATACACATTGTCACAAAGCATTTCAGAAAACATTTGCCTTGCTTGATGAAAAATATTTAATTACAATAAATATCTGAGCAGTTCATCTTTAACCACTCTAAATATTTTTAATTTAAAAAGTTTCTTTGCTTTAAAAAATAACCGTTTTCAAAAATGTGTAATTGGGGAGCCAGGGCCTACCCCAAGAACATCTGGTGGAATGTAGATATCAGTCCTCAATAAATAAACTTTTTTTTGAAGTTAACATAATATAACACAACATTCTCTAGGGGATTCGAAGGGTGCTATAGCTTACACTGGCAGCAGAAGGCTAACAAATCTTAAAGAGTCAGCAAGCAACATAACCTGCACATCACTGAGATGTGTTTGGAAAACCAGGATACCTGAAGAATAAGCCCTTGCAGGTGCAGGAATCCATCCATCCATCCATCCATCCTCTTCTGCTTATCCGAGATCGGGTCTCGGGGGCAGCAGCTTGAGCAGAGATGTCCAGACTTCCCTCCCCTCGGCCACTTCTTCTAGCTGTTCCGGGGGGATCCCGAGGTGTTCTCAGGCCAGCCGGGAGACATAGTCCCTCCAGCGTGTCCTGGGTCTTCCCCGGGGCCTCCCAGGAGGCATCCTGATCAGATCCCCGAGCCACCTCATCTGACTCCTCTCAATCCGGAGGAGCAGCAGTTCTACTCTGAGCCCCTCCTGGATGACTGAGCTTATCACCTTATCTTTAAGGGAAAGCCCAGACACCCTGCGGAGGAAACTAATTTCACCTGCTTGTATTCGCGATCTCGTTCTTTCGGTCACTACCCATAGCTCATGACCATAGGTAAGGGTAGGAATGTAGATCGACTGGTAAATTGAGAGCTTTGCCTTTTTCACCACAACAGACCGATGCAGAGCCCAGTGATGCCGCACCGATCCGCCTGTCGATCTCACGCTTCATTCTTCCCTCACTCGTGAACAAGACCCCGAGATACTTGAACTCCTCCACTTGGGGCAGGATCTCTCCCCCAACCCTGAGAGGGCACTCCACCCTTTTCCGGATGAGGACCATGGTCTCGGATTTGGAGGTGCCGATTCCCATCCCAGCCGCTACACACACAGCTGCAAACCTATTCAGAGAGAGATGAAGATCAAGGCCTGATTAAGCAAACAGGACAACATCTTAGGCAAAAAGCAGTGACTCAATCCTGAGTCCACCAAACCGGACCTCCTCAATGCCCTGGCTGCCCCTAGAAATTCTGTCCATAAAAGTTATGAACAGAATCGGTGATGAAGGGCAGCCCTGGCGGAGTCCAACTCTCACTGTAAACAGGTTCGACTTACTGCTGGCAATGCTGACCAAGCTCTGACACCGGTTGTACAGGGACCGAACAGCCCTTATCAGGGGGTCCGGTACCCCATACTCCCAGAGCACCCCCAACAGGATTCCCCGAGGGATACGGTCGAACGCCTTTTCCAAGTCAACAAAACACATGTAGACTGGTTGGGCAAACTCCCATGCACCCTCTAGGATTCTGCTAAGGGTGTAGAGCTGATCCACTGTTCCACGACCAGGACGAAAACCACAATGTTCCTCCCGAATCCGAGGTTCGACTATCCGAAAGACCCCCGAATAGACTTTTCCAGGGAGGCTGAGGAGTGTGATCCCTCTGTAGTTGGAACACACCCTCTGGTCCCCCTTCTTAAAGAGGGGGACCACCACCCTGGTCTGCCAATCCAGAGGCACTGTCCTCGATGTCCATACGATGTTGCAGGTGCAAGAGGAAGATACAAAATCCCCATAGACAGGATTTAGCCTTGGAATTTGAACTTGGTAAGCTGGACCTATTATGTAGCATGGCACACCATGGTGTCACTGTGCTACTCTCTTTGAAGAACAGCAGCCACAAAAACACAAACAAGCTAACACAAATGCTAATTGCTTAGCTAAACCAACTTCCCACAGATGTACAGTATCTTTGATTTTTTTCTGATTCCTGTAAGCAAATGATGTTGGCTGCCAATTCCAAATTGAGCCTGTGGGATTGAGAGTGTGCTTGAGTGTGTAAGTGGGATCTGTGATGGAATAGCACCATGACCAGGGAATGAACCCCTCCCCAGCATCCCTTAATTGGATTAGACGGGTTTGAGAATGCTGGGCTATGTTTTTATGTTATTCATGACAGCATAGTTCTGCCAGCAGGTCCTCCAACTTGCAGGGAAAACCTGGGGGTTGGTGGTAGCATTGGCACTCCAGCCACTGTAAAAAAAAAAAAAACCTCTCACTGTTCAGCGTGGTGCTGAGGTGTCATCTGTTGTACTGGTGCACTCAGATCTCAATCTGGGTGACTCGCCGTGTGGTGGGTGCGGCAACATACTGTAATCAGCAGATACTCCCAACCTCTCATCATCATCATACACAATTCAAGTGCCTTGTGTTGAATTCCATTGTGAATTCTAGAGTAATGAATATGAATACAGAATAGGTAACTGGGGTCTTAAATACTGCATTTTTGCCCTGTAAATGACAAGATGGAGAATAAGAGAAAACAGAAAAGTACAGTGGGTGACTTCCATTAGGAAATGCATTATATAAATTCAAGATTAGAGAGTACACAGGTGCCTACAACACCAACAACTGTAAGCAAGAAAGCAAGTCAGGAGAGAAATGCAAGACGTATGGGAACTACAGAGAGAAGTATGAGCAGAGAATGTTTTATATGAACAGCTGGCCCAAGAATTTCTCTTTATTGTATTTTTCCCTCTTATGCCTCTTAAGTATGCTGAGGCAGTTTATAAAGTGAGGGGATAAAGCAACCTACTCCTCCTTACTTCAAGGGTCACGTAAGCCATAAAGCTGAGAGGAGAACTCCCCTAGGAGTTTAAAAAAAAAAGCTGTAAATCAGTTTAAAGGTCTTAAAGCAGGGAAAAGAAAAGTCGATTAAACCACGCAGTAACCTCCATCCTGGGCTCTCCAGACACATCTTGTATGAGCTGTCTAATCTGTGGTTCGAACTTTATATATTAAACCTACGTTTTTATAGATAAATGTGGCTTTGAATCTGGCACAAAATACTGTCTTAACAAGCCAAATTCAAATTCAGTTAATAATTTCACACCATCTCTGAGTCTACTGCTGTGCTCCATGAGCAGCCTGTTAAGTGAAAAGCATTGGAAATGTCATCCACGGCCTTATAGGGTCACAAGGACAAGGCTTATTCTGGCAGGACTGGGCTCAAGGCACAAACCAAATCGATACATAGATAGATAGATAGATAGATAGTGTGGCAGATGCCTGGGGACACCTTGGAGGACCGGAAGAGGGCGTACGCCCACTTCAGATCATGTGGGGGCGACCACCCTGGTTGCTATGGGGACCACGGGTTTGAAGCTCAACCCTGTAGGGGCCCGTGGTCACCACCAGGGGGTGCCCCAATGCCTTGGGGACCCTGAATCTCAGCACATCCGCCACACCCAGAAGTGCTGGGGGGAAAACCTGCAGGGACACCATGAGTGCTTCCGGGGATTCAGTCGCCACTTCCGCCACACTGGGGCGTGTCGGTGGGAGATTGCCGGAGCTCACCTGGAGCACATCCGGGTGCTTACAAAAGGGTCGCCTCCCTTCAGACAAGGGCTGGAGTCGGGTGGAAGTGGACAGAGCTCAGGAGTAGAGGCAAAAGGCGACCGGAAGAGAGGACAAGGCATTATTGTGAGGCCGGGACTTTGGGGTGACTGGTGCTGAGGCACTGGGTTGTGCACTTATTACTGTAAATATGGCTGTAAATATATGTGTCCGGGCCAGGTCCCACAATAGATACAGTGGTGTGAAAAACTATTTGCCCCCTTCCTGATTTCTTATTCTTTTGCATGTTTGTCACACAAAATGTTTCTGATCATCAAACACATTTAACCATTAGTCAAATATAACACAAGTAAACACAAAATGCAGTTTTTAAATGATGGTTTTTATTATTTAGGGAGAAAAAATCCAAACCTACATGGCCCTGTGTGAAAAAGTAATTGCCCCCTTGTTAAAAAATAACCTAACTGTGGTGTATCACACCTGAGTTCAATTTCCGTAGCCACCCCTAGGCCTGATTACTGCCACACCTGTTTCAACCAAGAAATCACTTAAATAGGAGCTGCCTGACACAGAGAAGTAGACCAAAAGCACCTCAAAAGCTAGACATCATGCCAAGATCCAAAGAAATTCAGGAACAAATGAGAACAGAAGTAATTGAGATCTATCAGTCTGGTAAAGGTTATTAAGCCATTTCTAAAGCTTTGGGACTCCAGTGAACCACAGTGGAAGCCATTATCCACAAATTGCAAAAACATGGAACAGTGGTGAACCTTCCCAGGAGTGGCCGGCCGACCAAAATTACCCCAAGAGCGCAGAGACGACTCATCCGAGAGGTCACAAAGACCCCAGGACAGCGTCTAAAGAACTGCAGGCCTCACTTGCCTCAATTAAGGTCAGTGTTCACGACTCCACCATAAGAAAGAGACTGGGCAAAAGCGGCCTGCATGGCAGATTTCCAAGGCAAACCACTGTTAAGCAAAAAGAACATTAGGGCTCCTCTCAATTTTGCTAAGAAACATCTCCATGATTGCCAAGACTTTTGGGAAAATACCTTGTGGACTGATGAGACAAAAGTTGAACTTTTTGGAAGGCAAATGTCCCGTTACATCTGGCGTAAAAGGAACACAGCATTTCAGAAAAAGAACATCATACCAACAGTAAAATATGGTGGTGGTAGTGTGATGGTCTGGGGTTGTTTTGCTGCTTCAGGACCTGGAAGGCTTGCTGTGATAGATGGAACCATGAATTCTACTGTCTACCAAAAATCCTGAAGGAGAATGTCCGGCCATCTGTTCGCCAACTCAAGCTGAAGTGATCTTGGGTGCTGCAACAGGACAATGACCCAAAACACACCAGCAAATACACCTCTGAATGGCTGAAGAAAAACAAAATGAAGACTTTGGGGTGGCCTAGTCAAAGTCCTGACCTGAATCCAATTGAGATGCTATGGCATGACCTTAAAAAGGCGGTTCATGCTAGAAAACCCTCAAATAAAGCTGAATTACAACAATTCTGCAAAGATGAGTGGGCCAAAATTCCTCCAGAGCTGCAAAAGACTCATTGAAAGTTATCATAAGCGCTTGATTGCAGTTATTGCTGCTAAGGGTGGCCCAACCAGTTATTAGGTTCAGGGGGCAATTACTTTTTCACACAGGGCCATGTAGGTTTGGATTTTTTTTCTCCCTAAATAATAAAAACCAATATTTAAAAACTGCATTTTGTGTTTACTTGTGTTATATTTGACTAATGGTTAAATGTGTTTGATGATCAGAAACATTTTGTGTGACAAACATGCAAAAGAATAAGAAATCAGGAAGGGGGCAAATAGTTTTTCACACCACTGTAGGTAGATAGATAGATAGATAGATAGGTAGATAGATAGATAGATAGATAGATAGATAGATAGATAGATAGATATATAGACCTACTGCTGAGAAACAGCATCATAGAACAAACAATATAACATAAAGCTTGAAATTATTAATAGTGCTTAAAATATAATGCCTAAGTCGAAAAGGTGACAGTGAAAAAGAAAACAAAAACTAAACCAGCAAAAGTGCAGGATCTGCCCCGATCTCCCAAGGCAGGCTGATGTAAGATCTGCTCACATCCCAAACATGTCTTATAATTTTAATTGCAGAAGTTTAGTGAGTCGAGGATGATTAAATGAGGAACTCTTGACAGCCGCCAGAGGTGAAACTCACCTTGTGAAACAAAGTTTGCTTGACTGACAGGTAAGTGTGCTTTCGTCCTGTTTAGAGCTGTGATTACCTATGCCTATTTTTAATCATGAAGTCTATAAAATAATAAGAAAAATCCTAAAAGCTATAAGAAAAAAATGACACCCCATCAGGTCTATCCACAATTATCTGAACCTCTGTTGTGGTTCAAATCAAATCAACCAGCCTGTCATTTTATAGCCCCTTTTAAACAGAGTACAACATCAAAGGGCTGTCTACAACTAAACACAGTGTGACTAAACAAGAGAAGGGAACGAGCCAAGCAGCAATGCCTCCACTCCTTAGTTTTCTTTCTGATTAATGGGAGCAGGGAGGATTGAGCACTGCAGGAAACATCAGACCTTTAATTTAAAGAATTGAACTAACGGTTTGTGCCAGGGATGGAAAGAATGATGAATGAAACCAGTGAATGTCAGATGAGGCTCCCAACAACTGATCTTGTGACCTCTGCAGCACTTGCTGTGATATGAGGGAGTCAAAGCCCTGCCCTAGGCCGTCTCCCACCACTCTCTTTTGGTGGTCACTCTGAAGTTCATAAATTAATTCTAAAAATTACGTCCTCCCAAGCAATGCGGTGTGAGCCTCCCTGCTGGCTCTTCAGCAATGTGAAATTGAGCTCTTCTTAAAAAATGTGTGAGGAAGCCATCCTACATGCGCCAATGACTACATATGAAAATTAAAAGCAACCTGTCAGGCAGGCAAGGCAGATAGCAGACGTGCCTCAAATTAATTTCCTTTTTCTCGTAGCAGCTCATAATGAAGCCCTAGAGCAGGCAGTTTCTCCAAAGTAGCTGTCACTCAAAAGAAATCCCCCTGAAGACAGGCTAACAGCTGTGGGCTAGTTCTCTTTTCTCAGTCTGGGGTGCCAGACCCCCATATTCTCTTGTATCACTGAAACACTTTCAGCAGATGTTTATAGACTGTGCTTCAAGCCCTGCTTCAAGTCTGTATTTCTTACTTTCTAGTGGATCTAGTCAAATTACAGAATTGGAAAGAAAATGGCCTAAATTCCTGGGTCCAGAAGTTTTTAGTAATGATGCACTTGACATGGATCAATCTGCTGCTTATGGCCCTAGACAACAAGAGGGATGCATGTAGCATCCCAAAGGCTCAAAAAGCTTGGCCAGGTTACCAAAGACTTTGCAAAAGCAATATGTCAGCTCTTTAAAGAAATGAAATCCACTTACATCGGGGCTCTGATGGAGTTACAGTTCAGCAGCATATTCCTCTGTTCTACCAAGGCTGCCACTTGTGTTCCTGGAGAAGAAATCTAAAGGCTGTGAGGTCTAGTGGAAAAACTCTGTATTATTTACAGTGCTCCATTGGGACTGGAGAGGCCAGTATTTATCAAATAAGACACCACATATATATATTAAACATTACCTGTATCATACCATCCTGTATAACTCTTTTAGTGATGGTTACACAAAGAAAACACAAGAAGTCTAATGCAGTCATCTCACATTTTTCTAAGGTTTGCAGGGGTATCAAATAAAGTGAAGTGTGCTATATTTGCATCAAATAAGCAATCACAGATAAAGAAAATTAAATTGGATTTAGAAATGAATTACAAATGTAATCCTTTCCCAAAGCCAGATCTAACGCTATCTAAACAAACAAATTACACTCCTAAATAAGACCAAATTTTGTACTCGTACTGAGAAATCAAATAAATGGAGTTAAGGACTTTGCTCACTGGTCTCACTTTGATATAATCCCATACCAAGTTTGCTTTTTTATGTATCCCTGCCTTTGGTCCTCCAATTTGTTTTCTAATCCTGCTAATCAAGTTTAGGGTAACAAGGATCTGGGGCACAAAAAGGCATTAGGGGAGCAAGGCAGGAATCAGGCTATTATAAGGCACACCTTAACAGGCTAGCACCATAACAAAGGTAGAGACGCGGGGAGAAAGCTTCACAAACACAAAAACATAACAGCAAGCCCATGCCACAGAGTGAGTGTTAGAAACTGGGACAAAATGGGGCACATTTGCCACTGCATTACTAGGCTGTCCTGTTTAATTCAGCTCAAGGGTGGCAGGTGTAAAAAGACAAGATCCAATCTCTGATGAGCAGCAGTTCAACACAGGGTACACATCCTCTCAGGTCAGGCCTATTTGGAGTCAATATTTCACCAACATTGACATTTTGTGCCATTGCAGTCTTGAAAACAGTGATGTATATTTACAGGTGGCACGATGGGACCCCGATCAGTAATGCTGCTACACTGCTCCAGTTTCCAAAACCAGCCAGATAGTGAGTTGATAACTTAAAGAAGGAGACCGGCTCAAAAAGATGGGCAGTCACTGGATGAGATGAAAACCAGTCAGGGTCTTGTTATTAAGTCAAGACATATTTAGAACAGGACTACTTCTGCTGTTCCTAGCAAGGTGGTCGAAACTGAACATAGCCCTCCAACACAATGTTGAGATTTCCTTCCAAAATGTTGTATAAGATGAAGAGGATTTATTATAACCAAACATCTTCATCATAATAATAAAAATGGGTGGGCAGAATGCTGCAACAGTTAGCACTGCTGCCTCACTGATCCAACATCCCGAGTTCACGTCCTGCATCTGGCTAATGTCTGTGTCAAATTTGCACATTCACCAGAGGTCTGTGTGAATTTTTCTCCTAGCGTGCTGATTTGCCTCCCACTCTCAAAAATGTATGTGAAGAAAGGCTATTGTTAATTAGCTGAATCTGAGTGTGTGTATAAGTGAAACCAGCGTTGATCCTGTCCAAGTTTTTTTCCTGCCTTGTACCTAGAGTTGCCATGATAGGCTATAGCCCCATTTGAGCTTGAATGGAATTAAAAAAATTATCTCCTGCATTAAATGAATGGGGTTGCAGCTAGTTATTTCACGTACAAGCCCATTTCTTTTACTTTATTTGTTGGTCAGGCTTCAGATCCATTTCAGCCTGCCAAGCTCAAGTGGCATAGAGCCTAGAGGGCAAGAGGGTCCAAATTAATTGTCAACTCTTTTAAGTGGGAAAATGTGGAAAGTACCAAGGCATAACAGGCAGCACACAGCTGTGCAGAAGGTGGCATATTGCCTCTGTGCAGTGAAAATGCTGGAAGAGCAGGGCTGACGAAAGTCAATTTAGATGGGCAGCAGCACAGACTAGGTTGGAATCTAGATAAAATTCTGATTCCTGTTGCAGTGAGAGTTTTTTATTTCAATACTAGGGGGCTCCCTGCTCACCTGGCTCGCCCATCCTAGAGTTTGGTTTACCGGATTTACAATTTAAAAAGATTGTTAGTTTCATGGGAATTGTTACATAATGCATTATTTTCACTTTTACTTTAAAACTTTTGTAAAAACAATACTTTATTTCTGGCTCCGGGCGTGGTTACATCTCTTTCTCACAGGACGTATAATGCTGCTCGCGTTGTGAAGGGGATGCGGCTGAACGCACGCTAAGGAGATGGCGTCGGATCATCTGCAGTCTTTTTGCTGCTGGCGAGCTGCCTGTTCTGCTTGTCTCGCTGCCCGCTCATTTCAAAGCCTGTACAGCAGCTGTGCTTTTGCCACTTCGCATCTCCGTCGCTCGCGTTGTGAAGGGGGGCAGAGGTTAGTTTGGCTGAACGCACGCTAAGGATAAGCTTTCTGATCTTCTGCAGGCTTTTTGCTGCTGGTGAGCTGCATGTTTTGCTTGTCTCTTGTCATTGTTTTAAGAGCTGGGAGCACATGAAGCATGTCTGCCAACAGCAATCCAACAACTGCTAGGTTAGGTGTCCGTGGACTTGTTTTAAATGATGTCTCACTGCCTTGTCTCGCGTGATGTTGTAAAAACAATACTTGTTCTTTATTTCCGGCCCCGGGTGTGGTTAAATCTCCTTCAAATGACGTATAATGCTGCTCGCGTTGTCGGGTGCGGCTGAACGCATGCTAAGGAAGTGCCATAGTGCTGCTATCAGTCCTCCGTGCTGTACTCCGCCCTCCCTCAATTGGACCTAACAGTCACTTAAAACAAAAAAGGCTTCAACCTGGCTAGGACGCTACAATACTTTTGAATTTTACTGCTTTCATATTCTTTACCTTTCTCTGCATGTGTATCACGTCATCGTTTGTTTGAGCCTTTTGAATTCCACTGCTTTCATAATCTGTTACAGTATATGCCTTTTTTTCTCTCCAATGCCTTTGGGTCTCTTTTCTCCGCGCTGTTCTTTCTTCTTCTTTCGTTGATATTTCATATAGAACGCATTGTCCTTATATGCTTTATATGTGCGGAGAGCACAGGATCTTTATGTGCTATGTGCCTTTACATGACTGAGTGTTATTTGATATTGTTTGTGTCTCATGGGTCTTTTAAGCGTCTTCCGAGAACTTCCAAGAAGACCACGTATCGTCGCCCTGCTTTTCCTTTCCAGGATTTTTTTTTATAATACAGAGATGATCTTTTCAGTCTCTGAACTTTTGTGTCACCTTTGCTTGACCTGGCCAGGCCGAAATTCAGAAGAGCTTTTCTCTCTTCTACCACCTGTTCTATAAGCATTTGGGGTTACAGACATATGGATCAAGTAGCTGAATATATCACAGGTTCACCATTGCTGTATTAATAAAAAACTAACATCACTTTTAGTTCTTATTTCAAAGGTTTTTTTTCCCCCTTGATCACCTACTGCACTTTCAAGGAATCAAGAAGTCCCTAAAAAGGCATCTGCAGTGAATACTAGTATACAGTATCAATCAGTCACTCCATCTTAATTTTACTTATGGCTCTTCAGAGCAGACACCATCATGAGGTGCCTTACACATAAAACAACAATGCAATTTAATGCAGGGCCATTTACTAAAATCACAGTCTAGATTTACCACCTAGAGGCTCTGTTCATACATTTCTGTCTCTTAAAGCTCCCATCACAATAACATCAAATTAAATCAATCGTTCATACTTTACTTGACACAGGACCTTTTACAGTGAATGCCATCATAGTGTACTTCACTAAGCAAACAAGAATACAATCAATTTCAGATTTATCTGTCTTGAGAGGAAACCATGAATAAGTGACTGATAAAGCCGTTTGTGTGCAGATTTTCACCTTACAAACAGATGGGCTGCAGCAGCCAAAGAAAGTTGTTCTTGCTCCAACTGCTACTAAACATTTACTGGTAGTTTTTTAGTAGCAGGTGTATTTTAAATAAAGAAGAAGGGGAGGAGTTTAACAGCAGGGAGCTGTCCAAGTGCTGAAGCCATTTAGACGCCACAAAGCCTTTTGTCAGAACTGTTCATTGATAAAAGAGCTGCCTCATTTCTTGGTCAAGTAGCATAGGTGCTTTCACTATTTAAATGCTTTAACATGCAATTATTTTATATTTGATTTATTTCTGAATATTTATTCTAAATATATTATTGATGAGGATGGATGGATAAATATTTGCTGAAGCATGGCTTGTTAATTGCAGTTCACTTCTACATTGTAAAGTGCCTTTAATGGTTAAATTGCCTGACATAATGATTAGAAAATAATCTGAGGTTCTGTCAATTTGCTGCTCAAGTGCAGTCCTCTAAAGTGACTTATTTTGTAAATGAATATACAATGACAAGATGGGTGGGAAACAAAGGTCTGGTAAAGTGTATAATAATAATAATAATAATAATACTAATGAAATTAAGTGAGGCAGTGGTTTTCAGTGCTGCCCTGTGGATCCAGGAGACTGGCTTCAAATCTGGTGCTTGTCCCTCTGCCTATGTGCATTTTCTAAGGGTAGTCCATTTTCCATGTGTATGTGCAGATTAGGCTTGGTGACATGAGTAAGTGTGGAGGTGGGCATGCGAGTGTGCACTGTGGTGAACTAGCACTCCAAGTTTGATAGTAAATGACCTCATCTTGCATTTTGGAGCCCAGCTTTAAACACTCAGACTAAGTGCATTGTTTGCAATGTAAGGCCCCCAACATGGCCTCCGTATGTCTTTTAGAAAGTCTTTTAGTTTGCCAGTGTTTCCAGAAGGAATTAACCATCATGTGAATGTGGCTTTGGATACAGGCTTCAGCTAAAGAAATAAATGCAATGTAATGTGTATGTCCTTCTGTATAAGCTTGCCTTCCAATTTACCTCTTTTTACTATCTAACCTGTAAATAAAAAAACCAAAAACACTTTGAACTTTCTTATGGTTTAATATTGTGATTCACAGTACTAGCCAGAACTACATAATGAGACTGCTTTGCCTACCTGCCATTCCACACACTCATGATATAAACTGTAGTGTGCCGCTTCACCTTGTTTTAATCCTTGACATTTTTTTTTTATACTTCACTCCACAAGCTTCCTACTGAATCAGGTTTTATGTGAATTATCTCAAGACCTCATTTTCTTAGCAGGGAGGCTGGCATGCTTAAGTGATTTTATAGGCCTGTGCTGGCGCTGAGGAAAAAAAAAGGCAACTTTTAATGCCTGCATGGAGGATAAACACAATTGAAAAGGGCACACTGGTGCGAGAAGCTGGATGTGAATTGGTAAGCTGCCAGCTTAGTCTCTAACTAGACAAGTCATCTCATGCTTCTAGAGGCAGGCTAGTTTTATGGACTGCAAACAAACCTTTTTTTTCATTTTTTTTTTATAATTGGGTGGAGGGGGTGGTGAGATGGGCATGGGTGCTTCACAGTTATTAAGCTTTCACCCTAGAGGAAAAGAACATTGAAGCTAAACTACCTGTGAAACAAGCGCATTCAGACCAAGATCAAAACAGCCGTGTCCACTTGCACATTTTGTGGAAAACCTCTCTCCTGCAAATAAGAAAACTATAAAACAGCATTTGGCCATTTGGTTCCTCCTTGGCATAATAAGATGGAGGCCCCGGCACCAGTTCAGACATATGCTGCAAATGTATTTGATGGAAATATGTGCCGCAATTGGTGGTGGTGTTTTGTTTTTTCTCAGCAGGGGATTTTCACTGCCCCCTGCACTCATACAAACACCTTGTGCGCACAATAAAAGACTCAGAACTCCACAAACTGCTGCTTCCTCAGTCGTATTGATCTGGCATCAATTAGTCTGACCAGGAGGCCATTCCAAAATAGCGATCAATGGCTAGGTTTAGCCTGGCAGGCATATTTGTTTGGGTTTGAAAAAGGCAAGACATTTGGGTTTTTTTTTTTGGTTTTTTTTATAACATTACAATTTTTGAAAACGTAGCAGAACAACTGAGCAACACTGCAGGTGACCACATAAATCCCCAAAAACTACAAGGATGAAAAGAGAATGCTGATAAAAAAAGAAATGTCTTACTAACTAAACACATTATTGTGTACTCTTACTCTGCATTTCAAAAGCTTTTAAAACTAAATTTAAAAAGTGGCCAAATATATTATATAGGCTTCATATGTCCTAGTGAGAGAATGCTAAGCAATGTCAGACACTTGTCTGTTTCAAAATGTAATCAATTTGCCCAGTTTGTATTATAGGTTATTTAACCTGTCTAATAATACACATAATAATACATTTTATTTATATAGCACCTTTCCCACGTTCAAAGTGCTTCACAGAAATTCATAATAAGAAACAGGGCATATACAATGCTCAAAATAAATACATGGCAAGTCAAAATCATGTTAACCTTTGAATGTGGGAAAAAATTTATTCACAAAACATACTTTATATATGCAAGATGATTTAGAGGAATGCACCACATGTATACATAGCAGGACCATTAGTGTTAACATAAGTTTGACTCACCCTGTACTATTCACATGAAACACTACATACAGATAAATACATGATACACAAAACATTACAATAAAAAACAATAAATCAGCATAAACTACAAAAATACTACAAGGAAACCCCAAACAAATAACACAGTTTGTGACATAAACACAAATCATCCTGAGCACCCGAATAGAGAGGGTGCCATGAAGGAAAGGTTCAGAAAGGCAGAGTAACTTAAATGCCTTCCTGAACAAATGCATTTTAAATTTATCTGCCAATTTTTCAAATATTAATCCATTAGTATTGAAATGACAAGAGAATGATTTTCACTTTTGGGTTGCTGAATTCAGATTTGGTAGTTACAGCCTGTCTATAGTTTGTACATCACGTGTATCTCATGCTACTGGGGTTGGCATCGGCCTCCAATATCCTGAACTACATTAAGCAAGATCATGTTGAACAGATGGATGGATAAATCACCGTTTTGATCTTAAACCAGGAAGCTTCACACTCTTTGAAGACCAAAGGCCCCACACCAAATTACATCATAGTCACACATGATGCACAGAGTGACATGTTTTTTAAAAAAAATATTTTTGTTCAGACACCCATAATTCATGTTCGGTGTCATGTTGCTTTCTTGGTAAGATTGACCATCCCCTGGACCGCATTTCTTGGAGATTACTGCGCTCTCTGGCACTGAATTTATTTCCTGAACCTAAATCCATGGGCTATTTACTCTTGTGAAGACAGATTTACTGTCAAGAAGACCTGAGGTGAAATCACTGGCCAAGTAATAGTTTGTCCTCAGCACAAGGTAAAGATCTAAATCCAAAACGTATGCGTGAAAGACTACAACACAAACAGTTTGTTTTGAAATGACAAGTAAAAGATTGTCCTAACTAAACTCTTCAGAATAAGTTATCGGCCACCTCTAGGATGGATCCACATACACTACCACCAATCAACCAGAAATTATGCCATGGTTACCTGTTGCCTAGCAACAGAGCATGTGCAAATTCACAAAGAAGCATGGGGTGATTGCAAATAATACAGAAAGGAGGCAATAGGGACTGCAAATTCTCGTTCATTCATCTATCCATCCATTTTCTAATCTTCTCATCTCAATGAGTATATAGCAGGAGCCACCCGTGGACAAGATGCCAGTCCACTGTGTTCTCCACTTGCGCACACACCTACATTCATGCTAGCAGGTTATTTATTCAGTCCTCTGTAAATCTTTCTTCTGGGTCATGCTGCAAAGGAAACAAAGTGGATCTGAGCATGGGAAATAATTGGTAAGCAATAATCTTATACATCCAGAGTATGGCAGAGCTGGTGAATGAATTCTTGTGGAAAGCTGTCTTTCAAAAGCACGCAAGAAATTTACAATGAAACTAATAAAAACAAGGCAGGAAACACAATAAACAAGCCTTCAGCTCGCTTACTGTAGTTCAGGCTCACCAGGGCAGGATCAGGAGTGAGGCAGAAGGCACCAGTCCATCAGTTATTTTAACATGAAAATGTGAAAGACACAACAGCACGTGTTTTTAAGATAGGATACTGGGATAGGCCCTGGCCCCAGCGACATGGAATTGGACAAAGAGGAAACAGAGAATGAACAAATTGGATTCTTTAAAAAGCAAAGGTATGTAGATTGGATGGAAAATTTTGCAGAGAACATGTTTTTTATTGAACTAGGCAAAGTATTAACTTGGCAAATATGGGTCTATATGCCCAACTAGAGGCATAGTTATTACAAGGCAAATATGACTGCTTGGTAATCAAAATCAATAAATAAAAAGATGGATTACTTAATCTTCCATTAAATATCTAACCTGCTTAACCATTTTCAGGTTGTGGGGAGCTGTGGCCTGTACCAGTGGTCTCCAGTACAACGTGGGAAAGAACTAGGGAAGGGAGGCCAGCCTACTGGATTAGCTAACCCTTCCCCAAGGGTAAATCTCCTGGATTACTTTATACAACGCCCACACCACCATACCACGGTGGAGGAGAGCATTATTCCTCTAGCACACCATCAGCTGCTCCCCCATTTGCTGTAGCATGCAGCTCCCTCACCCATGTCCCAGTTTAGGAATCCAATGAATAAAGATCACCACACTCCACAGATGATCATTAAAAAGTGCAATTATAGAGGTCAAACACGCCTGCCTACACTAACAGACGTTCACTCCTGATCTACGTCGCACACCTTTCTTCATTTCCTCAGTCACAGTTATCTGCTTCTTCATAACAATATTGTAACCAAAGCAGCTGGGAGACAGTGGTGTCTAGAAACAACTGCCAATTATTGTGCAAACAAAAGCAGCGGTTCAGCCCTCAGGTAACAAACACTATGTTAGTAATGACATGAAACATAATTAATGAAATAATTCAAAATGAAAATCCTACTTTCACTTCTGAGGTTCAATACAATGTGAAGTTTCTTTTGTTTATAAGAAGCAAAATTATTAAAAATTATATAAAAAAAGAAAATGTGTAACGAAAAAGTAGAATCCAGTCAGAAGTGCAAAAGTGATTTCTAAATACAATCTCATGTTAATGACAGGCAAAGGGGGAGTGCCTGGGAATGGTCTGAAGGCCAGCTCTTTCATGAAGTGAGACAGACGGCTGTCTGAGGCCTTGAACGAGCCCTGCCAGCTAGAGAGTCTTTGTCTTTAAAGCTGATTACCAGAGACAAACAAAGCTTTCCAATTATCTTTGGCGCCTCATTATGTGCAGCAGTCAACCAAAAACAAACAAAAAAGAAAAAAAAAACAAAACAACAAATGATAAAAACATTTTTAGAAACGTTTGGTTACCACCAGCTGGTACAGGACTGACTGCTCTCTAGTGCGTGCACTCACTACTGAACAAGTGCAATCATAAATGCCAAGCCCTTGGAAATCAGATGAGGATTGTGCTGGAAGGAGAAAATTAATTCAGAAGGTCCAAATTCAAGCACATTTCATTTGAGCTGCATTAGCTGGGAAGTAGAAGATTGCAGAAGAGAGAAGACCTGCCTTGCTATCGATTCAGTTTTGACGTGTCTGTCTGGGTGCAATAATAAAGAGCCTCCAACAGAGGAACAGTTTTCATATAAAGAATTAAAGAATAATCAGAGTGAGGACTTTTACAAACTGCGGAATTATTATATGTTAATCTGTCTTGAAGGAAGAGAAGCAAAGTGTTTCAGAGCCCCTAAAGGGCTTTATGCTGCTTTACACCAGTAGATACATGAGTAGATACAGGACAAGAAGATCTATCCAGTGCCCTTCATTATTTGAAAGAAGTGTTTCAAGTAACTGGAAGGAGAAACAGCAAAGTACTAGGAGGTGGCAGCTTTGACATGGTGGCCCTAAGGGTTGGGGTAAGAACTGAAGAAAGGGGAGGCCGTAGTTCTTATCAAACAGAGAAGGGAAGCAACAGTGTATACTCAGGGAATCTACATGTATGGAAGATCCTCCAATTTCCTGGGTAATCCAGATAAATGGGGAGAGTTGGTGTCAGGAATGGCATCTGGTCATAACAATCATGCCAAAACCTCTACTAGAGAAGTCTAGGAAAAAAGAAAAAAAAAGCAGTGACCCCCATATAAAAATAGGAATAGCTAACGTACAGAGCAAGAAAAAGAAGTCCTTAACTTCCAGGGAAATGAACAAGTGATCCTACTGCAAGTGTAAGATCAGAAAACTCACAACCAAGCCTGTCTGCCTATCCTCTTTAATGTAACTTTAATTTGGGGGTAGTGTAGGCTGGGGTGAGCTGGAGGAAGCAGGCCAAGAACATTTTAGGAAACTCTAAAATGAGAAGTAAATCCGGAAATTGGACATATTATTATGAGGTACTCAGAACTGAGAAGAAATGAGGCAGGACCTATTGTATTGAATTTACAGATGACAGCTCTCTTGTAGAGGGCTCTCTGATGAAGATGTCATCTTGACTACAAAGTGCTGTATAACTGTCTGACATATTCATGAACATTAGGCATTAATTCTGAGGTATGTAGACAGAAATAAGCTCAGGACATTGGATGGCACTGATTGTTAGCATTTTTCACTTTCTTCCCAAAGTTATCCGGTTATAATTATGCTTTGTGCACACCAAGTAGAGCCTGTCAGCTCGACTTCTGGATTTCCAGTGCACAGCCAACAAAACAAGTAGTTGTTGCTCTGTACAAGGCTTCAAAGCCAGACCATCATTAAAATGTAGAGTCTAACCCTCAAATCCTATGAGACATTACTTCAAATTATTAAACAAAACATATCACAAAACCATGAAGACTCTTCTACCAGTCTACTACTAAACCTCACACTCAGGTCCCTGGCAGTCACACAGTATGTGGTGTGTACAGCACACAAGTCAACGTGCAAAAGAAAATTTCAAACAGCATTCTTCTGGCACAGAAAAGCAATGCAATAATGTTAAAGCCAAACCAATAAACAGTACTTACCAGACACCTTTACTTCTACCATTTCTGAATAGCAAATGAGGTGCGAAGAGCAAAAATGTCACTTACCTAGGAAGAAGAGAGGGAGAAAATAAAAAGAGTGAAAGTCATCTCTTTCAGGTGCACAAATATCAGAAAAGTTAAATGTTTATTGCCTCGTGAGGTCAGGTATTAAAAGGATTACAAATTCAATGATATTAAATGTGCTAACAAGCATTCCCAGACTGATACTCCTGGTGTCATTCCTCATCCACTTCAGGACCTGTAGGCAATTTCTGGCAAGTCTTCTCAGTGTTTTCCTAGATTACACATGACAATCTCAAACCTGCTTAAATTCAATTCTGGGTCACAGTGCCTATCCCAGCAGCACTGGGTGTAGGGCAGGAAACAGCAGAGTGCCCAGTCATCTGCAGGGCCTGCTGTTGCAGGTACACTCTCAGAACCATCAGTTAGCTGAACAAGCATGGCTTTGGGTATTTGGGCGCAAAAGAACAAAATATAAAAATAAAAAAGACACAAAGAAAAGAAAAACATGAAAACACAATATGAACATCCACCAGGAGTTGGATTTGAATCCATTAAAAAGCAGCATTATCTATCACCCTGTCTTTTTCTTAACCCCAAATTCCAGTATGCTCCAGAACTTCAATGAGGTGGATGAAAGCTGCCAGCAAAGATGCAAGTCAAAGCTTAGGTGCTGGTCTTGAAATCACTGGGTTTAGAATCCCCCAGGGGAGTACAAGTGCAAGTGACAATCCAGTATACATAAAACATGTTTACGTATTAAAGCAAGGCAACCGGTAAATACATTTTTTTTGTGAGACACTACTATTATGCAGGTCTGAGACTTTGTGTTAAAGGCTGAGAAGTTTATAATGGTGCAGAAGGTTGAACTCCTCAAATTCTTTCTAGAACTGATGGCAGTAGAATCCAATTTCTGATCCTATTAATCTCTTTATCTGCACCCTTGCTTAATGGTAGTGCCGATCATCAAACGCACATTCAGGCTCATGGTGATTGTGCCTATCTCAGCACCATCAGAGGCAGCACAAGTCACACATACATAAACACCCTCCATTACAGTGGGCCAATATCTTTACAAAAGGGGAAGAGAATCCCACACAGGCGCATATACTGGTAGATCAGGCACATGTCACACGTGCAGTGATCACACTGGGCTTTGAACTCAGGACTCTGGAGCTGCAAGAGAGGAAAAGAATCAATCTTTCAACTGTGCTGCTCCCAAGTACAGTACAATGGATTTTATGATTTATTCACCTCAAACTCTACCATTAAAGGCCTGCTTCCCTTATTCCCTTGTAAATCTGCCACAATTATAGCATGAGAAAACAGTTAAAAGTATGTATCGGATGCTTGTTAATGAACTGCTTTAAATGCATCCTTCTATATAAAAGCGGTCGGGATTGTCCTTCCGTCCCATGAATGCTACGCAGGCGCAGAGTTTCACACACGCCCCGTCCATTTTGCAATGCACGATGGGATTTGTAGTTTCGTTTTTCCAGGTAAAAGATGATTTTCTACTCCAGACTATACGATATCTTCTTCTTCTTTCATACTATATAAAAGCGGTCGGGATTGTCCTTCCGTCCCGTGAGTGGAAAGCGTAGCGGTATTCCGCTTATCACAGACTTACTACTTGCAGCTTGCGGTACGAAGCGACATGATGTGAGCAGAGTTCTGGTGCTCCCATCGTTCCCTTGCTTTTGTGCGTGATGCGCTGGAAAATAAGACAAAATTATGTCTCTGGAAATAATTAATGTTGATGGAGTACAAATGCTTTACTGCATAGTAAATATCAGGGGGGTTCAAAAGGGCGACCTCAATATAGAAAAAAAGTTTCAATTTCATCACAAAAATAACAGAAACTACGAGTATTAAAGTAATACCGCTCAAATGCAATATAACCAAATTAATGAGTTTGTATAAAATATCAAATTGATCTACATATTGAATTGCCTTAAGAAGTGGTCAACTTAAAAGTCGGTCACCTAGTATATATTTATTTGCATAAGGCACTTTTCACATTTGGGGGCGACACGTAGCACAGGAGTAGCTTAAGGCACAAATCTTTGAGATAAGAGAAGGAACAGAACTGTAAAGGGGAAAACTGACTAGGAGAACAAGCAAACCTTCAACAGCCTTGAAATCAGACTACAGTTTGTGAAGCAACCAGGCAGCAAAGACAGTTACTGTGTCACTGTGCTGCCAGTATAAGCAAAAGTGGCGCAAGAACAAAAGAGCTGTTAATATATGGCATGATTCACAGCAGACCACTGGATACTCCACTTTATCATATTTACAAACTGAAACTGCTTTTACAGGTTCAGTCACGTAACCTTAGTAACCTTGGCCTGGAATGAACTCAGATGACTAGGACAAGACGGCTCAACATTTCAGCAGGAGAGCTGCTAGGTGCTGGGTTTACAGATCATTGCAGTCCAATTGCAGGAAAATGTTTTGTTATGATACCCGGTGTGCACTTTGTTTCATCCGTGAAACATGAAGAAATAAAAAGCACACAACAGGCGACATCAAACGTGAGGTTAGCGTCGCTGATTGCCTGCATGCTGCTCGCTGAGGCATACAGAGTCAACATCACTCTTTTCATTCTCTTTGAAAAGCCTATTAGACCTCGAGTAAATAAAGGCTGATGGGATTCCATCGGAGTCTTTCTGGTGGGGGCTGGGAGACAGGAGCGACCTCATTTCACATTTGAAACTTTTAACATTCAAATTTAATGGATATAACATGTATATGTGTATATATAGTATATATGCACTATATTTAACAGAAAATAGTCCATTCATTTATTTGTAATTATATAATTTAAGATTACATTCTCAAATCTGTTTATTCCAGTTCAGGACAATGGGCCTATCCTGGCAGTGTGGAAACAAAAACAGTAAGTAGCCCTGGATGGGAAGCTGGTCTAAGACAGAGCCCATACACAATACACATAGACAGTACACATGCACAAACACACTGGGGCTAATTTGGAATCGCCAATTAACCTAACCAATATGTCCTTCTTAAGTAGAATTCTAGAAAAAGCAGTTTTTAAGTAGTTAAATGGTTATTTTGATTAAACATTCTATTCTTGACAGGTTTCATTGCGTTTTTAGAACAAATCATACAAAAGAAGCTGCACTGGCTAATGTCCGAAATGATGTGTGGGTCAATGTGGACAGAGGCTATACATCTGCTCCTGTTCTCTTTGAATTGAGTGCAGCATTTGACACCATAGACCACAGTATTCTTATAAATCACCTTAGCCTATAGGTGGGCAGTGTGGTTTAAATCTTATTTAACAGGTTGGAAATTCTTTGTTAGTTGTTGTGATTGTACTTTGGAGACCTGTGATATTGTGATATTGTTTATGGTGTACCACAAGGTTCTGTTCTGGGTCCATTGCTTTTTCAATCTACACGTTTCCATTAGGCCAGATTATCTCAAAGCACAAGGTGAGCTACCACAGCTATGCAGATGGCACACAGCTTTATTTACCGATAGCACCTGATCACCCTGATGATATTGACTCTCTGATCCAATGTCTTAGCAGTATTTCTGAATGGATAAGTAGTAACTTTTTCAAACTAAATAAGGAAAAACGGAAATGTTAGTGGAAATATGGAAATAGCAATGATATTAGAAATAAACTTGATCTTTTAGGTTTAAAAGTCAAGGCAGAGGTAAATAATTCAGGGGTAATTATTGACTCTGAACTAAATTTCCATCCATCCATCCATCCATTCTCTTCTGCTTATCCGAGGTCGGGTCGCGGGGGCAGCAGCTTAAGCAGAGAGGCCCAGACTTCCCTCTCCCCGGCCACTTCTTCCAGCTCTTCCGGGAGAATCCCAAGGCGTCCCCAGGCCAGCCGGGAGACATAGTCCCTCCAGCGTGTCCTGGGTCTTCCCCGGGGCCTCCTCCCGGTTGGACGTGCCTGGAACACCTCACCAGGGAGGCGTCCAGGAGGCATCCTGATCAGATCCCCGAGCCACCTCATCTGACTCCTCTCGATGCGGAGGAGCAGCGGCTTTACTCTGAGCCCCTCCCGGATGACTGAGCTTCTCACCCTATCTTTAAGGGAAAGCCCAGACACCCTGCGGAGGAAACTCATTTCAGTCGCTTGTATTCGCAATCTCGTTCTTTCGGTCACTACCCATAGCTCATGACCATAGGTGAGGGTAGGAGCGTAGATCGACTGGTAAATTGAGAGCTTTGCCTTACGGCTCAGCTCCTTTTTCACCACGACAGACCGATGCAGAGCCCGCATCACTGCGGATGCCGCACCGATCCGCCTATCAATCTCACGCTCCATTCTTCCCTCACTCGTGAACAAGACCCCGAGATACTTGAACTCCTCCACTTGGGGCAGGATCTCTTCCCCAACCCTGAGAGGGCACTCCACCCTTTTCCGGCTGAGGACCATGCTCTCGGATTTGGAGGTGCTGATTCTCATCCCAGCCGCTTCACACTCAGCTGCGAACCGATCCAGAGAGAGCTGAAGATCACGGCCTGATGAAGCAAACAGGACAACATCATCTGCAAAAGCAGTGACCCAATCCTGAGTCCACCAAACCGGACCCCTTCAACACCCTGGCTGCGCTAGAAATTCTGTCCATAAAAGTTATGAACAGAATCGGTGACAAAGGGCAGCCCTGGCGGAGTCCAACTCTCACTGGAAGCGGGCTCGACTTACTGCGGCAATGCGGACCAAGCTCTGACACGGTTGTACAGAGACCGAACAGCTCTTATCAGGGGTCCGTACCCCATACTCCCGAGCACCCCCACAGGATTCCCGAGGGACACGGTCGAATGCCTTTTCCAAGTCCACAAAACACATGTAGACCGGTCGGGCAAACTCCCATGCACCCTCCAGGACTCTGCTAAGGGTGAAGAGCTGGTCCACTGTTCCGACCAGGGCGAAAACCACACTGTTCCTCCTGAATCCGAGGTTCACTATCCGGCGGACCCTCCTCTCCAGAACCCCGAATAGACTTTTCCAGGGAGGCTGAGGAGTGTGATCCCTCTATAGTTGGAACACACCCTCCGGTCCCCTTTTAAAGAGGGGACCACCACCCGGTCTGCCAATCCAGAGGCACTGTCCCGATGTCCATGCGATGTTGCAGAGACGTGTCAACCAAGACAGTCCTACAACATCCAGAGCCTTAAGGAACTCCGGCGATCTCATCCACCCCGGGCCCTGCCACCAAGGAGTTTTTGACCACCTCGGTGACTTCAGTCCCAGAGATGGGAGAGCCCACCTCAGAGTCCCCAGGCTCTGCTTCCTCATTGGAAGGCATGTTAGTGGGATTGAGGAGGTCTTGAAGTACTCCTCCCACCGACCCACAACCCGAGTCGAGGTCAGCAGCGCACCATCCCCACCATATACGGTGTTGACACTGCACTGCTTTCCCTTCCTGAGACGCCGGACGGTGGACCAGAATCTCCTCGAAGCCGTCCAAAGTCGCTCTCCATGGCCTCTCCAAACTCCTCCCATGCCCGAAGTTTTGCCTCAGCAACAACCAAGCGCGTTCGCTTGGCCTGCGGTACCTATCAGCTGCCTCCAGAGACCCACAGGACAAAAAGTCCTATAGGACTCCTTCTTCAGCTTGACGGCATCCCTCACCGCGGTGTCCACCAACGGGTTCGGGATTGCCGCCACGACAGGCGCCCACAGCTCGGTCAGCCGCCTCAACAATAGAGGCACGGAACATGGCCCATTCGGACTCAATGTCCCCACCTCCCTCGGGACGGGTTGAAGTTCTGCGGAGGTGGGAGTTGAAGCTACTTCTGACAGGGGACTCTGCCAGCCGTTCCCAGCAGACCCTCACAACACGCTTGGGCCTACCAGGTCTGACCGGCATCTTTCCCCACCATCGAAGCCAACTCACCACCAGGTGGTGATCAGTTGACAGCTCCCCCTCTCTTCACCCGAGTGTCCAAGACATATGGCGCAAGTCCGGCGACACGACCACAAAGTCGATCATCGACCTGAGGCCTAGGGTGTCCTGGTGCCAAGTGCACATATGAACACCCTTATGCTTGAACATGGTGTTCGTTATGGACAATCCGTGGCGAGCACAGAAGTCCAATAACAAAACACCGCCGGGTTCAGATCGGGGCCATTCCTCCCAATCACGCCCTTCCAGGTCTCACTGTCATTGCCCACGAGCATTGAAGTCTCCCAGCAAAACGAGGGAATCCCCAGAAGGTATGCCCTCTAGCAACCCTCCAGAGACTCCAAAAGGGTGGATACTCCAAACTGCTGTTCGCGCATACGCACAAACAACAGTCAGGACCCTTCCCCACCCGGCGGAGGGAGGCCACCCTCTCGTCCACCGGGTAAACCCCAATGCACAGGCTCCAAGTCGGGGCAATAAGTATGCCCACACCTGCTCGGCGCCTCACGGGGCAACTCCAGAGTGGTAGAGAGTCCAGCCCCTCTCAAGGAGATTGGTTCCAGAGTCCAAGCTGTGCGTCGAGGTGAGTCCGACTATATCTAGCCGGAACCTCTTGACCTCGCGAACTAGCTCAGGCTCCTTCCCCTTCAGAGAGGTGACATTCCACGTCCCAAGAGCCAGTTTCTGTAGCCGAGGATCAGACCGCCAAGGTCCCGCCTCGCCACCACCCAACTCACACTGCACCCAACCTCCTTGGCCCCTCCCATAGGTGGTGAGCCCATGGGGAGGAGGACCCACGTTACCTCTTCGGGCTGTGCCCGCCGAGCCCCATGGGTGCAGGCCCGCCACCAGGCGCTCGCCATCGAGCCCCACCTCCAGGCCCAGCTCCAGAGGGGGGCCCCGGTGACCCGCGTCCGGGCAAGGGAAAACGTCGTCCAAGTTTTATTTTCATTGGAGGTTTATTGAACCACTCTTTGTCTCATCCCTCACCTAGGACCAGTTTGTCTTGGGTGGCCCTACCAGGGGCATAAAGCCCTGGACAACATAGCTCCTAGGATCATTGGGACACGCAAACCCCTCCACCACGATAAGGTGACGGTTCAAGGAGGAGCTGAACTAAATTTTAAATCACATATTAACCAAATTACTAGGGCTGAATTTTTTAATTTAAGGAATATAGCGAAAGCTAGACCTCTCATAATTTTACAAGACACAGAAAAATTAATTCATGCTTTTGTTTTCAGTCGACTAGATTACTGTAATGCACTCTGAAGAAAGACATAAATCAGCTGCTTTTAGCGCAGAATGCAACAGCCAGAATCTTAACTAGGAAAAGGAAATTTAACCAAGAAAAGAAAATATGAGCACATCTCACCAGTTTTATTAGCTTCACTGCATTTAGAATTGACCTTAAAATACTACTAATGGTTTAAAAACCTTAAATAATCTTGCTCCATCCTATATGTTGGAATGCCTGTCACCCCTGCAATCCAAGTCATAACCTTAAATCTTCCAATGGTGGTCTGCTTGTAATTCCAAGAGCCAAGCCTAAAAGATGTGATAAAGTGGATTTTTGCTGTTACGCACCTAAAATCTGGATAACTTTACCAACAGAAATTCACCAGGCTAATCCTGTAGAACAAAAAAAAAAAAAAACCTACTAAAAACCCAGTTTTAATTTAGTTTTTTTATGGCTATTTTTAGTTTTATTAGTTTTATTTATAGACTACTATCATATTTTTCAGGGAATTACAGGTTGTACTAATCTCTACTTTTCTCTGCTGACTTTTCCTTCAGTATGTGCCACCACCATCTGATCAAGGCACCATGCAGGTGGGTGGGTGTTTCAGCTTCTTCAAATTTTCTTATTTAAAGCATGAAAATAAAGAGGAATGAATTAAGAACATTTAAGCTAGTGTCGCAGGCGGCTGGGGGTGGAGCCCAGCCGGGTCGCCCAGGAGGACCGGAGGAGGGCTTGTACCTCCTCCAGACCGCGAGGGGGCGACCCGCCCTGGTTGTATTGGGGGCCCCGGTGCCTGAAAAAACCTGGAGCCCAGTACTTCCGCCACACCAGGAAGTGCTAGGGGGAAGAAAACAGGGGACACCCGGAGGGCTTCCGGGTGCGCAGCCGGCACTTCCGCCACACTGGGGCGTGTCTGCGGAGGAATGCCAGGAAGCAGCTAGAGCCCATCCGGGTTCCTATATAAGGGGAGAAAGGCATTTGGACTGTGAGGCCTGGACTTTGGGGGATCGGTGCTGGAGGCACTGGGACGTGCACTGAATTTGGTTGTAAATATAGTGTAAATAAACGTGTGTTGGGTGCAACAAATGATGTCCGTCTTTCTGTGTGTGTCCGGGTCAAGTTCCACACTGGGTAGAATGCCCAGTGGAGGCTGGGCGGTTTTTCAGCCTTAGAAGCCTTGCAGATTTTGTTTTTTTCTCCATCTTATCTGGAGTTTTTTTTTCTGTCCTGCCAGCCATCTGATATTATCACCTTACATCATGATATTGTATATAAGAATGCTACTTTTCTACTAGTCATATATCTGCTTTATAAGATCACATAGATTTGTTTCTTTTTGTTACTTATTCTTTAATATTCTTGCCTAATCTTATTTGTTTTTCTTTTCATGTAACTTTCTCTTTGACATCTTGTAAAGCACTTTGAACTACATTGTTTGGTGGAAAATGTGGTATAGAAATAAATGTTGTTGATGATGTCTTTGAGAACATAATAAAATAGAATATAGTTAATGGATTTGTGGTCTTTCTCTGGACTAAGCAGTCAAACTGGGATTATAACACAAGAAAATACTTTAAGCTGTCCTGGCCTGAGTGAGTGTTGATGTATGCATAGTGTAAATGTATTTGTTGATGGACTGGCACAGGATTCAACCCCACACAAACTGAACTGGACAAAGTAAGGTATTAAGTTGATGGATAGTACAATGTGTTAGTTAGGGGGCCTAAGAGTGAAACAAATTTTTATTACACCATTTTTCTATTGGGACAGCACAGAGGTACAGGGGTTAGCACTGTTGTCTTACAGCTCCAGAAAATGGGGTTTGAACCCCATGCCCAGCATGTTCTGTCTGGGTCTAAATGGGCTTCTCTTCTGGTGCCTGAGTTTTCTTTCTACATCTTAAACACAATTGGTTTTTCTTACCTGAGGACTATAAACTCACATCATGTGAATTAGTGTAGGCACGTGTGCATGAGTGCAACAAGACATGGGTATGTGCCTTGTCCATTGAGGGCTCTTGTCTTGTGCTTGACTGTGCTTAAATTGCTTCTGGCCATCTTGACCCTGAACTGAGGTGCATGAGGTACATGAGGAAGGATGACTTTTTAATTGTGGGCAGCATAGTGCTGGAGTGGTCAGCATTTCTGCCTCAGACTTTATGGGGCCTGGGTTTGATTCCTAGTTCACATGCTATCTCTATGTTTTGTGGGGTTTTCTCCCCACATGCCAAAAGACATTTTAATTACATAAGATCTATAAATTAGCATATTGTGAATCAGTGTGAATTATGGTTTAAGCCGTGCAGCAATTGGTGCTGGGATATGCCTCAGTTCTGCATGATATTGTGATGAAAAGGCTGGTACAAAAATGGACAAATAGATGGAGCATAGTGAACACCAGTGCAAAGCAAAACACTAATACAAAAAATAATATTACAACCCTTTAGGGAAGGGCAGATGAAAAAATGCATTGACATCAATTGGGTAAATGTGAAATATCACAACAACAACAACAACAACAACATTTATTTATATAGCACATTTTCATACAAACAGTAGCTCAAAGTGCTTTACATATTAAAGAATAGAAAAATGAAAGACATAATTATAAAAAATAAATCAACATTAACTTCGAATAAGAGTAAGGTTCAATGGCCAGGGGACAGAAAAACAAAAACTCCAGACGGCTGGAGAAAAATAAAATCTGTAGGGATTCCAGACCATGATACCGCCCAGTCCCTCTGGGCATTCTACCTAACATAAATGAAACAGTCCTCTTTGGATTTAGGGTTCTCACGGAAGGGCTTGATGATGATGATGGTCACGTAGACTTCTTCCTTTAATCCGTCCATCATTGTTGGAGCATCATGAAGCTTTGAGTAGGTGGAGGTGGCGCAGGCCACCACCACAAAGAAACCAGAAAAGAAACAGAAAAGAGAGTAGGGGTCAGTACCGATTTTAGAGCCACCATGAATAGTTGTTATGATGAAAAGCTTTATCACAGATTAAAAGCATAAATTATATCACTTTTAAACTGCATCTGATTTAAGATTTAATCTCAATTTCAATATTAAGACAATTTCAGAGCAGAGTTTCATGGAAAAGATTTCACACTGAAAATCTAAAAAAGTAGAAAACTGGAATGTAAACGGAGAAAGGCAATAAACTAACTGAAAAGCAAGTACTGTACTTTTGTTAAGTTAGTAAGACCACCCTCTCTTCTATTTCTCCAGGCTATTCCCACTCTAAGTTGTACTTGTCAGCTTTGTTCATTTAATAATGTGGGTGTACAATTAGTCAGGTTGGTGTGCAGTTCATGTGTGGATATGTGTGTCTACACACAAAATGTGGGTATGTTAAGAGGAGGACTGGGGTAGAATTACCTCCTCGCAGATAATTGTGCCCCAATTCAACCACAGCCTGAGGTTCTTTCTGTGGTCTCTGCTTTTTCTCTTCAGCAGTTTCCATTAAAAAGGGTGAAATAGTATCCTCCAAATTCCTGTTATTGAATGTGTTAGTCTGAGTTTTGTCTCATTCGCAAACATTTTCCATTACAGGATGGTTTCTACTAGATTAGGTCACCTGATGAATAGGCTGATGGGAGGAAGAAGAGGAAAACCCTTCATGACAAAGGTGCCTGACAAAATGTCAAAACAGTATGTTCATAAGTGCAGTGACAAGAAATGTAATGAAAACAAACACACAAAAAACAACCGCTTAACCTCTCACATGCTTTAGTACACTGTTCATAACTTTTTAATGTTTCCTCTCAGCCCACAAAACTACCCAAAGGAGGCTGAGGTGGCTTAGCCACATGTCTTGTGAAAATACTCTGGTTTGTTAGCATTCCACTCAGGAACGCATTTCACCACATCCAAGATGAATTCTTCCAACCCACAATGATCCAAGTGTAACAAAATGCTCCATTACAGTACAGTTCATTAACAAAGGAGGCAAAATCCCCAACATCTATGGCAAAAGTGGAGGATTCAGCAAATCACCTAAACGACACAAACTCTGAGAGTAGGCAGTTATCGTCCAAATGTGACAAAATTCCTCCATTTATAAATGAAATGAGTATAACTAAAACCCAACAAACAGCACTCATATAAACAATTCTCTTTCATCATTCTTCAAAATCTTGTGTGTAGCGCCACGAAAGTACAAACAAGTCACCTCATTTTGGCAGCCATTAAACACTGAACATACAAGAATAAGCTGCAATCTCAATTCCTCTGTTTTTCCCCACTCAGTCATGATTTGATAAACAAGAAACATCGAGCACACAACGATTCTGACTATAGAGTTCAATTAGCCTCTCTTCCATTTGCACAGTGCGGAGCGTTTAATTGTTAACTTTTTTTTTTTTCTTTTCAGACACCAATATTCCTCACTGTTTGTGGACACAGCATGCATTGCACTTACGGCTGAATGCTCATTGGCTTTTTACACTCACAGACACGAGACTGCACCTCTCTGAGGTTTATGGAGTGCTATGACTGAGGCTCCGTCCTCATATTTTTGCTTAAAAACAAACATTTCTCTCTGTTTTTGCTTTTCTTTGCACTACGTTAAGTATTTTTAACCACCAAAACTGAACATTTTTTGAAAACACCAGTGCAGCATTTCAGTGTGAACAGGCGAGAATTAAGTTTTTTGGAAAAGTGCAGATTCCATCAGACTCTGGTTGGTTCTTGCTTATTATGTGGATCTTCATTAATTGGGTCCTGCTCGTTATAATGTCTCATTCCATGACTGACCATCCTTCATGGAAGAAAAACATTATTCTAACACAGTGGGCTTAGAAGAGTTGCTCTCCATGGCGCTTGTTGCGTTTCTTACCTCAAATCATTCTGAACTGTATTTTAGCAACTACTCAAAGTACACCAGTCATATTTATTCTCAATCTGTAGAAGCATGTTTGGTGTGAATGATATGTCACGACATGGGTGCTCAGACTATGCATGTACAATGCACACTCACTGAGGTTGCTACAAATCAGAAGATCTGCTAGTGAGACTGTTCACACTACAATTTCTGACATTCTTTTGACAGTGCGAGAGCCCTGAAAGGCAATCGGGCACAATAACCACTCTCATACTGCACCTGAAACAATCTCTGATGAAGTTGAGATTCTCAGAAAATCAGTTGGTGACTGGAAAACGGGCTTCAAATCATGCCAAAAACTCTGAAGAGTGTATGCCTGGTTGAAAGACGTCTACGCTGCGTGCACACCTAGTGTATGTGGACGAATATGTTATATGTGTTTTCAGGCATTTGAGTATGAATGAAAATATTTTCATAAACAATTCAAAAATGATTGCGTGGAAGGAAATGAAGAGCAACTTTTTAAAGAAAATGCAGTCTAGTCCGGATGTAACCGAGTCACTGAGTGTGTCATTCTACAAAATCAACTGCTGCAACTGTCTACAACCTTCTGTGATTTTTCATAAGATTATGTAAATCAAGGCTATGTCTGAAAATTGTTGAAAGAGTCATGCAGTGTAAACTGGCCTCAGCTTTTCTCACACACTAACTAGTGGGTGTTATTTGTCATTTTTCATTAAGTACACAACTGTCGTCTGTTATTCAAAAACTCTCAAAATAACTCCAGTGTTAGCATCTCTTCACTGGCTCCCAGCTAGCTTTGAGGTGGATTAGATTAAAATGTTCCTTTGCTTTTAAATGAAAAACATTGACTAATTAACAAGAACACATATACTCGAGTATTGTGCTATTACTGAATTCAAAACTGTATACGAATCTACATACATGGGCAGTGTTTAGACAAGGTGAAGACATCATTTCTTTTGTCTCACTCCCTGATTATGGCTAGAAGGCTACAGATTAGGAGAAGTGGCTGGTTTTCAAGACTCGTTAAACAATCCTACTGTTTCTTCTGCATGGTCCTATTAGTCAACATGTGACAAAAGTCAAACCCGAGGGTCTATCAGTTCATCTCATTTCAGTGGTGTCCCAGTTATTTAAATCTTTCTATAAAATGAGCTGGTCCCAGGTACCAGTTTTTTTTTTTTTAATTTGAAGTGGAAGGGTTATATTTTTTCACCAGGAATAACAAGAAAAGCAGTCAAATGGGGGATGTGCTGTTAAACCTTAGTGGAGGGCATGAAAGTATTTGCTTAAAGGGTAAATCCAAACTTTTACTCACTATATAATAATACATTTTATTTATATAGCACCTTTCCCATGCTCAAGGCACTTCACAGAGTTTAACAAAGAACGACAGGGTACTGTATACTATATATTGCATTGTACTAAACCAGATAAATAAATAAAGAAGATTAAGACAGTAAATTCAGAGAAAAGCCTAACAGACAACATAATTGATGGTCTAGCACACACACACACAGGTTACATGAGCATCCTAACACAGAGGTAAACTGAAAGCCTCCCTGATCAGATGAGTTTTGAGTTGTTTTTTTAAAAGAATTTATGGAGTCAGCTGATCTAATTAATTTCGGTAGGTTATTCCAGAGTCTGGGTGCTATACAGCTGAAGGCCCTGTCACCCATGGAGTGTAGATTAGTGTGGGGCACAACAAGATTGCCAGAGTCAGAGGACCTTAGTGAGCGGACAGGCACATAGTGATGGAGGAGGTCACTGATGTAGTTTGGTGCGAGGTTATTGAAGGCTTTGTAGGTTATTAGTAGGATTTTATATTCGATTCTGTAAGACACAGGAAGCCAGTGAAGACGGAGCAGGATGAGTGTTATGTGCTCACTACTGCTGGTTCAAGTAAGGGCGCTTGCAGCCGAGTTTTGAATAAGCTGGAGCTATGATATAAGATTAAAAGGGGCACCTGCCAGCAGCGAGTTACAATAATCTATACGGGATGTGATAAAAGCATGGACAAGTTTCTCAGCATTAGAAAAGGAGAGGAAGCAGCGAACACGGTTACGGAGGTGAAAGTAAGAAAGTTTCTTAATGTGATTTATGTGGGTGGAATAAGAAAGGGAGGAATCAAAAATGATGCCAAGGTTCTTTGCAGTAGAGACAGATCTGATGAGATATCCATTAATACAAATAAATGGCATATCCACTTTGAAACCTAAAGCTTCACTTAAATTTAAGAACAAAGAGATTATTTTTCATCAGCAATGATCTTTGTTTTTATTTATAACAAGGATCAGGCAGCCTTCAATCTAAACAGGGCAGCCATTATGGGAAATGCCACTTGGCATTCATACACCTAGAAATGATACAGAATCACCAGAATGGCTGAACAGTACAGGGAAGTGACTGACATCATCAAGAGATGACTGACAAGGTACACTGAAGATAAATTAAACAAGATAAATTTAACAACAACAAAATATTTTTTGTAGGCTGAGCAAATCCGAAAAGGTACCATTAAGCATGTCTACAGACTAACAAGGCGAGCTACACTGGTCACTGGTTTTCAATGTGTGCTGCCATGTTGTCATGGATCAGCCAGCCTATTCCCCCTGGCTGGTGGTCAAAGTTGTGTTTCATGTTATTTTATGCCATTTATTTGTATTAATGTTTATTTTGTTTATTATGTACATTTTTCTTTGTGTTCATTTGTCCTTGTTTATGTCCCTTGTGTTTTATAGATGGCTCCCCAAGGGACGGAATGGATAAAGAATAGGCCCTCCCATGGTTCCTAGCAGGTCATTGAACATGCATGGAGAGGAGAGTTTCTTGTGTTACTGTGCCTTTTGCTTTTCTGGATTCATGCTTTTCAACTACATCTTTGGTTTTGCATTGGGACTGTGTTCATTGTTATTTTGAACCTCTGCTCTGTTTTTTGGATTCTGTTTTGGGACTTTCTCTGATGTGTCTGCCCTGTCTCTTCAGACATCTCATTGTGCTCTTCAGAGATTTGGGGCTTTCATAGTCTTTTGTGAAAATAAACCTTTTATTTTTTTTGTTTATCAAGATTCATCTTATCAGGTATTTTGATGGTGTTTCCCCCCTCTAGTAAGCAACCTTGGAACAGTTCTTGGTACCTGTGACACACATCTGACTTTGTGGATCTCAATGCTAAATAGGGCATCATGCTTCACAGTTCTTAAGATCTGAGCAAAGATAACTTGACAGTTTGGGTTTTGGTTTTAAATGACACTTTGCAAACCCGAGTTCTATCACAAATGTTTAATTCACAGAATCATACTCTTCAACTTTGATACTCCAATGTGAATACTTTTTTAAACTGGAGAATTCACTTTAATTAATTTATATGGTAATGAGCCCTGTAAGACAACTGTGCAGTCATTATCATTTGTACCCGAGCGTATTCAATGTAGACTGCCTGGGTTTCACAATCAGATTAATTTTGGTGATCCATCATTTCAGTGAGCTGCAGTTTTGTGCTCGACTGTAGTCCCATCTAGGGATTGGTCCTGCATTGTGCTCAGTACTGCCAGAACAGGCTCCAGCCCTTGGGAAGCTTAACTAGATTGAGTGGGTTCAAAAAAGGCCAGATGAGTAATGGAGTCACTAGAAGTTAAAGGCAGTCATGGGGAGCAATTCACGGCAATACAAATGCTCAGATTTACAATGTTCCCAACTCTGCAAAGTGCAAAACTGAGAAAACCTTAAATTAAATCAATAATGGAGTTAGGATTGTACTCTGTACATCTCTGACCACAAACATAACACCAGGTTGTGCCATTTGCAAAAGCACTTAGATGATTCTGCTCTTATGGAGTGTTTTGATAAAGGGGGTGAGACAGAATATAAAGTTATTTTTTGATGCAAAAAGAATTGTCTGCAACTTAACATCAGCAGAAGGATGGAACTGGTTGTTGACTTTCGCTGCACCAAAGAGCCTCCATGTCTGGTCAATATTCAGGGCATGGAAGTAGAGGTGGACCAATCCTACAAGTATTGGGGGTACACATTCATGACAGGTTGGACTGGTCTCGTAACACAGAGGAACTATTTAAGAAATGGCAGAGTAGACTCTTCTTCCTTAGGAGACTGCATTCTTTTAATGTGAAAAGTGCCACCCTTCACATCTTCTATAACTCTGTGATGGCCAGTGTGATTTTCCATGCTATAGTGTGCTGGTCTGGTAAGATCACTCCAAGAGAGGCCCATCAAATCAACAAGCTAATTAAAAGGGCAAACTCAGTGTTGGAACAAAATCTGGATCCCCTGTAGGTAGTAGCGAAGTAGAGAATTAAAACAAAACTGAGTGCCATTATGAACAATGCTGTACATCCTCTCTCTGAAACACTAACACTGAGGACTTTCAGCCAATGAACTATTCACCAAATGTATTTCAAGAAACGCTACGGGGGCTCCTTTATACAAACAGCAATACATGTGCCTAATGCCTCACTGGGACTGGGACTTGCAAGTCATCTTTTCTTTCTTTTAAAATATTTCTTCCTTTTCAGTCATTTTGACATGGGTTTAGACCATAAGTGTGTATGTATATCTATTTATTTATCAATCAGTGTATGTATTTATTTAAAGAGGTTCTGTAAAAAGCCAAATTTCCCCCTGTGACAAATAAAAAGTTCAATCCATCTATCTAAAAAGCAGCCAAGAACGAGCCTGTGATAAAGTGACCTGCTAGACTGAAAACCTACGGCCACCATGGCCCTGCATGAATTCATTTGTTCAGTCTGCTTTAGATGCTGAGATTCCAGTTATATCACTGGTAACCATATGTGATGATGTGAGGTTCTGTGAAAGCACCAGGAAGTGGGACGTGCAGATTTTAAGGACAAAGTAACAGTATCACCATACTACTGGAAGCACTAGACGTCTGTCTGCTCAAAAGTTTATGTAAAAAAAAAAATACAGCAGATGACTTTGATGCATTGCTGTTGAAAACCAGAAAGGTTTGAAACTTATTTTATCTGACTACTATGAAACACATTTGATTATTGAATTTGCAATAAGTAGAACTCAGGCGTGGAGAAATAGGTAGAATTTCCTGTTAACTTCTTCCTTTACAAAGCAAGATAAAATAGAAGGCTAAAAATAAAACTGGTTTCACAGAACAAGATGCCATGATACATCATGGTTTGGAAATGGGAGCCAGAGGAACACAGATTGAGGTTTAGCACTAATGGTGAAGCATCTTCTTTAAAATCACAGCACACTCATAATCTCTGAACAATACCATGATTTGTCTATTGTGTAATCAGTTGCAAAGATTTATATAAACAGCTGTCCAGATGGAGGGATGGATTTAGTCAGTGATACCCAATGAGAAAAAGGCTGACAGACATGTCCTCTCTCCTACGAACGGATGGCTTTACAGAATGAAAATATGGAATGATATGAAAATCAAAGGTCACAGAAGGTCACAAGGGATTTGTCTGACAGATCAGCTGGCGTCTGCAGAAGTGCACATAAAGCCTGTCTCTTAACATGGCTTCGAATTGTCATACTGGCTGCATTCTTCTTTTCTTTACCTTACTGTATTCCTTTACTCCACAAGGAGTACAAGAAAGAATCTACATGGACCACCTAACTACTGCTTAACATTCTAAAACACTGGATGGGGAATTTTGCTTCTTTTTTTTTTTTTTGTTTGGAGTCAGAGATGAAAGCCTTTCACTGTTATTTGCAGAGTCCAAGGACACCAAATAGGCTTATAGGCTTATGTATGCACCCTGACATTTTGGCAAACAGAAGTCTATACATTGGACTGTAAAATAACACTGCTGGCTCAGTCATGATGATGGCCTCGCTGTGCTCCATTTGTAGACATACGGACACGTGTGCACAAAGAATGTGCTGAATTTCCTACAAAGCGGCTTGAGCCTGGGAAAGGCACTATATATTGTAAATAAAATGTACTTTTACTATTATAATTGTTATTATTATTTACTGTATGTAACTGGAGTGCTGCCCTGTGACTTGCACTCCAGTCCTACTTACCTATCTATTCTATAAGATGGAAGAGCCCAGTGCACGTCTGTTAGAACATCCATGATTTTTGGTTTCCTTTCCAGTCCACTGTTTATGACGAGCAACCAGTTCTTATATACAGTGCATATATATATATATATATATATATATATATATATATATACACACACACACACACACACACACACACTTCGTCTGTCTGTCTGTCTACCCAATTTTCACAAGAGAACTACTTAACGGATTTAGATTGTGTTTTTTTCCATAATTTGCTTGAACATTCTGATTGATTTTGTGACTTCTCTCATCTTACTAAGTATCATGGTTCACTTGCGGTATAGATTTATCGCAAATCCGAGACAGAGTGGCTCTGGATCAAGGGAAGGGGAGCAGGGCCCTCCTCACTCACATGCCAGCCTCCATTCGAGTTGGTCTACCTCTTGGCACGTGTTGGAGCGTACCCTGCCTCCGCTCAACAGACATTATCATCTACAGATTGTTAAGGAGTAACGTTTGACATTTTTGAGAGATAGAAAGAGAGAGATCAGAGCTACGTGTGTTTTAGAGGGTAGCTGGTGATTGCTAGTGATATTATGGCCAAACACTTTTCTCCCCACGCGGAGGATGCTCTCCCATCAAAGCTGAACACGATCAGATACTGTGCCAGTGTTTGACGTTGGAGTGTACCTACCTTCTGCTTGGCCAGAATTATATATTTTTTTAAACTGATTTTTAAAGTTTGTCCTGTTTTACTACTATGTGGGCAGAGCTGCGGGGGACAGTATATAATACTAGCCGAAGCCCGCCGCAGCATACGGCGTTGTAAGAATAGGAACAGAAAACGGTGAGAAAGGAATTCAGAAATCAAGAAGTAATAAATACTTCTTGAAAGACACAGTTGAGAATAGGTGTTTTGGTGGTGACAACAGATAATGAGTTGAAAGATCTAACCCTAGAAAAAGCCATATACAACTGACCGTGGCTGAAAACTGGTTGTTAGAATTATTATGAAAAGTAAACAGCATGTGGGCATCAGGAAGGCAGTGCTTCTGAAATTCGATTACGTAAATATAATCAATAACAACCTCAAAAAGATGTTGTTGTAGAATGTCTCTAAGTAATTCCCACAGCTTAATCCAAAAGACTCGTACTGCAATATCAAGTCTGTGCTCCGGTCTTTGGGTATCCGACGGTGCATGTAGAATTTCTGGCCAAGCAGGATCACATGTGAAAGTGATAAATAAGTGAGGCTGTCCGAATTTACGTACTATGGCCATGGCATCCTGCTAGTTTTGTTGCATGTATCTTGGACTTCCTGGAAATGTGGACGGTAATATGATCATTTTGCCTGCACGTACGTTGTTATTTTGAGCGTTTGCTTGCAGTGCGTCTGACAGTCCTTTGTATTGTTCTACGTGCAAATCTTGCTGATCTAATCTGAGAAAGTTGAGACGTGCGTCCTCTGTTTTAACACAGGCATCAACGACATACTGTTGGAATAATTCACCGCTGGAGTGCAAAATACTAAATGTATTCCTCATTGCTAATCTGTACGCATTAAATTGGCATTGAGTAAGCCTTATTCGCTTGGCGGTTCTTTTATCGGGAACATGTTGTAAATCTTTGTGCCAGCCAATGTCTCTGTAAGGGAATAAAAGTGGGTAAACCATAGGATCGCAATTCATATTGAGCGTGGAAATCTGTTTACAGAAGTTGCCAATGGGACAGATGCAAATGTCCCTTTCGGCAGGCGGTTCGCCATCTTCTCCGATGAAAATTGCTGCAACATTGGTGTGACATGTCAGGGCACTGTATCGTCGTAAATCCTGCCTAGGGATTTCCTCGAAAAGCATTCATACAGATGTTGTTGGATTGGACTGAGCGATTTCATGCATGTATTTGTATGATTTAGCGAAGGGTTTGATGGTTCTGAACATGGAATCTAGCTGGAGAAGTACATTTTCGCTGCATGCAGAGTTAGCTTTATTGTGCAAGCGTACTTCAGAAGCTTGGCGAGAAATGCCGTGTCTGCTGCGTGTGGTCGGGACCGGTTTTGAAGAGGAGCCGCTGGCAGCATGGGGAGGGGTTTGGAAGAGGACGAATAGGAATCGAGAAATGCCGCGTCGGCTGCGTGTGGGCGAGACCGGTTTTGAGGTGGAAGCAGGACGAACCAGTAAAGAAATATATATAAGAGATTATATAGTTTAGGTTAGATAATTTTGTTGATTCAATAAATAATAACAAGCAGAAAAAATATGCTGTTTGTTCACTTAGGTGTATCTTCTCTAATATATGATTTTGATTGAAGACCTGAAAACATTCACTGTCAAAAATAGCAGTTACAGAGGAAATCAGGAAGAAGGCAAATATGTTTTCACTATACTACTGTGTATACTTTCTTTTGATCATAATTTCTGTCTTGCCTTATAGTTTTATTTCTTTGCAAGACATGTGCACCAACTTGACTATTCTAACAAAATCTCTTTATTTTATCCAGCCATCTGGATCTACTTGTCAAAACTGTGATGTCGCCATACTTCTTTGACCAACTCATTAAGACCACAACCTCTTGGACTGTAGTTCTGGAGGCTCACCAGATGGTAATTCAAGGGTGTTCACTGGCAGCTGAATTTAATGAGCACTGCCCCGACTTATAACACGTCCAAACCATCATATGCTTGACCTTTCAGAGAAATCAGCAAAAGTTATGTCTTTCTGCTCCATACAGCTCTGGAGCTATGGTGTGATTGAATAAACACTTTACCGTAAATGTACAGTAAATATTTTAAATAAGCAAAAAAGTTTGGGAGACTTAAGTCTATCATTTACATCCATAGATGTACTATTAGATGAATATATCACCTAGGTATCTTCCACCAGAGACCGAGGATTACATTTAACAAGATGTCTGATAGCTAATACCTAATGGAAATTCTCTAGGAGGAAATGGAGGTTGTTGCTAAGAACAGAGAAGATTGGTCAGCCTTGCTCAACAAGTAGATAGACAATAAGACATGAAAGAGATAATATGCATTCAATCATCCATTATATGCACTTCTCAATCCAGTTCAGGGTTGCTAGGGTGGGAAACCATCCCAGAAAAAAATCAGGCACAAACAAGACCCAGGCATGGATAAGGGAAGAATGTGTAAATTCACCAGCAGAAGTAGCAGACTCTGGACATGAACCCATGAACAAGTCCTGGAGCTGTTAGGCAGTAGCCTTAACCCTTGTGCTACCATGCTGACCATTTTATACATTACTAGCTGTGTAAGCCTGTGCTGTAAAAAGCCTGCGGTCCTAGCAACTAGTGAAATCGTCAGAATAAAATTGAAATGTAGAGATGTCAGTAATTGAAAGGAACTATTCCGGGCATCTCTCTCCCAGGAGGATTTGTTTTGCCGATGTGCTCACCTCACTTGTGTATTAGCGGCGGGAGGAAAAGTAAAAGGGATACCGTTTTGCTGATGTTAGCAGCTAAGTGACTTTGTGTTTCTTCTGAGGTATCGTTTTGCTGACATGCTGGCCTCTCTTGTGTTATTAATGGCTAAGCGAGTTTTCTGTTTCCTCGGAGGTGGAGCCCTTACCCTGACTCCACATCTCAGTTTCAGGCCAGACGGACACGCACACTTCTACGTGTAGACGTTTATATATAAGATTTTATATTTTTACAGAATCCCAAGCCGACTTTAATGTAATTTGAGGGCACATGTTCATGTACATTACAGTGCTGCCTCATAAATCTGGGGATTCACTAATAATATAATATAATATAATATAATATAATATAGAAAATGTCAGTATGTGATTAAAGAACAGATAAAGTAGATTTTGGTAAGTGGGAGGTCAACAGATAAATACAGAATATTATTTAATAATGAAGAGTACATATGTTTTTATTAGTCATGTCACTCTTACCCTGGAAATGGTCAAGGCAAAAAAATACTATTTATGGAAAAAAAAACTAAAAAATGCTTTAAAACACGCAAGCACACAGGAAAGTAGGACAGAACAATTGCACTATTCCAGCAAACCAAAATGAATGTTAAGCCATTTGTTTCGCCCTGTTCCCTAGTCTGTGCTGTAAATTATGCCACCCATTAGGAGCATACCCCTCAAGCAAAGATCTTGTGAGAGTTTGTCATTTCTATGGATTGGCCACACTAAATATTAATTACTGCCATCTGCTGCAATAAAAATAAGATTTAGAATTTGCCTTCTACACTTAACTCCAGAAGAGTCAGCAAGAGAGCGCTACAGAGCCGTCACTCTGCTCACTCTCCTGATCTCTTCAAAATAAACCCGGCACTGTCCCACCAATTATTGTACTGTAAATCACTTTGTGGAGGTGCTCAGTGTAAAATAAAAATTACTTGATTGATTTATCACTTGTCCCAAAAGCTTTGGGGAAGACATGATAATAGAGAAACTATCCCAGTCAGAGGCATGCCATTATAGAGTAGAACAATACACTCTTTAAAATTTCTAGTTTATGTGACACCCTTCACAGAGGCTATTATTCCCAAGTACTTTGTTCAGCCCCTTAGGTCCACTTCAAAATGCAACATGGAGAAACAGACTACACATCACAACCAGTCTTAAATGTACAGAATTTCTCAAGTAGATAACGGACTGCAGAATTGGCTTAACTCCTTCCAAGTTAGCAGCTGGTAACTCTCTGAAGGGTCCAAAACAGATGGCCCATCACAAAGCCATAGAAATGCCCGACAGGGGTGTGCCAATAGCCTCACTTCCTCTCACCTGGACCACTAGACAAATCCAGCATGGAGCACTTCTTGAGGGTGTTTTTTACACCTCATCCACCCTCTTTTAATTAGCAAAATAGAAGCACACACGCCACCTCCATGTCTAAATAAGGAAAGTCATCTGTTTTGAAACCTGTCATTACAGCGGGACTTTAACCCTTACAGGGATTAGACCTTAGGAGGCTGGAGAAAAATAGAATTTTGGCAGGCAAAAGTCAAGGCAAAAAGAAACAAGCGGGTATGACAGGCTCCTGCTGTACTTGTTAAAGATTTTGGACAGTTGGCCAGCAATTAAAAAATTCCCTCTTCAGCTATCGAGCATAATTTTGTTATTTAGAATTAGAGCATAAAAATAATGGCAACCGTAAAAACAGTTGTGGTGTTAGGCGAATTCAAAGTCCTGCCAAAATTCTCAATGCCATTATGTGCATGTTTTTTTCCCTGCACTCATTATTATTATGCCCTTCTTCTGAACATTACACATTTTTAGCTTTCAGCAATTTGACGGTTTACCACCTTTTGTTTTACAAGGAGTTTACGTTAGTATTACGTTAGTATTCTAACAAGGTAAATGAAAGAGGCATTAAAATAAACGAGTAACATACAGATGGGGCAGTTGCCATCCCAGCGGAGCAGCCATGTGCCAGCAGTGAACAAACAAGAAGCAATCAGAAGTTCAAAATGTCCCAAAAATGGGCAACAGAAATATATAAAAGGAGCAAGCCCTTTGGGCTACAGTATGCTAAAAAATTGTGATAACCATTTAAAGCTACTGATTGCTTGTAAGAGTTTAGTAATGTAATGATCTTTTAATTTTTGTCACTGCCTACTGAACACTAAAGTATACTTTATAGCCCTTTATTCCTGATTTAAGACCTGTTTAAACATCTGCCCTTAACAACCACTGAAGACACACCTCAACTAAATCTTGTGGTTCCACTTCACTCCACTCTCCTGTCCCGTAGTTGGATTACTGCATGGCAGGAGGCAGCTTTGCAGCCCAATGAAGACACTCTTTGGAGGTGCAGCCCGCACTGCAATCATCTGAGGACAGTGAAAACCTGCTGAGCTTGGTTCTTTTTTTGGGACTTAATAGCAACATCAAGAGTATTAACTATTCCTCTACTGTATTAACAAATATTTTGCTCAGTAGGACAGTAATGTTGTTTTTATTGCCTCTCAAAAGAACCATATTGCAGGGGTGGGGGTTGATTTGTTTTTGATCCTATTTTTGTAAAAATTGATCTATTTGTATGGAATGTTGTGCGATTTCAATAAAATCAAGTATATAAAAAAAGAACCATATTGCTATGGTATGTTCATATTTTTCAGTGACTAGTCCTTGCGTATTAACAGACAAATAATAATAAACATCTCAGCAATCAAGAATATCTAAAGTATGCACTCAAGATGCACATTTACTGTTAGACAGTCGTCATTGTCATGCTGCTCTCCATATACTAAAAAACACTCCAGAAATAAATAAAAAAGAAATGCACCTTATGGTTATGTGGTTTATATGTGATTTATTATTCAAAAAAACTTTTCCAGTCTTGATCAAATGCATTAAAAACTTAGGGGACTGAGTTGAGAAAGTATGCATTTGTATAGCTGCTGTGTTAATTTAAAAATAATAATAAATATACAGTATGTTATTTATATAGTGCTATCCCCATGCTTACAGTAAGTTGCTCTTAAGAAACAGAGTACAAACATAGAAAATAAGACAGTATAACCACATTCTCAAACCCACTAAATTCAATTCAGTGTTAAGGGAGGCCAGATGACCACTCCAAACCTCAAAGAAAACTGCACAGATACATGTCCTGGGAGGAAACACACATATCTGTTATACAAAATACCTGAAAAAAGGCTTCAGCAAAGGCACAATAATATAAAACAATTATTCTCTCTTTCTCCATGCTTCCAATCTTTCACCTAACTCCAACTTGCCTGGATGAGGTTGAGCAGCTCCTTTTATCTTGGACCCAAAAGTTCTTCTGGTGCTAGGGCATAGCCAAATGGAAGCACATCCGGGTAAAACCGAAGTCCCATAAATTTGGGATGACTACACCCAGCTGTCCCATGGAACCCAACAGAACTATAGGTCCCAGCATGCCCAGAGGGTGCCCATGTGGGAATCCTGACCCAGAGATGCTGCCATCTAGCATATCGAGAGAGTCGGTAGTCTTGGCAGTTTGACCCAAATTCTTCCATCACATTGGCCTTCCGGCTGGGTACTGTTGTTTGATCTAACCCTGGGAGGATGCCAACGTGCCCACTTCTGCTCTGTCATCTTCTGCCATCCTCCTGACTAAGGTAGGGAACACCCTGCCACTTTCTTTGCCCATTTGCTACCTGGGCCTTCCCAGGGATGCCAACCCTTACATGTCACCCATTACAAATATGTATACATATATATTTTAGGATTGGGAATCATTTCAGAAAATTAATTAATGACATAAATGTATGCAATTAATCATGATTAATCACATCTAACATTAAAACATGTAATTGTAAACTTAAAACATAAATCATGAAGAAAATACACGCTGAATCATAAATTTAACATAAAATCAACACAAAGGAATTAAAAAAGATTAATGGCATAGTTTAAACTTAAATAATGACCTTAAGCCTGAACTTTTAGCTAAATACTATATGAGCAAGTACAACCTGAATGTGAATGCCTTCCTAAAAGGCAAGTTGGAAAGAAGGCAATAAGGAAACAAGGCCAATGTATTAATTCTCAGATTGGCACAGTATATGAGACACAGACGTGTCAAAGTAAAAATTAAATGAAACAACTGTTGACTTTTGGATACAATGCTGAAGACTGAATTAACTGAAAGAATAAGCATCTCTTAAATGGGTACACATTAAACCTTATTGTTAAAACTCCATAAATATGTCCTCAATTGTCCATCACCATCAATGACTTGATGATTATACTCTTACACAAGTGTTTCTTAACTACTGTGTCATGGAAATAGCAGTGTTATGCCTCTTTGACCTGACCTGAGAAAGACATGCTTCTTGGGTGGTCAAGACCTGTCAGAGGAAGACGCGACTACTTAGAGAAGCCGACATAAAAGCAGCTCTGTGATCGCCATTTTGCAGACAGCTTAGCATGTGTATAGATTTAATGTGTTTGCAATTGGGACAATTGTGGTGTGCCTTGGGATTTTTGGCCTACAAAAAGTGTGCCACCACAGAAAAACAGTTGGAAAACACTGCCCTGCATTGGCTCCTGACACACTAAAACAAGATCTCCATAGCTGCTATCTGGCTTAAAAACTGACACTGAGCATTACTTGGATAGTTATGTTGCATTCTTTGTATAAATTAGAGAAGATCCTGCAAACTTTAATCATACCATGAGCCTGCTGAAGTTGTATTCACTGTAGGAACTACAAAGTAAAAGTGGGTGGGAAGTTTAATACATGGTTGGATTTCACCTGTTTGTTTTCAAAATAGTTAGGGAGCTAATAAAGGAGGCTATCAAAACCTTGTTTGTGTTCTCCATGCCCACACTGTGTCTCTCTTCACCATCCGCCGCGGTGCTCTCACTCAATGATTCCCAGCCAAACCTGTCATTTACATAGTAGTTACCTGAGGTCATTTCCTACTCCAACGCTTTACAAGATGCAGAGGAGCAAATGAAGGCAAAATAAGTGAAAGGTGGAGAGGCATGTGAAAGGACCCACATGGTGCTTTGTCTAAGAGGACCAGAACTGAGATCACTTCAGAACTTGTTAAAATAAGAGGCTGAAAGGAACAGAACCTAGCAGGCCTCGCATCCCTACTTACGCAGGCGTGGGTCAAGGCCAACGCTTTGACTAGTAGTCTGTATTATGAGGAATTTCCTCCAAACAAACATGATTTCTGGAGCTTGCTTAAAAATGATTATGTATTTGGCAGTGTAATATGATATGGAGGGAAGAAGTACAAGTTTCCAACATAATCGTCTCCAGCAAGATAATTACAACAAGAAAAAAGTCATCTTGTGGCACAGACCTGCCAAATGTTCCTTCCGATCTATAATAATCTGTCTTTTTTTTTTTTAATATCATGCTGTTAAGTTTCTTACATTTAAAATGACAGCTAGATCTGATGTCAGTTGAAAAATATAGGCTTTATGCTGTAGATACAGTATCTGATTTTTTTTTTTTAAACAATCTGCTTCAAGTTACTTTGCACATTAAGCTTTAGACTTGGGCTAATGAAGCACTGGGCTGAAACAATTCATTGTATTGAGTTAATTTCTAAAAATGCACTGTTTCAGCATTAAAAGTTCTTTTGGCAATCTGTCATTCATCCTCAGTCCTTCAGAACCTTCATTTATCTCTTCGATTATTTCCTCTGGGCTTGGAGTCAATTTAGTAGTGCTTTCTTGGCATAACTAGACGCTATCCAGTACTGCCAAAGCATACATTTTAATGGAAATATTAATAAACATTTATAAATAACAATAAATAATACTAGAATGCAAAATGTGTGCATGGCGTAAGCATTGGGATGCCTTCAGTACCTTCATGTATTCAGACTTAAAGCATTTTGAATAGTCGTGCTTTTACTTCCTCAATGAGACAGATCTGCACACATATCCTTAATAACCTGTCTCAAGGGGTACAGTAAATCGGAACCAGTAAATGACCAGCAACTGAGATCGCACAGAACATTTCAAACTTTTTCAAAGGGAAGGTTTGAAATTTCAAAATGTACATTACATTCGGTCTGAGATATTGCAATGAGATTTTCTGACATATTTCCTTGCAAGATAAACATACCAAATTTCAATTCTGTCAGTCCACTGGGAGCGGAGTTGCTTCACAGAGGCAGGCACTCAGACATGACAGTGACAACAGGCGCTTTACACTTTATGAGAGCACAAATAATAACATCAAGCTAGCCATTGTGTCAATCTGTAGTTTTCAGTCCAGGATCATACATAGCAGGACAGCCAGTCAAAACACTAATGGCATATGAGGGAAAACTTTAAAATCATATCTTTTGATGAGTCTTTACTTTGTGATATGGCACATGCTGGACAAAGTGACGTTAAAAGAGTAGTGCAACCTTGCCCAGTTCTATGGCTTTTAACATCCGGTCATAACAGTCATCTAGTCCTTAAAAAGTGTTAAATAAGGGAAATACAACCTCAGGTCACAAACAACACTTGACAAGATTCTACTTTGTTATTATACATTTGAAACAAAGAGTAAGCCATTAAAGAAGTCATACGTGAAAATGTAAGTACACCCCACAATTCAGTAGATTGTAGCAGCAATCGCCTGGAGAATTAACAGTATTTCAGATGACCTCCAATCTTGATTTTAGAGCAGGGTGACTAGAATGGGGTACTACATTGTGATATTTGTTTTTTCGTCTGCTGTTTTCTTTTTGTTGTCAATGACCGCTTATGTTGGCTTCTTAAGATTGTAAGGATATGACTATTTGACTGTCATCTCTCTTTTCTTTGTCGGTTTGACACAAAAGTATTTGGTTTTTGCATACCAGTGGTCCCTAATTCTCTGTGTTGCACTTGAATTTCAAGCTTTCTTAAAATTAATTACATTTTTTAATAGTTGCTTTTAACATCTCAACAGTAATTAAGACTCTTCTTTTGAACGTGCTAACAGACAACAACATAAATTATCACAGCCAAAATGCATGTCCACACTGAGATCAAAAACCATTGAGATGATCCTCATTGTCGGTCAATCAAATCAAGTGTTTTCATTGATAAGCCCTAATGAACTGCATGGGACATCAGCAAAGCTAACAAAACCTGTCTACTCTTCTGGATATCTTAGCAAAGTGGAGCCCATCCAATAATGTCCTATTTTCTTTGAGGGTAGCTGATTTTTACCAAGGATCATTACACAATTTTCATTTTTTTTTTTTTAATTTGCATCATCCATATGCAGTTTGCTCTTTTACCTGTGCCCATGATTCCACCACCGTCCAAGTTCCACAATTTCCTCTCATATCTCAGGGGACATGTTTCCCATAAAAGAAGCTGAGACCGATACCAATCTGCTGACATCATCCTTACATGTTGAAGTGGAAGAAGTGCTGAGTATTTTAATTTACTCAAACACACAACATATGCTCCTAAAGCATCGTGCTTTTTAGTTGCCACTAAGCAGTCATGTGGGAATTGTCATAGCTTTTATTCCCTTAAAATTTTTTTGGCTTTTTAAAATCCCAGACAGGTAGCCAAATGCTTGGAAAAGATTCTTGTGTGGTGCAACATTGAGGAAACAAAGCAGTTTCCAAAGCTGGCAACTCAGTGAGTAACTAACCAGAGTCATAGCAATGAATAATTAAGACTAACTGTGATTCCATAGTGGAAAGAAATTAACATACAGTATATAAAGAATAACTGGATAGAGCAGTACATAGTATTTGTACTGGAAAGCATTAACACTAGTAGAAAGCAAAGGCATACTGTATGCATTCATTGATAAGAAAGAAAACATTTATTTTAAGTACCATGTTGATGGCAACCCTGAAAGTATAGAAGAAAAAGGAGAAGGGCTCTACGGTAGGTAAACAGTCATTGTACTGAGGGGAACGGGGCAGGCCAAGCAGTGGGATGAATAGCAAGTGAAGAAGTAAAGTGGAGCAGTGGAGAGTGTGAAATTTTCTTAGCAAGATGAATTAGGGTGTAAAAAGGATTTACGTGATAAAACAGTTCTCAGTGCACATATCAAGGAAATGCTGGCACTAGTAAATGGGCAAAAACCTAAGTATTAATTACTTGAAAGGCGCACAAATAGTGTAGGCAGAGACACAGAAGTAAAAAGAGGGGTGCAGAGTTAGGAAAACAGTCGGCTAGGGAAGCTTACAGAGGAAAAGTAAAGTTTAGTAACTTCAAAGAAAGACATACAGCAGAGAGTAGAGTATTACAGAATCTTAGGGGGCCAGCAGGTGTTAAATAACTGCAGTAGTTCCTAAAACTGATATTAGTTTTTTAATTTAAACTTAATAAAAAGGGATTGAGCAGTTAAGCGATTCTAATCCAAATTTTAAAAATGAGGTCAGTACAATGCAAGTTCTTTTTGATGTTGGACTTTTTGGTGGGTGGTCTGGACAAGTCAAGCCTACCTGAAGGCTATGTTTGCAGGAGATGCCAACTGATCCAGCATCTTCAGCTCAAGGCCTCTAAACTAGAGGAAGATGAGGCTAGCCTGCTGGCCCAGGTATCTTTAATGGAGATTATGTGCAACCCCAAGGTGGTGCAGGAGGAGACAACAGATCAGACAGGAACAGATAAGCAAGTCCCTGTGGGATGCAGATAGGAAGTAAAGAGTGCATACCGTCCAGGACCGTAAAACCCAGAATGGGAAGTGTCAACCCATTTTCAAGACTTTGCAGAGCTGGAGGGTGACTTTAAAAACTCTGAGGTGACAGGCAGGTTTGCTCCAGAGACAGAAAACCTTGCACAGTATGTTGCTTTCTCAGAACACAGGTGGGAGACCTCCCTGGAAGGACAGTGCAGCGGTGGACCCAGTTCTCATTGTCCATGACATACATAAAGGCATGGCTGTCAGTTCTGCAGTCCACATTTAAGGAGTTAGGAGACAAGCTAAGGAACCAAATTGACAAGATGGTCTTCTCTGAAGTTCTACACATCTAGTCAACTGTCCAGGTAAGATTAAGGAGATTAGAAGGCTTAACATATAGCTCAATAGGTTAGGGCTTATGGAACATTGTGCCTTTTCTGCTGTGTCAGATTTCAGTTGAACTAGAGGGGCATCAATGTATGGGGAAGGCAAATAAATAGGTTGGTCAAGCATTGTTTAAACTAGGAAATGGAAGGGCAGAGGGTTTAGCACAGGCCATTTTTAAAGCAATACTCTGAGGATGGTCTTATAAGCAATTGTTGAGTATGATTATTTTATATAATATTAAGACACACATCTTTGTAATGATTAAGTGTGTATTTATAAAGAAAACATTTACCATATTTACATGTAACCTGCTCTATTCACCACAAGGACTGAACCAGTTGCAATCACAAGGGGACGCCACTGAACCCCAAACATCAGACACAAAGTTACTCAAAACAATTCTGGGTTAAAAAAATATTTTTTATTTTTCACCAACACTTTTGAACACAAATGCCAGCCAAAACATACCCAAATTAAATAGATTTCTTCCTCCTTGGACCCTCAGTTCAATGTTGCCTGTAACTGCCTAAGGTGAGGTGGTGGGCTCCTTTTCAAGCTGGATGCGGGAATGCTTCTGGTGCCCATGGAAAACAGGAAGGTCCTCCTCATACAGCACCCTCTAATGGCACCCAAGGACCTCAACAAGGTAGTCCTTCCTGACTGTAACACACAAGCACCTCTGCATGGGTCCAAACTGGAATGCTAAAAGAGGACCACTGCCACCTGCAATATGAAGAATGGAACTGCTCCCAGCTCCCACTGGTCCATCAGTAATCTTACTCTGGCTGTGTGCAAAGTTGCTTCCTCGTCTAGCCAGCAAGCTCATCTGTCCTTACATTTTGGTATCATGTCCGGGCAAGAAATTATCCTCTATCTTGGCTGGAAGCCCATCTTTCTTGTGAGCCCTTAAACAGTATAAACTAAGACATCAACATGAAAGTTATAAAAATGCAAGGACAAAAAAAAATTGAATTAGACATGGCCTAAAAGCTATGGTGAAAAGCTAAGTTGGTAGACATTTCAAGGACATAAGTCGTTCCGAAACTAGATTAGTCAAAGACTAGAAGGCCTGAACATGACAGAGGAGTCGTCCCCCTGGTTCAAAAGGTACATCAAGGATTCACAAGGCTGGCACAAATTCAGAGCCTATAGGGAAGCCTAGAGAGCTCTCTCGCTCCATTCATCCAGAGACCATGCGAGCTCAGCTTACTAAAATGAAGAGCACATTGGCTGGCTGCCTATCCAGTCCCACGAGCTGCTATCCATCTAAATCGTATTGGTACTGTTTTGTCACACTAATTTTATTTTGCTTCTATTTTGGGCACATTTAGGAACCTGAAGTTACGGAATGTGAGTCTGTAATGCATGAATACAAGCGTACCCCTTCTCTCCTACTCGTTTTGGTGCTCTTTCTTGTTGCCTGGCATTACAGATATGAGAAAAAGGGAGGCATGTGGATACAGTAGCAGTCGACACTGATGGACCACTGTGTCACCTCTATGATAAAACAAGCAATAATCTAGAAAAATTCAAAAACAGTATCAATACTTTTAACTTGCTGAAAACCCCAACAATGCCAGTGATGCTCAAAGGTCTGAGCCACTGTGATGAATTATTAAGCAATATAAAAGTGGCAATGTATTTAATTATAAACAGTGCAAACTATAGTCTCCATGCTGAGTGGGGCTATTAGGTCACCCTGAGGCAGTTAAAGCTGCATTTCTCTGAAAAAAAAGCCTATCGCTCCACCAACATGAAAGCAAAGCCTTCGCTCAACAATATTACCTTTCTCCTTAAAAGCACCTTCCCTTATTGAAATTTCTTAATTTATGATTAATGTGATTGATTTTTATTGTAGACTAGTAATATGTTCCAGAATTTAGAGAACACAGAGGAAATTACCTTCACTATTCAAGCAAAGCTAAACATTAAAAAGAAATGGATTCCGCCAGGAGTTATTGAACACTTCATCGATTGTCAAGCTGCACTGCTTTAAATTTTACTTTAATTACAGAAATGTTCACTGCTGAGAAATTGGGCCCTTGATAATTTCATTGAAATCCTACCAACAGAATCTCCGATAATGAACTTCAACATGCAATAATGACAATAAATATGAAATGATAAAAAGGTCTGGATTTACAGTGCACCATTGTAAACAAAGGCCTGTGTGCATGGTGGGCATGTCGACATACAACTCATTCATGAAGGAAATGTCTGCTTGGAACAGGGCACAGGAAAGCTGAGCAGCTGAAATAGGAAGTGAGAAAGGGGAATGGTTCCAACGCTACAGCACCAATTTCCTAAGAACTAGGCTTTTTAGTATGCTCACGTAATACAATATTATGTGCACGTTGCAGAGACAATGTCATCTGAACTGAGTGGTACTGTTTAGTTCTGCCTGCTATGGTAGCACACACTGAAGGAGCTTTACAGCACCACTATAATGGTCCTTGGGAAGACTGGATGAAAAGCTGTTTTGGGTTTTTTTGTGAATGATATAACTGATAGAACCATCGCTTCACTTCATTCCACTCCACTTTCCATCCACTTGTCCTCTTGAGGATCAAAATGGAAACATGCTGAGAAACCTGCCCACCATGTTAATATCAACAGTCTTAAGGTACATCTAGGCAGAACAGACCAAGAAACATAATATCTCTAAGTATATGCAGACTCTGCCTGGGGCTTCTTCTGGTGGGCTCAGTTTAAGGATAGTAACTGATTGTTTGGGAACAGCCAAGGTACAGGGTGAGCCAAAATGAAGTACCACATTTCTCAAGGTCATTGCGTGAGGTAGAGGCAGCCGAGTGGGTAGGGGTTGGGTCCTTTGATAAGTGATCCCTTGTAGTTTTCAGTTGGCAACATGCCTTGGTCTGGTGCGCACTGTGCTTTCGCCGTCGAAGCGTTCTTCAAAACCAACAAATCCATCATCACTACGCAACGCGCCTTCCGAACACACTTCAGAATTCCTCCTAACGGTGACATCCCAAATCGGAGAACAATTCTTCAGTGGGTGGCTAAATTTAGACAGACGGGTATAACATTGAACAGGAAATCTCCAGGGCGTCCTCGGACTGTACGCACGCCTGAAAGCATCCAAGCTGTAAGGGCATCAATTCTGTAGTCTCCGAGATGTTCAGTGTGCAAATCTGCTTCTTCCTTAGGCATTTCCAACGCAAATCTTTGAGGAGGATTTTGGATGACGACCTTAATTTCCAACCATAACAAATGATGATAATGTAGGAACTCACTGGGAGAGACTGGGAGACCGTAGAGCTGTGAGCCAACATTCTGCAAACCATTCATCGAGATGCTATCTTCATGTGCAGTGGCTACGAAGGCACATTTCCATTTGAATGGTTGCGTAAATAAGCAAACCCTTCGCTATTGGGCTGAAACCAACCCTTGTGAACTCCATCAGAGACCCCTGCACAGTAAGTGTATTACAGTTTGCTGCACCATTGCAGAATTTGTCATTACAGGCCCTTACTTTTTAGAGGAGGGAGGAGTAACGGTTACCGTCACTTTAGAACGTTACATTGAGAACTTTTTGTGGCCCCAACTGGAAGAAATGGATGTGGTGGATGCCTGGTTTCAACAGGATGGAGCAACAGGTCATATGGCACGGAGATCCATGCAAGTTTTGCGTGAGATTTTTCCGGGGAAGCTCAAGTCGAAGGTAAACACACACCGACCTCAAAACCTTGAAGTCCTCAAGGATGCTATTCTCCACAAAATTGCTGCAATTCCCCTTGAAATAGCCGAACGACTCATGTGAGCATTCAGAAATCATCTCAAAGAGTATATCACTGATGATGGCAACCACCTTGAAGACATCATTTTTAAAACACAGTGAAAAAAATCTAATTTGTATACCCTTTCTTGTGTCGTAATTAAATGTATCTTGTAGTGTTTTTGTAGAAAAACGTTTGAAATGTACTTCTTTTTGGCTCACCCTGTACATGATGATAACAGAGTGGCACAATAAGGAAAGTACAGTTTACCTAAGACAGTAGGAATCTGGGGTTAAAAATCTTTAGGAGATTTAAAGAACATATTAACACAAAGCTGTATAACTACTGTTTTATTTTTATACAGTACATTATTCAGTATGTTTCTGCTGTTATATGCATCAAGATTTCCCCTTGGGATTAATAAAGTTTATCTAAAGTCAAAAGACCTCAGGGTACTGTATATGGGTTAAGTAGCGAGAACAGTTATTTACAGAGTTGGGACCTCCCTAAGTTGGCAGCTGAACTTTGAAGATGACTGAATATCATAAAAGGAAGCCATTGAGCTATTTATACAAGTTTTATTGGGTAACAATCCAATGATTCCTTTTATAGCACCCCCTACTACCAAATTCACTTCAGGGTCATGGGAAATGTCCTTGCAGGGTTGGAGGCAAAGCGGAAGGCAATGTAGATTTAAATATATGCACTATTGGTGATGAGGGAGGAAAACCCGAGTTCTTGGAAAAAGGTGCAAAATTCATGTACTGGAGATGTTAATAGAAACTGCTAACCTCTCACTGGCAGTGGCCAGACTGGGACTCAAGAACAGGACCCTGTATCAGTCAGTGCCAGTGCTAAACCACTGTGCCACCAGCTTGCCCAGTGTTACTAATAACTCCAATAAGAACATAATAAAGCAAACTCTTTTTTTATTTTCTAAAAGTTGTGAAATCTTGACCAATGGCAGTGTCTGTAGGCACCTTAAGGGTAATCTCCTTCTTGTTACCTTTACACCGTCTATATTCTTGAGTGATGTGACAGTATCCAAGTTAACAAAATGTACACAGGGTTCTAGTCTCTCCACTTGCCCCCATCTGTGTGCATTCACATTTGTAACTGTGAGACTAGTCCTACCTTTGTCAATGGCTGCTTAATTAATCAATCAATTAATACCCAATTATTCAAACATGTCCGAGTACTAAAATAATTAAGAACCTACAACACTGTAAATCATGGAGGTAGATACGTTTAGCAACCAGCGCCCACTATAGAACACCAAGGAACCAAAATGAGGAACCCTCGTCTCTGCTGTGAAAAGTCTCTGGTACTCTCCCAGACAATTGAGTTTTAGTTGCTGCCAAGGCTTATTATGCAGCATTTCAAAACACTGGGTAAACAAGAGAGACATTATGTGTTAATGTTTTCAAAGCTGTCACTCATAAGGACTTCTACTATTATTATTTAACCTACACACAGCAGATTTCAAATGAAAAGTGTTTGTGTGGCATTTGCACATAACTCTGTATTTGTATGGTTGTCTCTACATGTACTTGAGGTTTTCTCCTCCCTCCCAAAGACATGCATGTTACTTTATACTGCACTGTGATGGACTGACACTCTATTTCTCATGAAAGGCTCCAGCACCTGTGACCCTATATTGGGAGAGGAGACTCAAATCTTATGACTTTGATCCTACTTATACAAAGGCCACTTACTGCTATTTAAGTTTTGACCCCTTATTTCAATGCCCCTTTGTCGCAAGTCTTGCGTGTACTTTAGTGAAAGCAAAAAACAAAAAATGAATATCTGTCTAAGTACATCAGACTCTTCATAAGTTTTTTTGTGATATAGTAGCATAAAAATCTAATAAAAATGCAAAATACTTTCTTGGTTTCTAAAATGTTTCTAAAACCATCAAAATAAGAAGAGGAATGGATTTCTTTTTAAATTGAAAATACTAGAGAAGTGACAGGGCATCTGGTAGAAATATTAAAACTTTAAGGTTTTTATTTGTCACTATCTAAATGTCAGATAAACACCTCACGAAGTACATGTCAGTCCCACTCAGTGTTCATGGCTGTCTGGTTCTCCTGTAATATTATTTTCAATCTTTTAAACGATAAATGGCTGTGCTCTTTATAAAGAGTGAACCGAAAATAAATAGAAGTCAATGCAGTTACTCCACCTTTTATGCTGTTGTAAGTCTCCTTCATTGTTTCACAGTGCTATCTTCTCTATCATTTTAAAACATTTACCTAGATTTAACACCTTTATAAACGCAATCTATCCTTTTGAACCTTTTTTGCAAGATAAATACTGTAGGTTCACTCCAACATAACAAGCTGCAACATTTCCATAACATGGTGCTCATTTTAAAGAATGCCAGTCTAAACTACCTGCAGCAAAAACAAGTCTTTCAGGAAACAGATCTGCCTTCTCCTCTGTCATTAGCTTTACTAAAAAGTGTAATTATTCAAAAAAAAAAAAAAAACCTTTTTTAATCTCTGTGAGCAAGTCCAGCAGATAGACTATCTGAGAAAGGTGGCAGACTTTTAATTGTATTTTTCAAATGTCTCCAAAAGGGCACTTTGAAAGGTATACCTCCAATGAAGACTATCCCAACAAACAGATTGTGCAAACATTAACCGTTAAATAGTATACAGTGCCCCCGAAGAAGCAAAAAGGGGGCTGTCAGCAAAAGCAAAGCCATTCCGGTGTCGCAGGTGGTTTACAAGTTTTCTGCGTTGGGAGTGCAGGCAGCCATGAAGTTCAGAGCTGTGCGGACACCAGGGGCCACCAGAGAATTCTATAGTCAGGTTCCTCCATAACTAAAGAGGACTGTCGAACTCCAGAAGTAAGGTGAATGGGAGGGTGTGTTCAATTCATTGGAGGTAAGAAAGTGGGGATGTCATCCCACTGGAGAGACAGTGGCAAAACCTGCATAGCGTAGAATACTCAAGGCAGACACAACAAGTGTACAGAATCATGTTTAGAGAAAATATTATCACCTTTTTATTTATTTCCTTGACTAAAAAGAAATGATAAACCATCATCTGAAGGTTTAATGGCAACAATATGATGTATAATTACTTAGAAATTTAGATCTTGTGAATTCTTTATTATCTGCCTGTAAAATTACCAAAAAAATTTTTAATGAAAATGTAAGTTAAAGAAATCAATAAACTTTGAAATACACTTAGGAGTCTATTTATGGAGAAATATGATCTGAGGGAACATTCCACTTATAAAACTGACTATAAAAATTTAGACCTAACATCACAAGAACATAAAAAACTTGACAAATTAGAAGAGACCATTCAGTGCATCAAGTCCATTTGTTTAGCTAATGGCTAAGCTGTTCCAGTACCTCATTCAGATTCTTCTTAAAGGTTATCAAGGTTTTATCTTCAACAACATGTCTCGGTAGTCTGCTCCAGATTCCCACAACTCTTTGCGTAAAAAAAGTGCTTCATAGCTACAGTCTTATATGCAGTTCTTCTTAATTTCCATTGATGTTTTTGAGTACATACTTCGCTATTTAGTTGAAATAATTCCACTGGATCTATTTAATCCATGCCTTTGAGAATTTTGAAGATCCGTCTAGGTCCCTATGTAGCCTCCTCTATTGGGAGTCTGTCAGACTTGACCAGAGGGGACTGGGCGGTCTCTTGGTCTGGAATCCCTACAGATTTTATGTTTTTTCTCCAGCCGTCTGGAGTTTTTTTTTTTTCCACCCTGGCCATCGGACCTTACTTATTCTATGTTAATTAATGTTGACTTATATTTATTTTTTATTGTGTCTTCTATTTTTCTATTCTTCATTTTGTAAAGCACTTTGAGCTACATTTTTTTTTGTATGAAAATGTGCTATATAAATAAATGTTGTTGTTGTTGTGTCAGAGTAAGACATGTCCATAAGTTCCGGCATGCACTTGGTTACACTCTTCTACACAATTTCAAGTGTTTCTATGTCTTTTTTGTAGCATGGTGACCAAAACTGCACACAATACACCAGGTGTGGTCTCACTAGCACATTATATAGCCTAAACAGGTTAAATGAAACCACAAGTATTGCCATGTAGTACCAAAACTTGTGGGACTGCAGAAAACCTCACACATACTGCACATGAGGAGAACAAAGATTTGACAGGGGAGCTGTGAGATAGCAGTGTTAACCACTGGGCCAAAATGTGAAACTATTTTTGATTGCTACAAATTAAACATTGTATTGATTTTAGAGTTACAATGCATTTGAGGAAGACATTGAGCCTGATTCGTGGATTAAGTGTAAATCTACAATGTCACATGTTTATGAAACCCTCATTAATGTAAGAATAATTAAGAGTAAAAAAGGACCAAATACACAATGCTGCTAGAAGGTCAAAGGAAACAGCCCAAGACCAGCCAAAGTGTGGAGTGGAAGCAACGTGATGCTGTCCCCATAACTGCCCTTAACAAGCATTCACTAGAAAGTCACCGAAAGTCACTGCATATTTATGAGGCATGCTGTACTTAGCTTTGATATGGTTTAACTGGGGCAAAAATTGTTTCAACAAAACCATTTAGTCAGCATCATCGGTTTCTACTTCTTTTTTTGGAAATAAAAAATTATGCATCTAAGAGTGAATCCCACTTTCTGTGTTTATTTTTTGGCTATGGAAACTTTAGTAATTTGGATTTATTTTTCTTTGATGTGATATAATTTATTAATCCCCAAGTAGAAACTCATAACCTTTCGGTGTCAGAGCACATGGTCAGCCATTGTGAAGCACCTCAGAGCAATTTTCAGGTTAGTAGCCTTGCTTCAAGGGTTCAACAGAGTGGCTCCCCGTGGAACACTGAGGATCAGGAGGCAGGGACACAGGCCAGGATTGAAGAATGTCTGCACCTGTTGGTGGATGTCTGTCTGTGCTGTGAGGTCTGAGTAGGACACGCTGGAAAGGCATCAATTTTTAAAGGGAAGCACTAAAGATTGAGAATTTTAAAGAAGACTGCTGCCTGAATTTTAACCTCATTTTAGTGGATTTGTTTATTTGATCATTTTAACCACCAATAACACCGTGATCTTTTTATGGATTATTTATTAACTTTTGAGCACTGCACTTTTTAAACACTTGTTTTTGTTGAGTTAATAATCAAAGCACTTAAGAACTTTTCACCATCCCTTGGTGTGTTTTGTCCTCATCTGCTACACTCATCTCGGTTACAGTACTGAAGGTGTCGGGTTCAAGAGGCTCCCATTATAGACGAGAGAGCAAGGAGCCGACCTGCACCATCACATGCAATTACAGGATCCTGCACAAACAAGAAGCCCCATCCTGGTTATGCATCAGCAAGCAAAGTCAGTTAAACTTAGTGCTGGCAGACTGGTTGCTCTGAGGCTAAGGATCTGCACTAGTATCTGGAAGGTTGCAGGTTTGAATCCCCATTACTGCAAAAACAGATTTTACTCTGTTTGAGCAAGGCCCTTAATCTGCAATTGTTCCAGAGGTGCTGTACAATGGATGACCCTGCGCTCTGACCCCAAGGGGTATGCGAAAACTAACAAATTCCTAATAAAAGAAACTGTATAAGGCAAAATAGTGGGGCTTTTTGCTAGCATTTCATTTTAGTAGTTGTGCTCTCTCCAGCAAACACACAGATAAGACAAGCCATATTCACTGGAAGAGCATATTTTGATTGTGGATTATGTTCATACTAGCTCCTTCAAGCCGACTCGTGGGAGATGTATAGAACAACATCCTATTTCAAGAGCTCCTTTACTTGGTGAAAAAAGTGATGTATTACTGGTTATATGATGCAAGGCCTGAGGTCTGCTTACAAGAACAGGTTACGATGAAAGGGACTTTACACTGCTGCCAGTGAATATCATTTCAAGTGAAGTCCTAGTCAGGAAGATTCTTTAATAATAAAATACCTTTTCATGGTAACATTGCTCCAGGGTGCTGTACAATGGCTGACCCAGCGCTCTGACCCCAAAAGGTCAAGGGAAAAGACAATTTCCCCTCAGGATTAATACAGTATACCAAAAAAAGAAATGCATTCTTTTATTACGAATACAACTCTTAATAGATTTATGTGTACAGTCATTATTGTCATGTGTACAGTTAATCAAGACTTTGCCACTCCCTGGCACCAAGATTAGCAAGTACAAATACCTTGCCTTGTAGGCTCCCCTGACTTCTGTAAAAGATCTTTCAAAAATGGCACTGCAGCTGCAAGGACACAGTACCCACCCTTCTCACATTCCCAGGTAATGACATTGACACTAAGACTTGGCTATTTTTTCAGCACCATCCTTTACATATAAACCATGGTCATGTTTTTGTGTAAATTAATTGCACTTTATATACATCTTAAAAGTATGTATACATGTTAAAAAATAAAAACTATGTGAATAATTTTTCAAAAATGGGTTTGCAAACATCCTGTGCTTCATTAATACACAGTATAGTTAGCCTGTTAGAAGGCCAGGTCAAGGCGAAGAAGCACTGTGTCACGATGAGGTGTAAGCTCCACTCTACAGTGTTTGTTTCCGTCCTGGAGGGGTGTTTACCACAATGTTAACACCCACCACTATGCGCATGGGAGGTCAGTCCAACTCAGTCAAGTGGCTAAGGCATTTGAGAGGCTTTTTGAAGAATTCCTATAGAATTCCAAATACAGTCGATTCCGGTTAATTGGACCACCAGTTAATCAGACTAGCCGCTTATTCGGACCGAATCCTAAAGAACTGAAACAGATCATATTACATAAGCCTTGTTCATATTACACAAGCCAGATCATATTACATAAGATTGTTCGCTTATTTGGACCAAGATTCTGTTTAATCGGGCCAAAAAACGTGACAGAGAATAAGAAAAAGTAGCCACAAGTCTCCCGCGGAAAGCAGATGTAAAGAGGGTCAGCAACATCGGGAGGATCCCTGGGCTCCCCAGGAGAATTTATGCTTTTATCAAAGGTCAAGAAGTCGGAAAATTTGTACCAAGTGCAAACCAATGGGGGTGAACATGCCTGCCGTTTCTTTCCTAAAACCGACCGCCCAGTAGCCGGTGACATGGTGTCGAGCGTAAACAAGTGCAGTGCGTAAACAGAATGCGTCAGATCACACTAGACAAGTTCTTCAAACGTTGACTGGAATTTGGTAATGTAACCTTTTTTATTGTGCTTCGCATGCTGAGTGTCGTGTAGATCGTTTCGAAGAATTTATAGATTTCTTTTTCAATAAACAATGTTGTAAGCAACAGTACATGTACATGTATGTGGTTCTTGTTTGTACGTTCGCCATACGCGTATGCAGCACAATAAAAGTCATAATGACATTTTAATATGTTCCTTATAGCACACCCCATCTTGGTTGCACATGTTTAGAGAATGTTCGTGTAATCGGACCAGCCGGTTATTAGGACCAAAATGATCACGTCCCAATGTGGTCCGATTAACAGGAATCGACTGTACTGACTTATGTTATACTGCTGTAATACACATGGTGGGCATATTCTCTGACTCATGTCATATTTGAATGTTTTGACTGTGTAAACAGTTCTTAGATTCATTAGCACTAACCATATTATCTAAGTAAAGACTGGGAGAGATGTATTGACTTCTAAATATCTGCCGGAACAAGCACTAGTGTAGTGTAGTTTTAACAGATGTCTTTCATCCCTCAATCACAAACTTATAAGACCTGAGACATCTCTGGAAATCAGGACATCTTCGGATGCTCTGCTCATTGACAACTTAAATAACTAAAATAACAAATAAATTGACTACTGAGTACATGCTGTGTCAAAACTGCATATCTTTGTCCTGTTATGGAGTGATGTCCCATCCAGGGATGTTTCCTATGTTGATTCATTGCTGGGACAGGCTCAACACCCCGCACAAGGCCATAAATGGGGTAAAGTGGGTTTAGTAAATGGACTGATTAATTTTACTTTACCAGCACAATTAATTTTAAAGAAAAAAGGGGAATCCCTTGATGATAATCAACTTATTGGCTCCAATGATCAGTGTTGTCGGTTCAAGGGGAACTTTAACATATTGAGCAACAAACCACCTTCAAATAAAAGCTCATTTGGAGGTACAAGTCAAACTCTGAAAGATTTTCCAAAATATTAAACAGAAGAAAACCCAAATAGCTTTCAGTGTCTTTCTGCAACTGAATAATTTCATATATCTTAAGCTTTTCTTTTTCTATTTAAATTAAAATCTAGACATATCCGACTGGGCTATTTTTTTCCATTAACAGCTTTTGTTATACTTGAAATTGATTTTACATTCAATCTACAAGTCTGCCCAAAGTCACCCATTGTGTCACCCCAAACCATTAATATAACTAGCTACACTGATAACTGCTTCTGTCAGCACATTGCAAAGACGGCATATCGAATTGTGTTTTCAAGGAAATTCAATGTGCAATGGGAATGGCTCAAAAACAGATCATTATATTCTGAAGACGTCAGCAGGCCAATAAGAGCCTTTTTTGCCAAAGGTATTTAGATGAAAGGCCATTACCTTTGCAGCTTCAGTACATTTTTTTCAGATCATGATGCAGATAAAAGAACAAAATAATATTATTAAATAAACAAGCCAGGTATTTCACACTTTCCTGTAGACTGTCACCAAAGGACTGGCCAGATAATGAGCCCACCCAACTTGTTTTAAAATTAGAGTTACGAGGAGTCGAAGTCCATCCCCAAAGCATAAGGCAAATGTATCTTTCCATTTTCTAAGTGTACCGTTGTGAGTGCTGGTGCCTCTCCAAGCACTTTCAGGCACCAGTCAAGGCTCATTCAAGGATGAGATGCCAGCACACTGAAGGATCAGATTCAAGAATACACACCCGTACTGACTCAAGTACTTCCTAGATGGAAACATGGAAGCACTTCTTCATATAAGGAGTCTGTTAAAAATGATTGTGGAACACATTCAGACAACCTTGACATTAGCTAACCCAGTAAGCTTGATGGAATAAAAGGCCTACTCTAGCCTCTAAAGATTCATATACAGTGGAACCTCGGGTCACGACCATAATTCGTTCCACAACTCTGGTCGTAACACAAAGTAATTCCCCCCAATAGGATTCTATGTAAATACAATTAATTCGTTCCAGACCGTATGAACTATATTTAAATATATTTTCTTTAAAGATTTTTAAGCACAAAAATAGTTAATTATACCATAGAATGCACAGTGTAATAGTAAACTAAATGTAAAAACATTGAATAACACTGAGACAAACACCCAGGCTCCCTGCTCAGCAGCTCGCTCGCTCTGGCTTTTTCCTCCTGCTTCCTGCCTTCTCCTGCAACCTCCCGTTCGACTCGCGCTTCTATTTATGAAGAAGCATGGTAATCGTGGCAATCAGAAGCTCCTGGGAACAATTACGGATGCGGACCACTTCTCACCTGTGCACTTAGGTGAGAATTGCCCACATCATGAACTCCTCAGGAACCGCTTCGGCCACACACCACCATGCCTCCTTGCGTGATTATTTATTAAAACAGGCCTTTTTGACAGGAGTTGTGGACCCGCTATACCACAGGAGGAAGCTGGGTTGAGAGGAGGTTACAGTTTTGAGGGAGAGTCCCTCTGCGTGATGCACCGAGAACAATGTACAGTACAGGGAGAGATTGAACACGTGCAGAAATCATCGGCACGTATGAACCGGAAGGGAAACTGGCTTGTTCGTCACCTGAGTGCGTGGTCATGAACAGATGCAAAAGTTTGGCGAACTTTTTGGTTGTAACCCGATTTGTACGTGTTCAGAGACGTTCGTGAACAGAGGTTCCACTGTACCGGTATTCTATTTTTTGATACTTTTTTAATGTGGTATTTCAATAGCTATTTCTTTAAGAATAAAAATCAGGTAAGCACATATATTGATGCATTATATAGTGTACATTCTCTCTCACAGCTATTATTATGCTATTAATTTACATGGCAGCACATAGCCATTCACTAGTTAGCTATCTAAGTCGAGTCTGCACATTCTCCGGCTTCCCTTCATTAACAGACAAGTTTGTTACATGGATTATTGTCAATATTGGTCCTAAATGAGTGAGGAGGTTCATGGGCCATATAATGGACCTAAGGGACATTCGGGTCTCAATTCATTTCAATTTAAATTGTTATTGTAGTAAAGAGGGAAATGAGGTTTGTCACCTGCTTATGTTTGAGAAACTGTTATATCAGGGAGCTGACAATAACAAAACCATCAAACAGAACATTATACAAAGAAAAAACAAGGTGGACAAGATAAACATAGCAGGATATCACAATAGACTTGGTGCATATAAAAAGGAAAACTGCTCATTTCTAAGAATGATAATTACTAGAGCAAAAATCAGGAGTGGTCTCTGGATATAAGTGGAGTAAACCGTAAAACAATGATTATATTTTTACATTATGTACATTAAAGAACCATCGACAACAAATCAAATAAAACTTATTATATATTGGACATTATAAAAGTAAAGTTGAATAAATTGGACTGTATGAATAAAAGGTAAAGTACCACTTCCAGTTAACGGAAATAGCCCAAAAGTTGATAGAAATCTACATTTTGTATCTAATATCTATTTGTCTAATACTTGCATGTAAAATTTGGTTGACCTATGTGAAACTGTGTTTACATACACACACACACAGACATAATTCCAAAAATGGTGTTTTTGGACGATTACAATACTTTCCCTATACTTCATATATGAGAAAGTAAACAGTTAGGCCTGCAAATGTTAATGTAAAACTTTTACTGGGAAAATCAAAAGAAGCTGAGATGAAGCAATGTTCAAACTCGCTTCTTTTTATCCTTGGCAACTTAAGCCTTTGAAATGGGACTCTGAATATAATGGGCAAGTACTTTCCGGTGGGATACACTCAAGATTGGTTCCTGCCTTGTAACCGGTGCAGATGGGATAAGCTTAAGTCTCCCATCAATATGAAATAAGATAAGCGAGACCAATAAAAGGTTAACTGAATGGTTATTCTGTGCTCTACAATCTGCTGTGAGAACTGATCTCAGCGTTGAGTTGATCCTTCCACATTACACTGCCTTCTAGACTTGTGCGCTCCAATCTAAATAAGCAGGAACAGGCGTGAAATGAAGTTCATAGTGCACAGCCCTTCAGACAGAAGTCAACAAAAAAATCACCAAAAAATGAAACTCCAACCAAAAAGCCAGGCAACCAGCACTAAAAGATTTTAGGCCAAACACCACACCATGGTAAATGAACACTACTCAAGCCTAAGTGTCACCCGTCACTTCTGTTTTGAAAGGATGGTGACATCACTCACACAGTGAGGCTCAACATTACAGACCATGTGGGAAGAATGAAGGGCCATGGACACAGCGAGACAGGCAGAAGGTGGAGAAATGCAACCACAAGTCAGAAATGCAGAATGATAACATAGGAAAAGAAGCAGAATTTATGGCTATTTTAGTCTGCTTAAAATGAGAAATTAGCCCTGAAGTAGAAATTGGCACCACATTTTATGGCTTCAGCACTGCAGTGAGTAAAAATCAAATTTGCAATACTATCCACCACATAAATCTCTAAATTACACCACCAAAGGTAATGGCAAATTAAGGCTCAAGACTCAAAAATGTATTGATTTAGTCTTTCGCCTCACATTCAATAGACTTTTAACTTTGTTAAGGTGGACAGTTTAGGAAAGGAAGGTAGCTGAAGCCTCCTGGGACTCTAGCCCTTTACTGTTTCTTGATTTGTTTTTATTTTATGAGAGACAAGCTACATTTTTTAAACAGCACCTTCCCAGAGTGAGCACCATCCTAACTTCAGATGTTCAGTATAGTAACTTCCATTTTTGTTTTTTAATCAGCTGGTCCAGTGGTAGGTCAAGAGACTTATTCAGATATAGAAATGAGGACTGAGTGGGCAGCGTCACTCTTTAAAGTCCAGTGCTTTACCACTACACCATACCCTGATGTTCTGATTTTCTGCACTTGAGAAAAGGTTACGTAAAAGGTATGTTGGAGCAGATGTGAGCTTATGGGTATTTAGCCACTGATGTCACTCATGTTATGGTTATAATTGATATATCCTGTTAGTTTGTTTTTACTTAATAAAAAGTTGATTACAAAGGAGAACATCAAGGCCCCTAGAGCACTGCAGGTTGGGCTGATGCCTATTAGCCCGTAGGAGAACTGGCAAACAAAGCTCCATCATGCACTGCTAGGGACTTTTCTTTCTCAAAATACTGTAAGCAAATCAAAGACATGACAAATTTACTGTTCCACTCTGAACTTCCATGGGCTATTTCCTTAGAAAAAAACACTTGGCAGCAGTGCTCAAAACAAATCAAATTAATGAAATGAAGCTTAGTCAATGAAACAGGTCTGAGACAAGAAGTTTACCGTCTAAGGGTTTGCATATAGGGCTTGAGACCCTCTACCAAAGGCTTACAAGCTGTCCTTGAAATATAAAAGAAGTCGTATTCCAGCTGCTGCTTCACTGGGGGATCCTACGCAAATCATTTCACATCGCTCTCCTTCAATTACCAGAATATTACTGGTAATGTACTTTACTTGTAACTCTAATACCAAGGACTCCAGGATTGTGTCCTTCATGAAAGGATGAAGCAAAAATCAGGTTGGACTGTCCACACAGGGGGCTGCTACAAATTCTGAAGATAATGTCATCAGAATTCTAAAAAGCCTGTCCTACACAATCAATACTGTGTTTATTGTGCTGTTACGAGGTGGACCTTAGTACTTAATGAGACACAACAGAAAAGCTGCCATTGGCACATGCACTATTATACACAAATGGAATTCCACTCTTGGAATTAATACCAGAGGAAACAGTCAGTTATTCCATATTTATTTCAAGTGTTAAGATTTTTGTCCTATAGATGAGTAACAAATTGATTGTTCATTAGACCCATTCATGAACCAGAAACAGAGAACTGGTATCTCTTCGTCTTTATTTCTTTTTCCCCCACTGCTGCCCCAGCTGAGCACACTGCAAAAACAAATAAAGGAACTTTGATTAGGCCAACACAAATGCTCAGACACGTGTTGCAAGTTTTCTCAGAAAGATTTAGACCAAGCAAAATAAAAGCGGAGATTGCATTAACTTCTATTGTAACTATTTAGAAATGTGCATAACTAATGTTGTAGTGATTTAATTTCAGAAGTAAGGCTAATGTAACCACACAGACTCTTTAAAGTTCATACATGATGTAGCTCAGGGCACTTGCTTGTTGGTTCAATCCACACCACTAGCTCATGGTGTCAAAGAAGAGTTAACTGCTAGTTAATAAATATGAGGACTACTGCACAGGAACAGAATGATGACAATGTCAAGTAGTAGACCTCAGTGTTACAATTATTTAAATCAAGAAGGAATACTAGGGAGGTCCTGGGCCTTAACATTCTTCACACACTGCAAGACTTAAAGCTGAGTCTTCAATACAGTTGCACTTCAGTGCTCCAGCTCATGTGGCATGAGAACGTACAGTATCTGAGAACAATCCATGATGACTTTGGTGCATGAATTCAGTGAACTAATTCTTTTTAAAGAAATACTACACTCCAAATAATATATTTTTATGCTACTTACTCCATACAGTTTGCAGTGGAGGCCAAAAAAGTGAAAGCATTTTGCATATTTTAAGCATACAAATGGATAACTGACATGTGGATTATGTTTTTTTCCCACTGCCTTATTTCACATAAATTGCCATTGGATAGGATGGGTCACCATGATGTTGCATTATATCAGAATTTTTTTTTCCTCGTGTATAAAAACATGAGATTAACATTTTTTCTCAGCCACCACTACAAACTACACAGAGTAAGTTAACATATTTAAAAAAAAAAAAATTGGGTGGAGTATTCTTGTAAGAGTTCACACGATACAATAATTACAAAGAGGGGAAAAGACATGCAAGATAAGCACAAAACCATTTTGCAACAGGAAATATATATTGCACAAGGCATTTTATGTATACTGTATATTCTTTGTATGTAAACTATATATATTAGGGGTTGGATTCAATTAAAAAAATTAATCACATAAATGTATGTAGTTATTGCAATTAATTACAACTAACATTAAAACACGTAATTATAAAATTAGGATATAAATCATGAAGTAAATACACACTGAATCACGAATTTAATGTAGAATCAACACAAAGGAATTTGAAAAAATAATGACATAGTTTAAATTTAAATAATGACCTTAAACCTGAACTTTTAACAAATACTACTTGAGCAAGTACAACCGGAATTTGAATGCCATTCTAAAAGGCAAATTGAAAAGAAAGCATCACGTAAACAAGGGCAATGTGTTAATTCTCAAATTGGAATAGTATATAAGACAAAGACATGTCACAGTAAAAATGAAATGATCAAAACGACTGTTGACTTTGAATGCACTGCTGAAGACTGATTGAACTGAAAGAATAAACATCTCTTAAATGGGCATACATTATAATTTGTGTTAAAACTCCATAAATACTGTCCTCAATTGTTCATCAACACAACAACTTGATAATTACATTCTTATACATGTGTTTTTCAACTGGTGTGCCATGGAAATAACAGTGCAGTGCCCCAGGTCCTGAAATGAGAAAGACACGCTCACTAGCTGGTCGAGACCTGCCAAAAAGGAGGGACTACCAAGATAAGCTGACATAAAAGAAGTTCTGTGATCACCTTAACTTTAATCGCACTCAAACTTGTCTAACCCCTCTATACTGTCTTCTAAAGGTGCAACAAGGTGCTGGAGACATTTCTCAGAGTTTTTGGTCTATATTGATATGATAGCACTATGCACAGTTGCTGTAGATTTGTCGGCTACACTTCCACGATGAAAATCTTCCATTCCACCACATCCCAAAGGTGCTCTATTGGATTGAAATTTGGTGACTGTGGAGGTCATTTGACTACAGTGAACTCATTGTCACGTTCAAGAAACCAGTTTAAGATGATTTGAGCTTTATGACAAGGTGTGTTATCCTGCTGGAAGCAGCCATCATAAGATAAGTACACTGCAGTCATAAAGGGATGGACATAGTCAGCAACAATACTCAGGTAGGCTGTGGCATTTAAATGATGCTCAAATAGCCATCCCTCGTAGCTCCGCCCATGTAGTAGTGAAACAGAACAAACTTTTAAAAATCAATAAACAAACAGGTATCGCTAGCTAAGTGCACTGTAAAAAAGAAATCTTGCATGTGTGAAAAATAACAATAAAAATAGCTAACTATACGCAAAATAATCATTACTTTAATTAATAAAAATGGGTTTTACCCTTTTTATTGATTACTTAATTCTAATTCAATAAAAACTTAATAATGTTAACTTATTATTTTTCTTAAAATGTAAACATTTTTTATAACTTATTCTAAGTAAAAAAAACTATACTATGAATTGAGCACATTTAAGTTAAATTTAATGACACAGCACTTCCTCTCACATCAAAATGTAATGACATGGCACTTCCTCTCACATCGATTTCTTGGTCTTTACAACAACGCATTAAGCTGCAACACTTATCCATAAAAAGAGCTATTTTACTACGAATATGTAAGTATAAAGCATATTAATTCCGTAATGAATAACTACCATTTCATTTCATATAGTTACAAACGTAAGCATTTGTTGTTTTCACGAAACCTTTCCCTTCAATTGGGCAACATGACGTCTTTCTAACAACCTACCTCGTCGGTTTGCTTTAAAAAGCAAGCACATTTCTCGGATAGTTACGTATGTTCATTTTTTTATCATTTAAAATTTTTATTTTACATAGATTAAGAAAATGACACCTTGAGATAAGTTTGAGAGCGCTATGGCGTTTGTCCTAAACTACGACCTGTAATCAACATAAAAAGACGTTTGCCCAACCGTCATGGTATTATTTGACATCTTATTTAATTAGTGTTCTACATAGGTAATGTATTTTCTGGTTAATTTTTAACACTTTGATTTATTAAATGATGTTTAATTTCCTACGTCCTATTTTATTTCAGGATTTTCGCTATCGCATACTGAAAAGTAGTGGAAAAGGCGGCCATTCATTTAAGCAGATATGTTGGCGTAAATGCAGGAAGTGTTTGAAGAGCACCATCTGCCTCAGGATTTCACTCTTTCACTCTCTATATTTCCTTCCTGTTTACCACTCATTCCTGGGACATTATTTGATTGAGGTATACTTTTTGAAGAAAGTTTAAAAAAAGAAAAGAAATTTTTCATTGACATTTAAATGTCAGTAATTCAATAAAAATTATCCTCAGACATTTGATTTGATTTTCCTTTGAAAGTATAACTCCGTTGCTGTGACTATCTGTGTATGTTCAAATAAATAAAGATATATGGAATTTTAGCATTCAAATGAAAATTGGAGTAAAATAAAACCATTTTTGCCACTACTTATATTTAATCAAGCTCAGTTATTTTAGGTAAATTTGAGTAAATTAATCAAAAATATTGCTTACAATTTGTTGCCTTATTTATTTTTTTTAAGTACTTTTAATGCATTATTTTTTATAGTGTGGAGGCAAGGTCCGCTGCAAAATATGGCCAGAGGTAAAGTGATTCAAACGGAGGCAGGCACGTGAGTGATGAGGGCCCCGCCTGGCTCCCCACTCTTGATGTCACACTTCCCCCTCCCAGGGAGGACCCGGGAAGCGAACCTAGGTCTCCAAACTGCGAGGCAGCAGCGCTACCACTGCGCCACCGTGACGCTTTTATATATATATATATATATATATGAATGACACAGAGAGAGAGAAAATATAAGAACTTGAAATAAGAACAGACATTGAATAAGGTAAGGAAAAAGGATACAGGACGGTCGTTTGGTGCACTGACCAGCATTACACTGGGTTTAAAACAGCACAGTTGCCAGGCCAATTCCTGCCTTGAGCTCTGAGCAAGTTAATTAAGATACTTTTGCTATGACTATGAGTCCCAAACCAACAAAGTCCTAAAAGCACTTCAAAAAATGCCCACTAGAGGAGGAAATCCTGTCAAAAGCCCCAGCAGGACACAAAAAGGGGCATCATAGAATATTTGCAAAGAAAATGAGACATTCTTTACAAAATTTGCTCTTTAATAAAAATGAATCTCCATGGAGCAAATAGAAAAAGAATTTGTCAAAAACAATAAGAAAGTAAAAAGAGCCAAAAGTCCAAAAACAAAAACCTCAAGAATAGTTCAAATACAGAGCAAAATGCCAAAAGTAGCTCAGAGAGCTCTCATAGGATGGGAAGCCCATGGCTCAAGGATCATTATAATTTCCTTCTGAACCAAGAAGAAGAAGATAAACATGAACATCGTACAGTGCTATGTGATTACCAACGACAGTGAGATGGCAGACAAACACCAGTTCTACAACAGACTGCAGTCCATCATTGAGAAGTACCCAGAGAGAGACGTTATCATCCTGATGGGAGATTTCAAAGATCAGAAAAGACAACACATGGGAGGCCATGGATTAAGGGACATGAATGAGATAATGGTGAGAGGCTGGCAGACCTGTGTGCACTGAACAACTTTGTCTTTGGTGACATTTTTTTCCCCACATGAACATCCACAAAGCCACTTGGGGAACGCCGGATCACATAACTGAGAACCAGATTGATCACATCTGCATCAGTGCAAAGTTCAGAAGATCAATGCAGGATGTGAGAGTAAAGAGTAAGCGTCCATGGCTTTGGATCAACCCCTTATTGTGGCCAAGCTGAAGCAAAACTGGATGATGGCACGCACAGCATGACATAAGTATAACACAGCTCTCTTGAGATAGATTAGCAAGCTGGAAGAATTCAGAGCCACACTCAGCAACAAGTTTCAATTACTACTAGACCTACTGGAAGAAGAGGAGAATACTCTGGAGAATAAATGGAAAGAGTTAGAAGAGACAGTAATGTCAACATGTCAGGAAGTGCTTGGCCCCAAGAAGTACCAAGCGCAAAGAGTGGATCTCAGTGGACAGGTAATGCAAGGTCCAGGAGAGTAAAGTAAAGAGGATGGTGATAAACAACAGCTGGACAAGAGCAGAGAAGGTCAAAGCACAAGCAGAACACACAGAAGAAAACAGGCAAGCAAAGAAGAGCATCAGAACAGACAAGCTAAAATATATAGAGGACCTGGAAATAGCAGGAAAGTACAACAAACCAGAGTGACCTGTGAGAGACAAAGAGGGAAGACCGATCATGGGTGATGAGCAACAGAAGAATAGATGGATGGAACACTTCAAAGAACTTTCTAATATGCCAGCTCCACAAAAAACACCAGACATCGAATAGGCTGACGTGGACCTGCCTATAGATTGCAACACACCAACTAGAGAAGAAACTAGGAAGGCAGAGCCAGATTAAATTCCTGCAGAGGCACTGTAGTGAGAGATAGAGACTATAGTGGAGATGCTTCTGTCACTGTTGAAGAAGATCTGGGAAGAGGAACAACTGCCAGCAGACTGCAATCTTATTAAGATTGCAAAGAAAGGTGACCTTAGCAACTGCACCAATTATAGAGGGATCACACTGTTGTAGGTAAGAGGAAAAGTGCTCAACAGAGTTATTTTGAACAGGATGAGGGACCAAGTTGACACCAAACTTTAAGACCAAGAAACTGGATTTCGCAAGGATAGATCCTGCACAGACCAGACTGCAATGCTGCACATCATCATTAAGCAGTCGATAGAGTGGAACCTGTCCCTGTACATCAACATTGTTGACTACGAGAAAGCCTTTGAAAGCGTGGACAGGGTGACCCTCTGGAAGCTTCTCAGACATTATGGTGTACTGGCCAAGATCGTCACTGTCATAAGAAGCTCATATGAGGGACTGAACTACAAAGTGGTCCACGGCGGGCATCTCACAGAGGCATTTGAAGTGAGGACCAGAGTCAGACATGTCTGTCTACTCTCGCCATTTCCCTTTCTATTGGTGCTTGACTAGATCATGAAGACCACCACAGCACAGAGAGGACAGTGGACACCTTGTACACAATTGGACGAGTTAGTACTTCTGCTACACCCGCAACAGCAGATCCAGGAGAAGACTAACAACATAGCAGCCAACTCTGCGCAAGTGGGGCTCAGCATACAGAAGGGCAAGAGCAAGATCCTCAAAATAAACACAGTCAGCACTAACCTGGTCAGGCTGGATGGTGAAGCACTACAGGAGGTGGATTGCTTTACTTACTTGGGCAGTGTCATTGACAAGTAGGAGAGCACATACACCATCATGAGATCATGAATCAGGAAAGCATGAGCAGCAGACGTGGAACTGTCGAATATCTGGAGTTCCCAGGAAATGCCAATCAACACCAAAGTCAAACTCTTCAACACCAAAATTAAGGAAGTCCTTCTATACAGAGCAGAGATATAGAGAACAACAGATGCCACCATCAAGAACCTGCAGGTTTTTATTAACAGCAGCCTGCAAAAGATTGTCCACAAATCCACTAGCCAGACACCATAAGCAACTGCGATGGCAGAGAACAAACCAGCTGCCAATAGAAGAAATTAAGAAAAGGCGTTGGGGCTGGATAAGACACATCCTATGAAAGACTGCAAGTAATATCACCAGACAAGCCCTAACATGGAATCCCCAGAGAAAGCGTAAAAGGGACCGACCAAAGAAAACCTGGTGCCGGTATTTGGAGGCAGATATCAAGACCATGGGGATGACTTGGAACCAGCTGGAGAGAAAGGCCCAGGGTAGAGATGCTTGGTGATCCCTTGGTGGCCTATGCCCTAGGACGGGTAGTAGGTGAAAGTGACAGGCAGTTCCTGGTGGTGACTGGCTGGTGGACCACCATAAAACACATGAAATATAACAAAGGGAGCTTACATACACTGACAAAATCAAAAATAAAAAATAATCAACATAAAGGAATCAAGAATGATCAAAAGAGACAAAAAACATGAATCTGAACCTGAGATATAACAGCTTGTACTTCAATTGAGAAAACATAAAATATTGAATCATAATTTATTGTAAAGTATTCTCTACAGTACATTGGATAAAGGCATTTGAAAATATATAAAAACAATAATTCATCCATTGCCTACACAAACCTGCTTAATTATAATATTCATTGTAAAAATCACGTCCGGCACTATTCAACTCAATGTCATTATTGAGTACCTCAGAGTACAATGAAGAATGTTTACTGCTAGTCCCACTGGTGCAGAAACATCAAAACATAAAGCAACAATACAGTGTAACTCCATGGTGTGTTTTTGTCAAATCACTAAAGAAAGCAATGGAAATAAATATCAATATAAATGCAACAGTATCAAATTAACTAAAGTAATGGAAAGGAATGCACTGTCAATCACTCTAGTTTAATTGTAATATTTTCTTTAGAATATTTACATTTTTATTACAATTCAAATTACTTCTTGTTCTTCCCAAAGGAATGATTTACCTCATTTGCAGCATATTAAAACAAATATTAATTTTATAAAATTCTTCATTATTTTCTGGTTGCTTGTTTAACTTAGAATTTGAGTATCTTAAAATATTTATGTTTATAATAGACAAAATTCAGTGCAGTGCTTTATATCTTAGTTTGACTTATTAGTTCTTCGTCTGTTTAGATGAAATGTAACATAACACTCTCAAAACAATTCAAATCATGGTTGTAAGGGCCAAAGCCCACCCTAGCAGCACTGGACACAAAACATGGACCAACCCTGGACAAGGTGCCAGTTCATCACGGATTTCTTCAATTTTTCCCTACGTTTTTTTTTCTTGTCTTCCTGGAGAGTCAAGGCTGGTTGACTGCCAAAAAAACAGGGTCTTTAAAAGCCCATTAAAGCATTCCTTGTGTGATAGTGTGCTATACAATAAATACATTGTTGTTGTTCACTCACATTGGACCAATTTGGAACTGGCAAATAACCAGAGGTGGGTAGTAATGAGTTACATTTACTCCATTACATTTACTTGAGTAACTTTTTAAAAAAAAATTGTACTTCTAAGAGTAGTTTTACTGCACCATACTTTTTAATTTTACTTGAGTACATTTGTGAAGAAGAAACACTACTCTTACTCTGCTACATTGGGCAACACTCAACTCGTTACTTTTTTTCCATTAGATACGTTATATTTTTGCCAGAGAGAAGCCGCCAGTGGATCTACTGCATGACTGTTTCAGAGACGTAGCAACAATAATCACAAGACTCTGTTTCACCAATCAGATGTAGCAACAATAATCACATGGCTTCGTTTCACAAATCCGACGTAGCCATGAAGTCACATGACCACACACAAACTGTGGCGGGCATAGACATAGAATTATTAAACGCCGCATGACCAGCAGCATCATACGACAATGTCGCTGTCATATTGCGAGTGGCACTGCTGTGGAGTGGAGTAATAGATAAAGATGCCTCACGCATGTGCTGCTTGGGATTGTACAAACCACTGTACGCTCCAAACCAGATCCTGGGGGATTACATTTCATAGGTAAGGCTGAACAATTGTTTTTGGTTATATTTGACCATTAGAAAGTCCCGTTTTATAATCTTATCTATAAGTTTTGAGGGTAGTTTTAAAATGTGTTATTGAATCGAGCTGAGAATTCCCGAGTTGAGGAGCACTATGAGAGACACTCGCGCTCCCATAGAACAAAGTTTGATGTGTGGTACAGAAAATAGAGCTGCAGAGGAGGATCTGAGTAAGCAAGAGGGAGAGTAAGTCTGTAGGAGATGAGCAAAACAGGGAGAAGCAAGGTTGTGGAGCGCTTTAAATGTTAAGAGCAGTATTTTGCATTGTATTCTGTAGTTAAAAGTGAGCTAGTGAAGTTGAAAGAGAATAGGTGTAATATGTTCAGTGAATTTAAAACAGCAGGTCATTATCCTGGCAGCAGAATTTTGAAGAAGTTGTAAGCGATGGATACGTTTTTGTGGGATGCCAGATAGAATAGCATTACAGTAAGGTGAGGTGACTCGGGCATTAACCAATACTTCAGTACTGTGTTGCGTAACAACAGGACGAAGTCTAGAAATGTTTCGGAGATGGAAGAAGGCAGTCCGAGAAATGTTACTTATATGGGAGGAATTATTTAATAATAATAATAATAATTTATTATTATTATTTAATAATTGACATTATTAGTGTATAAATGGATATAAATAATTGCATTTAAATGATTCGCCAAAATCTGTTGCATGTAAACGATACTGTTTTTTTTTTCATCAGAAAACCCGGTTTCCACGTCTACATGTATTAGTTTAAATGGCACTTTTGTCACTCGCAATATAGCAGATGCGCTGGCGTATCGTGTCAACTGGGCAACACAGTGAATGCGGCGTCTACCTATATATGTCTATGGTGGTGGCATAGCGGCACAAACTCCTCTCAGACAGCGGACAGGAAAAGAAAGAATACGTGAAAAATGACAGCCAACTCCTGCTGAAGCTTAACCATCACTTCACGGAGTGAAGAACAAGCACATTTTAACTAAACATGCACAGACACAGATAGTCAAGGTAAAGTGAGACTTCTTGTACGTGCACAAGCTGCCTTGTTCTAATGTTATTTTCTATCAGCTGTGCTATTTGGAGGGAAAGTGAATATGCAGTATTATACTGTCAGTGTACTTTATATCTTGTCACTGTAAGTAGTTTGCACTGTTCAAACATATATGTTACCTACTGTAGGTATTGGCTTCAAAAGCTTTGTTGTGAAAAACTGAGATTTGGAACTTTGTGTTAATTGTGCATCTTTATTTTGTAAATACGTTATTTATTTTTAAATAATTACAACGTTTCTAAAAAATAAATCATTATGATCAAACAGTTACTCAGTACTTGAGTAGTCTTTTCACCAAGTTCACCTTTTTTACTCTTACTTGAGTAATTTTTTGGATGACTACTTTTTACTTCTACTTGAGTAATATTATTTTGATGTAATGCTACTCTTACTTGAGTACAATATTTGGTTACCCTACCCACCTTTGCAAATAACATGCATATAGACCAATGTGCAATTCAAACAAAATAAATTGATGATATGTGTGTGAGTGTGTGCAGGCCCTACAATGTATGTCTTATCCATCCAGAGCTAGCTTCTAACTTTGCCCAGTGTTGTCGGGAAAGGCAACAATCTCATGTGGCCATAAACTAAATGAAACAGTTTAGATACCTGCATTTCTTTCTGCTTTAATTACTTGTTTTTTGCTAGTTGATAATATGCAAAAGCTTTTGCTGAAAAGTAAATGCAATAGGTCGGTAGGCAAGATTATTTTTTTTAATTATTTCACTTCTAGTCAGGAAAAAATACATTAACATGATGAATAAATGCAATATTCAGTGAAAAACTTAGTTTTCAGTGGTGGATTTCAAACAGCCACAGGTTGCCGGGTAGAGCAGTTATTAGCTCTGCTGCTTCCCAGATCCAGGGGTTTCGGTTTGATTGCCGGTGCTGTCATTGTGCAGGTTTGTGGTGCCCAGTACAATGGCACCGTTGCACAGTTTCAGAATATGGGCACATGGAACTGTAACTGAATGACCAGGGGATGGGAGAATAGAGAAAAATGATGACTGTTCCAAAAAACAGAATTCTGGTTTATTCCAGATGTGCCAATAACTATTTACACAAATATGCCTTGCAAACATGCACAGTTCAATGCAACATTAACACAAAATGGAAAAATAAGTGTAGGTGCTATATATATATATATATATATATATATATATATATATATATATACATATACATACAACAGTTACAGCAGCTCCAAAGCAAAAATTTACAAGAAAAGAAAATCCAACAAAAATAAACAAAAATCATTTTCTATCTTCTTCCTCTTCAAAAGACAGTTCAAGAAGGATGGACAAAAAAGTCAGCAACAAAAAAACTGGACAAAAAACCATACACAAAGACAATGATGAAAAAGTGAGCACCCACAAACACGGATTACTTCAACCCAAAAAGTATACACAAATCGGAAGTAAGCTGTCCTCACTAATATCTACAAACTTTAAACGCTCTACTCCCTGTGCTACATGATCAGCAAAAATAAGCATCTACTCACCAAAGACCGGTCAAAAGATGTGACCGTGGTGGTGTGGACTTCAGTTTTATACCACTACCACATTTGCATACCCAATTATTATTTACATCTTATGGGGATTCCCAATAGAAAACGATGTTGAGTCACACATACCATGTTCTCCTTTGATTAGATGCAGTGCCACTAATTTAAACTTTACTGTCCTTGTGTACGCACTTGTTTGTAACTATCTCATGCCAGCTGCTCGTTCACCTCTTCAAGTAGGTTTCACCTACTGTCTTCTCTCTGCTGGCAGCCTCTTACTCGCAGTGCTCAGCTCTTGCTTTCTTGCAATCACGTCAGGCACGTGCTTTACCATCAGGCCGCTTCCATTTGAAAGCAGATAAAATAATAGTATCGGACACGCACCTTTGTGTAGTGCCAGTTCAAACCCAGAGAATCTCTCTGACTCACAGGCCTTCGAGGGAGGAGGCAACTCCGAAGGTGAGGCACTAAACACTGGTGTGGCATTACCCCGTGTGAGGATGCGAGCTTGCTGCATGCTCCCATCATCTGTTCGGGAGCCCTTGAACTCAACACCGTCGGCAATGTCACCGATGAGCTCCACAGTGAGGCACAACAAATGAAGCAAGGGGTTGGTGTAAAAAAGTGCCAAGTGCTTTTATTAAAAATCAATAAACAAAACAATGTTCAAATAAATAGTGCAGTGCCTTCCAAAAAGTTAAATAAATAATCCATAAAACAAGTGCTGAAGTGGAGGTTAAAAACACCACAGAAAAAAAAACAATCCTTTAAAACGATGACGAGGTTAAAACAACGCTGGAAGTAGTCTTTACCTGGCGGCCCCTTTGCTTCTCCCATCTGGGCCCCGCAACAGGAGAGTCACCCTAGCTGCAGCTGACCTTCTCTACCTACTTCTACTGGTTGGTTCGCCTCAAACATCTCTGGCTCCGATAGGCTCCACCAAACAGCGACTTGGGATCCCCAACGACCAGAGCTCCTCATGCCGGGGAATCCACGTCCCAAGTCCCGACTCCCGCTGCATTCCCGGCCTTACGCGGCCAGCCATCCTTCACCGGTCACTCCAGCTCCTTGTTCGCTCAGCTGGAGCGACCACTTCCTTCTGCCCCACCGAGTATCAGCCAAACACCACTACTAGGGCTCACTGTCCAGCTGCTTGCCAGCCTGCGAACACACGTTTGCATTCGCTCTCGCCCTCTCCAGTTCTCTCTCCATACTGCTTCCTGTTTCCTGCAACCTCTGTCTCTTTTTCTTTTACCTCTCTTTCCTTTTTTTCTTCCTTCTTTCTTCCCCCCTTACAAACAGCAGCTCCTTGGAATAATTACGGATGCGGACGATTTCTCACCTGTGCACCGAGTTGAGAACCACCCACATCACGAATGCCTCAGGAACCGCTTCAGCCACACAACCACGCCCCCTCACTAAGCTGCGAGTGTGGTGACTATTTATTTAAAACTGGCCTTTTGACAGCAGCTGTGGACCAGCTATGCCACACTCCACCTCTGAGTTCTCACTCATTGAAGTGATGAAAACCACAATAAGCTAAAGACAGTTATAATAACCACTGCTTTAAAAGGGTCTACAGACTCAGTTCATCACAATGTTGAGTTTCATATTTCTCCCATTTAATCTCTTGCATTTCAAAGATGAGGACTGTGGAGTGACATAGTGCAAATGTATGTGTTAACATGCCCTGCCATGCACTTTTTGGTTCCTTTCTTGTACCTAATGTTGAGAATATGTCAGACTTCACAAAGACTATATAATGGATATTGAATCTACCCATCCATCTCTCCATTGTCTAATGACTTATCCAGTGTGGGTAAAAGGTTGATGGAACAAATTCGAACCAATGTGTTATAATCACTGCATGTTCTTTATTAGAATTGGTCCTAGCTTTGTTACTTCTTCTTCTGGCTGCTCCCGTTTCTGTCCTCTGTATCTTGTTCTGTTACACCCATCACTTGCATGTCCTCTCTCACCACATCCATAAACCTTCTCTTAGGCCTTCCTCTTTTTCTCTTGCCTGGCAGCTCTATCCTTAGCATTCTTCTACCAATATACTCCGCACCTCTCCTCTGCACATGTCCAAACCAGCGAAATCTCGCCTCTCTGACTTTGTCTCCCAACCGTCCAACTTGAGCTGACCCTGTAATGTACTCATTTCTAATTCTATCTATTCTTGTCACACCCAGCGCAAATCTTAGCATCTTTAACTCTGCTACCTCCAGCTCTGTCTCCTGCTTTATGGTCAGTGCCTACGCATATAACATAGCTGGTCTCAGTACCATCCTGTAGACCTTCCCTTTCACTTTTGCTTATATCTGTCTGTCAAAAATCACTCCTGACACTCTTCTCCACCCATTCCACTCTGCCTGCACTCTCTTTTTCAACTCTCTTCCACAATCCCCATTACTCTGTACTGTTGATCCCAAGTATTTAAACTCATCCATCTTTGTCAACTCTACTCCTTGCATCCTCACCATTCCACTGACCTCTCTCTCATTTACACACATGTATTCTTTCTTGTTCCTACTGACCTTCATTCTTCTCCACTCTAGAGCATATCTCCACCTCTCCAGGGTCTCCTCAACCTGCTCCCTACTATCGCTACAGATCACAATGTCATCAGCAAACATCATAGTACACAGGGACTCCTGTCTAATCTCGTCTGTCAACCTGTCCATCACCATTGCAAATAAGAAAGGGCTCAGAGCCGATTCCTGATGTAATTCCAACTCCACGTTAAATGCATCCGTCACTCCTACCGCAGACCTCACCATGGTCACACTTCCGTCGTACATATCCTGTACAACTCTTACATACTTCTCTGCCACTTCCGACTTCCTCATACAATACCACAGCTCCTTTTAAGGCACCCTGTCATATGCTTTATCCAGGTCCACAAAGACACAATGCAACTCATTCTGGCCTTCTCTATACTCCATCAAAACCCTCAGAGCAAACATCACATCTGTGGTGCTATTTCTTGGTGTGAAACCATACTGCTGCTCACTAATCATCACCTCACTTCTTAACCTAGCTTCCACTACTCGTTCCCTTAACCATGCTGTGGCTCATCAATTTTATCCCCCTGTAATTACTATAATTCTGCACATCTCCCTTATTCTTAAATATTGGCACCAGTACACTTCTTCTCCACTCCTCAGGCATCCTTTCACTTTCTAAGATTCCATTTAACAATCTGGTTAAAAACTCCACTCCACTTCCACAGGTATGTCATCTGGACCAACAGCTTTTCCATTCTTCATCCTCTTCATAGCTGTCCTTACTTTCTCCTTGTTAATCCGTTGCATTTCCTGATTCACCATCTCCATGTCATCCAAACTCGTCTCTCTCTCATTCTCTTCATTCATAAGCCTCTCAAAGTACTCTTTCCATCTGCTCAACGCACGTTTCCATCTTTATCCTTTATTACCCTAACCTGTTGCACATCTTTCCCAGCTCGGTCCCTCTGTCTAGCCAATCGATACAGGTCCTTTTCTCCCTCCTTAGTGTCCAACCTTTCATACAACTCATCATACGCCTTTTATTTAGCCTTCACCACCTCTCTCTTCACCTTGCGCCCTATCTCCATGTACTCTTGTCTAATTTCTGCATCTCTCTGACTATCCCACTTCTTTGCCTTCCCCTTCCTCTGTGTACTCTCCTGTACTTCCCCATTCCACCAGGTTTCCTTTTCCTCCTTCCTCTGTCCAGATGTCTCGCCTAGCACCCTTCTTGCTGTCACCTGTTCCAACTGTCTGGTAATTCTTCACTACCACCCAGTGCTTGTCTCACCTTCTCCCTAAACTCAACCTTGCAGTCTTTCTTCTTTAACTTCCACCATTTGATCCTTGGCTCTGCCCTCGCTCTCTTCCTCTTTTTGATCTCCAACGTCATCCTACAGACCACCATCTTATGGTGCTTAACTACACTTTCCCCTGACACCACTTTGTAGTCTTCAATCTCCTTCAGATCGACTCTTCTGCATAGGATGTAATCTACCTGTGTGCATCTTCCTTCACTCTTGTACGTAACCCTGTGTTCCTCCCTCTTCTTAAAATACGTATATACCACAGCCATGTCCATCCTTTTGGCAAAATCCACTATCCTCTGACCTTCTCCATTCATCTTCTTGACACCATACCTACCCATCACCTCCTCGTCTGTTCCCTTCACCAACATGTCCATTGAAATCCGCTCCAATCACCACTTTCTGTCCCTTGGGTACACTGTTTATCACTTTATCCATCTCACTCCAAAAATCTTATTTCTCATCCATTGTACACACAACTTGCGGGGCATATGCACTAACAAAATTCATCATCATACCTCCAATTTCCAGCTTCATAATCAAATCTCACCTAAAAAGAAGTCATTCAGAAACAATAAAGACTTAATGTACTGCACACCAGTGGTAAAGAAAAAAACTAATGCAGCAATGATGGAGTAAGTGACTGGAGGGAATGTCTCAAAAATGCTTAAGCTGCCATTGCACCATTTCACTCAAGTTTACCCAATCACGCTAGTCTTAAAAAGTGAAGTCCAAAAGACGAGATTCTGCTAAAAGAAAATGCCTTAAGGCACTTGAATCTATATTAGCGAGTGCACTGTGCAGTTATCTGTTTTGTGAATGTGCTTTTTCAGTGCCGAATTGTGGGTTGCGGAAGCTTTTTGCAATGACAATGTGAACAAGTATTAAGCCTGTACTATTCCATACATCAAAATTCATTTAAAAAAATCATTGATGCCCAATCCAGTGTTGATCTCTGACTTGCATTCTGTCCAACAGGAACAAATGGATGGACTAGCAAAGCACAATGTAGGAGTATAATAAAACATTGACATGCATCCATCATAAAACTAGCAAAAATATAGCATTGTAGTTGGCATTAATGTTAGATAAATCTAAATCAGTATGAGTTTGAATGACAGGTAACGAATGCAGAAACAAAGAAAATTATATATGTATGAAAAAGTAATCTCATGAGCTTGACACATCTGAGCCATCTTCAGGCAACGCGAGAACAGATGAGTTCTTCAATTGTCTCCTGCAGCATGGGAGAGAATGACTTGAGGGTTAAAGAGTGAGGGGGGATTTGAGGTCTATACTTTTTTAATCAGTACATTAAGAGACTCTAATCATAAATTTTAATTTCAAACTAATAGAGCTTGAAATTGTTTTTCCTTTAAAAATGAAAATAAAAAAAAAGCATCTTCTTACATCTTAAAAGTCTGTGCCGTGTACCGATAAGTGTTTGCCATGTGGACAGCTAATTCTAAATAAGCAGCTGCAAGCTTCACTGATCCCGGCTGCCAAACTTGGTGTAAAGTCTGCCAGCTTGACCCATGCTATATGGCAGAAGAGGTTTTTCATTATTGTGTAACTGCTTACCGAACGCTATCAGACTGTGTCTCATCTACAACTGCACTTGTTTCTAATTTAACTCCCTTCTACAGCTTGTGCCCTGATGGTTATGAACGGTCTATGATGACAGACAATTCAGCATATTTCAGGATAATGAATATGTCTAGCCAACCGTAGTCCTCATTAGACTGTGGCGCAAATGTCAAATTCTCTCATTCGTTAAAAACACTAGTAAGAATAGCAACTGCCCAGCTGTAGTCTATTATGATGAACACAATTTTTGGAAATCAATAATTTGGCTTGTACACTACAGTGCTCACAGAAGCAGTGAATGACATCCTTAAGGAGATGGTCTGCTCCTACCCACAGAACTTGCCATATGAAGAGCAGTAGCTAAGCCTCCCATGTGTGAAGGAAACTCTGGAAAGTGAACACCGTGGGCTTGTAATTGATGGAAGCTGGATACGCTGCATTGTTTAAAGTGAAGATTAAGAAAATCTTATCTACAGATCTACCGATTTAGTTTGTTACGACTGGTAGAATTTACAATGATGCTGGTATGTTAACAGAAGAAAATGAAATAGAGGAAAGTTCCTTCTCTAGTTCTCTAGTAATGGCCCTATGCCATTTACTTTAAAAAGAAAAAAAAATTTCTAGAGGCTTCATGGGCAGCAAAGATAAACCATTACCTCCTACAAGAAAGGACCACAATGATGCACTGTAATCATTCGGTAATGGCACATACTATCTTGTGTGATACGCAGAATTCAACTCAGAGAAAAAGGCTGTAGATCTAATGGCCAAACCATCCAAATAAGACTCAGATTCAACTATCAGAAAAGTTGTGTGCAATGTTTGAAAAAAAGACCAACAGGGCAGAGCAGACTCAAAGAGTCTGGAAGACCTTGGTCCAGTTTGACTAATCACATGGAGAAAATGAAAAGTACAAACCCCAGGCAGAGTTAGTTTGAACCCCAAATCCAAGACGGGCCCAAATGCTGGAATACAGCAGTGCTGCTTGCAATGGTGCTGCACTATGGCTTCACATATTGCAAGCAGAGCTGCTGATATCAGCAGAATATTGCTTTGCTGACAACTGAATTGTCGAACACTTAATATTTCATTCTATCATGTCATATTAGGCACAGCTCAGCCAGTACCTAACCAATCATGAAAATCCCGCTGATGTATTTATTATAAATACGGAATGGCATCTATATGCAGAGAAAATTGGCCCATTTCACAGCATATCAAAACTTAGTTTGCTTTCCCATTAAGAACGCTTCCTGATCCCCTGCAAGGAATTTAATGGATAGTTTCTAATTTAACTCATTTTTCTAAATCAAAAACTGTTTTTTGCAGACTCGTTTAGTTCTTGCAGTTGTAAACTAATCTCATCCATCTTTTCCATGCCAATTATCACACGCCTCTACTGACTTAATGGGCTAGCTAAAATGGAAAGGGACAAGATTTGCCAACAATCCAAAAGGTCAGAGATTTTGATGACCAGCACATCACAGACAGAACCATCTAGCCCTGAGTAATCCCCACTTATTATCAAGTCAGATGGAAAACATATGCCAGATCAGATTATTTAAATTTGGTGTATTTGTGACATTTAAAATAACCCATATATTCAGTGATAAAGAAGAGCCACACTGGACACATCTCATTCCATTTTGCGCCATGGCTTAAAGTTAATTTGCTGTAAATACATTGGCGTTCTCTTGAATATACAGTACTTACCCATATGTTTCTTGGAAGGTTAACTGCATGTTAAGCATATCAGGTAGCTTGTTCAATCTATTTATTCATTACAATTATAACTTTGCACACTGCATCAAAGCCACAAAGAAACATCTGAGCCAAACAGCACTGCAGATGGAAAACTGAAACATGACAGCAGCAAATGTGAGGCAGTAAGGAGCGCCATACATATGTTATTGGATTCTACTATGTAGGAAAACTGAACGAACCCCATCGTCAACCAAATGCTTGACCTGCACATCACAGCCTCACTGCTTATTCACTGCCACTTACGCGTGTCACGCTTTTGTCACATCAGAACAGCAGATCAGTAGCAAGCGGTGTGCATCTGTGTCTGGTCATGACTGCATTCGACAGTTTCCCATTTGACTTGGATGAAGAGAAATTTTCCACAATTTGTCCGATTCACACTTTGCAAACTGATTACATTAGGAAAGTAGCAAATCTCTGCATAATTAATAAGCTAATTACCACGATGATACAAAGGTACATGACACCTTTATGTAAATGGGTACACAGTGGTGTTTTCCCGCTTTACTGTTATCTTCACACAAACCTGGGCAGTTAAAACCAGTGGCAAACCAGTGGCAGTTAAAACTGAATGATCGATCTTCTGGGGATTCTTGATCCTGCTAATCTAACACAAATGCTCAATTTAGCAATCTACCAATAGACTCCTGGGATAGCTGGCATGTTTCAACGTAGCTCATGAAAATATGCAATACTTCTACAGGTGCTGATCTCTTTATATTTCACACAAATTGCCACCCATTACCAATGAGCAATGTTATGGACAAGGGAAACAAACTATTAATCTTGTAAGCCAAGGTCCCCTTGCCCAAGTGGCAATCTTATTTAATGTATTAACAAGGAACCAACAGATGGTGGACACCAGATGAGCACTGTGATCATATCTTCATATAGTATTATTTATGCAATGGGTGTCTCAATCCAGGAGAACAGCCATTTTCATTTCTTTTACCAGTGGCTGCCGGCATATCAATTTAGAGAGCAACATGACCAAACAAACAAGTGGAAAAAAGAACTCGAAGAGAATTCGAAACAAAAGCCACCCTGAATCCAGCACCTCACAGCTACAAAGAAATCTGATCAAGTGCGTGACCAGCAATTCTCTTGCCCTCCTTAAACAGCATGATCTGTAGCATGATTTTTTTTTTACATTTTTTATCATGTTTCATGCTATCTGGGAAAGGCACCCCTGTTGTTACATAAAAGCCAACATGAGAGAGATTTGCTCAGGATTCTTCACTGGGCTGCCATACTAGTCACATCCTTGTTTGATCTCAACAGTAAATACATTCTGCTCTCACCCTTTTTCTCGGTTTTCCTGCGGCATCCAATTAATTCTAGGAAGCCTGTGAAACTAATAAAAAATGATAAAGCCTTTAAGTTTTAAACGAAAACATTTGCAATGTACCAAAACATCTTTAAAAAGGCAAATAGAAACACAAGTAGCCACATTTGATTGAAGAGAATGCTCATCTTCAGATTTTGACAAAACCTTCAGAAAAGCTTGCAGGGTACTCGAAGGGCACAGTGCAACAAAAAACATGTGAAGCTTCACTTAGATTTTATGCATAACTGTGGCCACTGTGGCCTCGCAGCTAGTTTGGCAAGAAATACTCCACTGGGGCTCTCCAACAAGAATAAGGGGAATGAAAAGTGGGTCTGCTTTCTGAATGGTTGAAGTTATAACGAGTGACAAAACGTCCTGTGCTCTGGAGTACATTTCACCCAGGAACATTAAAGTTTGCTTTTATCTACAAAGTGTGGAATGCACAGGAACGGCCTAAAAGGCATGAAGTGTGCACGGGTAGAAGGCTTAGCTCCCATTGCATATAAGCAGCCAGCCTTTATTTCAGGTGATGCCTTTCTATAGTGAGCACAGCATGATTTACAAATAAGGAACCAAATTCTAAGACTTGCTCAGAATCAAACAACAAGGCTCACGCAGTAAGTGAGCCGACAACTTTGTGATTCACAGTCTAAAGCCTTAAAAACAGGCCACACCACTTGCTTACCAACATAAGGACATGAAGACTCCTCTTTCTTAATTATTGTATAACATTCTTTAACAAATGAAATCTTAAGGCACTTGACACTTATCTAAATGTATTTTTTAACATTTAGATACAGTGGTGTGAAAAACTATTTGCCCCCTTCCTGATTTCTTATTCTTTTGCATGTTTGTCACACAAAATGTTTCTGATCATCAAACACATTTAACCATTAGTCAAATATAACACAAGTAAACACAAAAAGCAGTTTTTAAATGATGGTTTTATTATTTAGGAGAAAAAAATCCAAACCTACATGGCCCTGTGTGAAAAAGTAATTGCCCCCTTGTTAAAAATAACCTAACTGTGGTGTATCACACCTGAGTTCAATTTCCGTAGCCACCCCCAGGCCTGATTACTGCCACACCTGTTTCAATCAAGAAATCACTTAAATAGGAGCTGCTTGACACAGAGAAGTAGACCAAAAGCACCTCAAAAGCTAGACATCATGCCAAGATCCAAAGAAATTCAGGAACAAATGAGAACAGAAGTAATTGAGATCTATCAGTCTGGTAAAGGTTATAAAGCCATTTCTAAAGCTTTGGGACTCCAGCGAACCACAGTGAGAGCCATTATCCACAAATGGCAAAAACATGGTACAGTGATGAACCTTCCCAGGAGTGGCCGGCCGACCAAAATTACCCCAAGAGCGCAGAGACGACTCATCCGAGAGGTCACATAAGACCCCAGGACAACGTCTAAAGAACTGCAGGCCTCACTTGCCTCAATTAAGGTCAGTGTTCACGACTCCACCATAAGAAAGAGACTGGGCAAAAACGGCCTGCATGGCAGATTTCCAAGACGCAAACCACTGTTAAGCAAAAAGAACATTAGGGCTCGTCTCAATTTTGCTAAGAAACATCTCAATGATTGCCAAGATTTTTGGGGAAATACCTTGTGGACTGATGAGACAAAAGTTGAACTTTTTGGAAGGCAAATGTCCCGTTACATCTGGCGTAAAAGGAACACAGCATTTCAGAAAAGAACATCATACCAACAGTAAAATATGGTGGTGGTAGTGTGATGGTCTGGGGTTGTTTTGCTGCTTCAGGACCTGGAAGGCTTGCTGTGATAGATGGAACCATGAATTCTACTGTCTAACAAAAAATCCTGAAGGAGAATGTCCGGCCATCTGTTCGCCAACTCAAGCTGAAGCGATCTTGGGTGCTGCAACAGGACAATGACCCAAAACACACCAGCAAATCCACTTCTGAATGGCTGAAGAAAAACAAAATGAAGACTTTGGAGTGACCTAGTCAAGGTCCTGACCTGAATCCAATTGAGATGCTATGGCATGACCTTAAAAAGGCGGTTCATGCTAGAAAACCCTCAAATAAAGCTGAATTACAACAATTCTGCAAAGATGAGTGGGCCAAAATTCCTCCAGAGCGCTGTAAAAGACTCATTGCAAGTTATTGCAAGCGCTTGATTGCAGTTATTGCTGCTAAGGGTGGCCCAACCAGTTATTAGGTTCAGGGGGCAATTACTTTTTCACACAGGGCCATGTAGGTTTGGATTTTTTTTTCTCCCTAAATAATAAAAACCATCATTTAAAAACTGCATTTTGTGTTTACTTGTGTTATATTTGACTAATGGTTAAATGTGTTTGATGATCAGAAACATTTTGTGTGACAAACATGCAAAAGAATAAGAAATCAGGAAGGGGGCAAATAGTTTTTCACACCACTGTATACTGTATTACAACTCTAACAGAGGCAGGTTTATTGACTTGCTCAGGGTCACATAGTGATCTGAACTGGCAACTCTTGTTATTTACTGTACATATCTTTAACTACAAAATTGCACTATTTATCTATTGATATAGGATGCAAAGTCTGCTGTATCTTTATTATTCTGTACAATAGCATTCTTTGGTGAATAACTCCCAATGTGCTTAGTACAGTAAGTCTGGAGGCTCAAGCACAACAACTTCATTAAATCTAAATACTGAGAGGTTAGGTGGATTCAACGAGATGTCATTCTGTTGTGATTTTGCTTAATTTTCAAAATTGTTCTAGATGTTTCCTTGAGTGTAGGTTTAACATCAGTTAATGCACATTCAACATTGCTTTTTTTGAAATTTTGCATCATTTTGTTTTCTTATTTCTTATCCAAACGCCATGTTGTCTTCATGTAATATTATAAGGTCCCGTTGCTAGGACACTAGTGACTGTTGCTAGGGGCGTGTCCCCAGAAGTTGCCACGAGTGAAGTCATTGGCCCACTGGTTTATAAGCTGATGCCAGGTGGAATCCATTGCCTTAGCTGGTGGGTACTTGGTGAATTCTCTGTGTGAATCCTTTATTAAAAGACTTTGGAGCTTTTTGTTGAATAGACTGCGAATATGTTTCTCCCTCTGGCTTGATGAAAGATCCATGCTTTGTACTTTTGCTACATTTGCATTCCCTGGTCCTTTTCATCTTCTAACTCTGCACCACTGCCAATGGCAGAACACAACCAGTTAACTTAAACGTGGTCATAAGCCTATTTTTAGGACAATAACTAAAAATATATATACAAACTGTGACATTGGAAAGTGCAGAATTCCATGAAACCAAAGCTACATGGAACAGAAATCTTGTTCAAAATCCTCCAAGTAACATTAATAACTGATAACTTACTATAAAACTATTGGTTTACCACTTATATTTAAGACAGAAAAACTTTTGCCAGCTACCCTGTATATGATTTTTTTTTATATATTTAGTATTTAGCTTATGCAGTTCATAGATATCCAGACTTTTAGAGATCTCCATGTAGATAATAGAGAAGTGTCCTTTGAACTACATTTTCTTAGAAAACATTCCAGCAACACACTATTTTATGTTTATGTGAGATACACATCTTGTGAAAAATAACCAGCTTAAATTTTCCTCATCTTCCTTCAACATTTATCTCTGAATTTAAACTGGAGTGTCTTGATAAAGGTAGAGGTAGTATTTCTAGATTCCATCTACAAATTCAAAGAATTTACTCAGGGATCAATGGTAAAGGGATCTTTCCATTAGAATTTCAGATAAGCCATCCAAAGTACATATTTATTTTCAGTCTGGGCAAAGCATGCTGCATTTCAGAACATCTCATTAGAAACGGGCTAAAATCTTTTGTGCAACATAATGAAAAAACTGAACGGTGTCATCAACTGCCTGCCTGCCTTGCCAGGTTAGTTAGATGTTCTGTTCGGCATTAAAAACATTTTCAGTTTATGTTTTTGCATCTTTCTCAGAGTTCGATAATGCTATTCTAAAAGCCAGGTCTCTGTCAATCCTTTTTTTCTCATTTAATAGAGATGAGGAAACACCACTTTTATCATTTATGTTTGTGAATTGCGTGGAAAAAGGCATCATGCATTTTTACTGTAGTTAGATATTTTTTTAATATCATTATTAATAATATCGTATTTTGGACTAAATTGTGCTTTACTGCTTGTTTTAGGATCTTTAAACAAAATCTCAAAAATCCAAATATGAACCGCCTCTAATAGGATTTCAAGCACAACTCTGGAAGCTTGACGTTTAGTTGCTGAATATTAGTCTCTGTCAAATCACCCTATCAGCCTTTTTGGCCTTCTCTTGACAGTAATCTGAATTTAGT